>NC_137921.1:13928035-13985535 GCF_963457725.1 Sprattus sprattus | reverse complement strand
TTCTCCTCTGCTTGTCTCTCGTCCCCTCCTCTCTTCTCACCTCCTCTCCTCTCTGGATTCACCCCCTCCTCAACACTCTGTTCTCAGTGACCCTGTCTTCAGCTCCTTACCTCTCTTTTCATCTCAAACCATCTGCACCCTCTCCTCATGTCTTCACCCCTCTTCGCCTGTCTGCCTCTCCTTCTCTCTGTCTTCCATCACCCTTTCCTCCTCTCCTCTCCTCTCCTCATGTCTTCACCCCTCTTCCCCTGTCTGACTCTCCTCCTCTCTGTCTGTTCCATGACCCTTTCCTCCTCTGTACTTCTCTCTTCTTTTTTCTGTACCTCCTTTCATCTTGCACCATCCCTGACCTCTCTCCTCTGGTCTTTTCCATTTTTTTCTCTCTCTACCTTTCATCTCTTTTTTGGTCTATTTTGACCTACCTTTACTTTCTTCCGTTTTCAATTCAATTAAGTAGAGAGACCAGAGCCTGAACCCCCTAGAGCGAGTACTAAGGTGACTGGCGCCCGAAAAAAAAAAAAAAACGATGGAAAAAAGATATAAAAAGAGAGGGGGGAAGGAGCAGAAGCGAAGGGCTGAGAGGAGAGGAGAGGAGAGAATCAGAGGCCAGCAGATTCATTCATACATGGATCAAGATAAAACATATTTGCACATTTGCGGCATATAAATATGGTCCATACATACATACATCGTACATACATACATACATACATACATACATACATACATACATACATACATACATACATACATACATACATAGAAGATTCCATGGTACATACCGATGGTACATACATACAAGATTCCATGGTACATACAGATGATGCACATTTTTTTAAAATGGAGAGTCAGCATTCAAAGTATTGGTTGTAAAACAGCGTAGTGGGTATACAATGTCCTCATAAGAGTACTATTATAAGGATAAGAGGGCAATAGAGCAGTAAAATATGTCAGTGATGGTATTTGTTTATATTATTCTATTTTGATCTGCATTTACTCCCACTGTTTGTTCTCCATCTTTCTTATTTTAATTTGTGTCTTCTCTTCTCTTCTCTTCTCTTTTTCTCCACTCAGGTGAACCCCAACAGCATTGCAGCAAAAGATGGACGCATAAGAGAGGGGGACCGAATATTGCAGGTAAACACTTACACCTCTCAGTGTTGTTGCCCAGAATTCTGTCATTTTAGATATTATATTTATTTTAAATACAGTGACTCCTTTTCAATGCACAAGGCACAGTCAAATTAAACAGACTACAAATAACATTGTGCACAGAGAGGATAGAGTTAGATAAGCTGAAAATAATGATCAAATGACTCCAGTAACATTAGTGTGATTTATGTATACATACTGTATATGTATGTATGTATGTATGTATGCATGTATGTATGTATGTATGTATGTATGTATGTATGTATGTATGTATGTATGTATGTATGTATGTATGTATGTATGTATGTATGTATGTATGTATGTATGTATGTATGTATGTATGAATGTACATGTATGTATGTATGTATGTATGTATGTATGTATGTATGTATACTGTATATGTATGTATACTATGTATGTATTCTTTATATACTGTATATTTCTATGTAGGTGACAGCACAGCCATGTTCTCTTTTCTGCAGATAAATGGTATGGACGTCCAGAACCGGGAGGAGGCCGTGGCTATCCTGACTCGAGAGGACAGCACCAACATCTCTCTGCTACTGGCCCGACCTGACATAGAGGTGCTCTTAAACTCACAGAGCTGTAGATACACATAGAGATGCTATTAGCTATTACACAGCTGTAGATACACATAGAGATGCTATTAGCTATTACACAGCTGTAGATACACATAGAGATGCTATTAGCTCTTACACAGCTGTAGATACACATAGAGATGCTATTAGCTCTTACACAGCTGTAGATACACATAGAGGTGCTCTTAGCTCTTACACAGCTGTAGATACACATAGAGATGCTATTAGCTATTACACAGCTGTAAATACATATAGAGATGCTATTAGCTCTTACACAGCTGTAGATGTACATAGAGGTGCTCTTAACTCTTACACAGCTGTAGATGTAGAGATTAGTGTGTATATGTGCAACTCCACACTGTAACACCACTCCAACCTGCCATTCCCCATTGTATACAGTGAAAGTACACATAAGTATCACTTCATCCCTCCCTTCTCTCTCAGAAATATCTTTACATGAATCACAGTTCATACAACAGGCATCTGGTGATGCATCTAGCGTGCCTACAAGTGATAAAATAAGGTATATTTGTGGAAGGTGCAGATCAACAACCCATGTCTTACTGGAAGCAACCTTATTTTAGCAGCAAGGTTTTCTACATGTATGTTCCCACTTCAAATTTGAGTTTAGTGTGTGTGTGTGTTCTGTGGACTTCTCCCACTGCCTGCCATCATCAGTCACCTGACAAACGGTTTATGCACACAAACCTTTTCTTCTGACACACGTCCTCATACTATATTGTGAATACTGCTACACATACAGTTTGTATTTGGGGATCATAAACCTCCTTCTTGCTAATGGAAATGGAAGCGTTGTCTCTTTGTGGGCTTGAGCCTGGGATGCTTCAGTCTGAGCGAGGAACACATGCAGAGCTGCGACGCCTCATCCCTTCTTCGTTTAGAAACATGAAAGGAGACAGGGAAGGTGAGGGGAAGAAGGGGGAGACAGATGAGAGGATATTTGGGGAGAGGTGTGGAGAGATGGAGAGCAGGGAGAAGGGAGGGAGGGAGGGAGAGAGGAAGGGAGGGATGGAGTAGAGGGGGGAACTCTTTTCTGTTTGTAAGTGTGTCATTCCCTTATTTCCCTCAAGGTCAGCTCTGTAGAGACAGGCACTCCCAGGATATCCCACAATATTCAATATTCTGATCGCCTTGGAAGTCTGTTGATATGGAGACGGGGGGGGGGGGGGGGGGGGGAAATCTGATGATGTTCTGATAAACAAAATCCAATTTATCTCTGATGTCACGCACGCACACACATTCAAACACACACACACAGACACACACACACACACACACACACACACACACACACACACACACCAACATATATAGCTACATCCTCTCTGTCTGTACCCTTTCTTTATATTCAATTTTTCCTGTCTATAAAAAGAGACACACACTCACACACATTCACGCTCACACTCACACTCACACTCACACTCACACTCACACACAAACACACACACACACACACAGACACACACTACAAAATGAAATCTGCATGCACAAAAGCACATTCAAGGGCCTAGAACAAATTGCTGTCCACATTAGCACACAAGCCAGAGGGCAAGTAGAGCCATTAAAAATGAGCAGTTCACACACACACACACACACACACACACACACACACACACACACACACACACACACACACACACACACACACACACACACACACACACACACTCACACTCACACTCACACACTCACAAACAAACAGCAGTCTTATCAATGGAGACAAAGGAAGGTAGCATACTATAGATAGGAAAAGCCCGAGGGGCAGGGATGCAGGGACACACAGACAGAGAGAGCAGAGAGGCGGCACATTAATAAATATGGGAGCTGAGATTAGGGGCTTACATGTCTGCCAGGAGAGAGGGAACAGAGACTGCAGATGGAGGAAAGAGTAGAATGTGAACGCAAAGGAGATGAGAGGATGATAAAGGAGAGAGAGAGAGAGGGCGTGGATGTGTGTGTGTGTGTGTGCGTGTGTGTGTGTGTGAGTGTGAGAGAGAGGGTGTGCATGTGTGTGTGTGAGATAGAGAAGGAAAGAGAGAGAGAGAGGGTCTGCATGTGTGTGTGTGTGTGTCTGTGTGTGTGTGTGTGAGAGAGAGAGGGTGTGCATGTGTGTGTGTGAGATAGAGAGGGAAAGTGAGAGAGAGACAGAGAAAAGAGAGAGAGTGAGAGAGAGAGGGGGTGTGCATGGATGTGTGTGTCTGTGTGTGTAAGAGAGAGAGAGAGGGCGTACATGTGTGTGTGTGAGAAAGAGACGGAAAGAGAGAGAGAGAGAGACAGAGAAAAGAGAGAGAGAGAGACAGAGAAAAGAGAGAGAGAGAGACAGAGAAAAGAGAGAGAGAGAGACAGAGAAAAGAGAGAGACAGAGACAGAGAAAAGAGAGGGAGAGAGACAGAGAAAAGAGAGGGAGAGAGACAGAGAAAAGAGAGAGACAGAGAAAAGAGAGGGAGAGAGACAGAGAAAAGAGAGAGACAGAGACAGAGAAAAGAGAGAGAGAGAGAGAGAGAAAAGAGAGAGACAGAGACAGAGAAAAGAGAGAGAGAGAGAGAGAGAGAGAAAAGAGAGGGAGAGAGACAGAGAAAAGAGAGGGAGAGAGACAGAGAAAAGAGAGGGAGATTTAAAGAGAGTGACATCTAGACAAACAGAAGACAAGGGCAGTAGGGGTGAGCATTACTAGGGCATATAAATCAAAAAGAGTTGAAAAGACAATCAATGCCTCTCACTTGATTTCTCATATGAGAGTTATTCTCCTCCTATGAATATCGATTAGACAAGATCACCCGCGTCGACGGCCATGGATTTGAGTGCTGTACTAGAGTCAATACCTGATAAACTGAAACAACAAACGATAGCAAATAACTAAATATTTACATAAAATCTCCATTTAGCTCTGAAAAAGTCTGATCCAATTCATGAATCAAAAGAGAATTGCAAGTCTACTGACAGATTAATGTTCGCAGTTGAGTAGCGAATGTACAATTTGTGATGAATTCAGGAAATAAATTATACAGTATATTAAAAAGAGAAGGTCGTGTAAAAAGAGTGGAAAATTCCTATAATTCAACGATCGTATAAATTAAATCAGCTTTAGGTGTTAAGCAGACCAATACTACAAATCATACGATAAAGTGCAGGACGAGCACAGCGCCATCACCATAACAGTGAAGAATGGTGCAGAAGCCAAAAAGTGCCGGTTTTGAATGTGGTTGTTTACAGTGGGAATAAGCTATACCTTTTCTAAATGATTTGCTTGTATGGGAATGCATGCTGATCCTGCTTGTGGGCAACTGGGTCTCTGGGTCACTCAAGCTCTGAGTTAGCTGGACAGGCTGAGTCTGTCTGAGGCCTCGGGGCCCTTGTGCCCCTGACACAGATGGTGTGGCAGGAACACCCACTCTTACAACACCCCTGACAATAGATGGGTGGATAAATTCCAGTTTCAACAGACAGAGACCATGGCTTGGTGTTTAGGGCTATACTGCCCTCTGGTGGTATTGGTGCAAATTACATCTAGGTTCCATGCGCTTCCTGACTGTCCTTTAGTCATTGAGTAAAATATACAGCTCTGGAAAAAAATTAAGAGACCAATACAAAATATCAGTTTCTCTGGTTTTACTATTAATAGGTATATTGAGGTATAGGTAACATTTGTCTTAAATAATAGTATTGTCATTTAGAGCAATGATTTGCAGAAAATGACAACTGGTCAAAATAAAAAAGACGCATTGTTTTCAGACCTCAAATAATGTACAAAAAAAAGTTCATATTCATTATTAAACAACACAATACTAATTTAAGGATAGTTGTAAGTCAGTATTTGGTTTTCAATCATAGCTTGCAAGCGTCTGGGCATGCTCTCCACCTTTCACATTGCTGTTTGGTGACTTCATGCCACTGCTGACTCAAAGCATTGTTCGATGGCTTGTGACCATCCATCTTCCTCTTGATCACATCCCAGAGGTTTTCCATGGTGTTAAGGTCTGGAGATTGGGCTGGACAGGACAGGGTCTTGATCTAGTGGTCCTACATCGACCTGGCTGTGTAGCATGGAGCCTTGTCCTGCTGGACAAAACTAACCTCAGAGTTGGGGAACATTGTCATAGCAGATGGAAGCAAGATTTCCTCCAGGATAACCTCGACTCTGGCTTGATTCATACCTCCTTCATAAAGATAAATCTACCAGATTTCAGCCTTGCCAATCACCAATCCTCCACCAAATTTCACAGTTGGTGCGAGACACTGTGGTCTGTAGGCCTCTCCAGTTCTAGCTAGCTTCCAGCTTGTCTGAGAGACAGCTCTAATATGTATTTATATCTGTTTTCTGTTTACTCTATGTTGCTGTATTGCAGACAGCATCAGGTGCCTGAAGCAATACTGCACTTTAACAAAGTAGAATTAACTGACCATTCTACATTCTACTGACCATTCACTGTCCTCCCCTTTCTCTTCTCTTCCTGTTCAGAATGACAACCAGCTGGATGTGGATGAGCTGGAGCTGGAGCTTCAGATGGGAATTGAGATTTTGGACAATGCCGTCCAACTACCCAGCCCTCCCTGCGGAGGTGCTCAGAGAAAGGGATGCTTCCTGGGGGAGGCAGGGAGTGGTCGTGGGGCTGGAGGGTTCAGACCTCCAGGTTCCCGTGGCTTGCCGCGGGACACCCTTCCTCCACCGCCGGCCTCGCTGTGGCACACCGTGCTTAGCAACAGCCAGGAGCTTGACAGTGGCGTGGGGCGCACGGACGAGAGCACCCGCAACGAGGAGTCCTCGGAGCATGACCTCCTTGCCGACGATGCGACCAGCGCCTGCACCACTAACGCCACCAACACCCCCGGGAGCCTGCGCAAGTTCCACGCCACCCCTCCCCCGCCGCTGCTGTCCTCTACCCGAGAGCTGCACTTCAGTAATGACTCCCTGCTTGGACCCGAGGTGGGTGGGGGAGGGGGAGGGGCAGGAGGGGTCGGAGGTCACGCACCCCCTCACATGGACACTCTGGCCTCTGTTCTCCTTCCTGGTCTGTCAGTGGAAGAGTGCATGCGCTACCGCGAGCTCCTCGAGATCCGCTGCTACTATGAGAAGAATGGGAGCGCCCTGCTGCTGCTGGGCGGAGACGGGGCCGGGGCTAAAGGCGGGGAGGTGGAGTTTGTGGGCGAGGGTGGGGTACCGCTGGACATGAACCGCAACGAGAGCCTGATGCGCCACGAGCTGGCCCTGCTGGAGGAGGAACTGCGCCACCTGGAGTTCAAGTGGCGCAATGTCCTGCGAGCACAGAAGATGCAACAGCTGCGGGAGCGTTGCCTCAAAGCATGGCCACCCAATGAGGAAGAGGAGGGGGAGGAGGAAGAGGCAGGGGTGGAGGGGGCAAAAGCTAGGCCGGCTCAGAGCGGGCAACCCCTGAGGCACGAGCTGTCGGATATCAATGAGGTACCAGAGAGGGAGCGTTCGGATAAGGACAGCACCAGCGCATACAACACGGGCGGGGAGAGCTGCAGGAGCACCCCGCTAGCCAGTGAGCGTTTCCCCTCTCCCTCTGCCTCCGCCCATGGCCACGGAGGAGACGGGGACTCCAGCGCCTCCGCAACCCTGCGACCTGCTCGCACTCCAAGCAGGCGCCGGACTCGGACGGACCAGCATGAGGCACGTGGCCAGGACCTTCAGAACCTTAACCAGACGTACTCTCCTGGCAGCCGCAGGAGAGACGGGGAGCGGAGTGACAGCCGGAACTCCAGCCCAGCCTCCCGGTTCCGATCCTTGTCCGGAAATGGAGGGGGCACGGGGGCATGTCAGAGAAGGGGGTCGGACGAGGCCAGGAGGACCCCAAGGTCTAACGGGGTGCCCATTACTGGAGGCCGCAGTGCGGAGAACAGTCCCTACTTGTCTAGACGTCGCGGTGGCTCTCGGCTCCCTCAGCGCTATCAGAGCTGCATGCAGCTGCGCTCAACCTCCGCCAGCGAAGGGCTGTGGCTCCAGGACCATGCTGAGGAGGCCTCTGCCACAGCCCTGAACCCAGTTACTGGGGAAATGGAGCCCCTGTCTCCCAATGCAGCTAATGCTAACTTTGCTGGTGCTATCCTTGTTAACTCTGCTAATAATGCTAACAATGCTAATACACTCACCTTACCTTTACCCTTACCACCGCCACTCCCCCCTGCTTCCCCACGCATGGAGTGGAAAGTGAAGATCCGTAGCGATGGGTCACGCTATGTTGCCAAGCGACCGGTGCGGGACCGGTTGCTGAAGGCGCGCGCCATGAAGATCAGTGAGGAGCGCAGTGGCATGACGACGGACGACGACGCCGTCAGTGAGATGAAGATGGGCCGCTACTGGAGCAAGGAGGAGCGCAAACAGCAGCTGTTGCGGGCCCGCGAGTACCGGCGCCGGCGTGAGTTCATGATGCAGAGCCGCCTGGACTGCTTGCGGGAGCGTGACAGCAGGGACCGGGGGGAGGGCGGAGCTGGCGGGGGAGGAGGGCAGGACTCACCAGGGCACACCTCCATCCTGGAGCTTAGCCAGAAGAAGAGCATGAAGAGGCGAAACCGTAAAATCCTGGACAACTGGATCACCATTCAGGAGCTGCTGGCCCACGGGAGCCGCTCCGAAGATGGGCAGAAAGTGTACAACCCACTTCTCTCTGTCACCACTGTTTAAATTAGAGAACAGGAGAGAAAAAGAGAAAGAAATCGAACTGAAAGTGATAGAAAAAGGCATAGAGATGAAGAGGAAAGAATGAAGGAATAAAATGAATATAAGCAAAAAATGAAATGAAAGATTGAAAAGATGAAAATACACTGAACCACATGCTGCTATACATTTTGTTGAGTATATTAAAAGGCAATGAGGTAAATCGTGAAAAACACGTGCACACAGCATTCGTACAATTAGAACATAGTAACACACCATGGGCATAGCCCCATGAAAGGGATGCTGCACTCCAGTCAGAAATTGATAAATGAATGTAAAATTTTCATTAAAATGATTCGATGCCTGTAATTTTCTAACCATTTTTCATCACAAGAATGTCTGTTTGGAGGTACTCTGTGTAAAAATCAATGTCTTAAGACTTTGTACAACCTTTTTACCATAAATGCCAACTCTTTTTATGAAAGCTTATAGTGCCATAACAAGCATGAGGCCTAAAAGAAATGTCCAAACCAACTCCATTTTCCGTATTTAAGAAACATGGCATACAATACTGTACACAGGAAACACATTGCCCACATAGTGGGCAGAAACACGACCAAAAATAAGTTCGACCCTATAACAGATGCCTTATGGGTTTTCTGTGGTTCTGACTCTACCTGAGCATTGTACAGCTTCTCTCTGCGTTTTTTCTGTGTTTTTTGTTTTGTGTGTCTATGTGCATTTTTTGTGTCTAAACCCTGTACAGAGTTGAATTGTGGCAGCTGAACGAGACAGAAAACTGAAATAGCACAGAAGAGTAAGAGCACAACCCTGTGCTGATAATCAGTTCAAAGGTGAAGCAGTGCATTTGACACTCCAGACGCTGAATGGTATGCTGTCAGGACTGGACTGTTATGTGAGGATCAGTAATGGGCTTTTTCCAAATAATTTTGTTTTTAGGAGATGTGATGGTTTATGGTTTATACTGTATACTGTATGTCCCCTGTGGTCCACAAATGTATGCATTCCAAAATATAGGGACAAAGGTCACACTTCTGTTGAAATTCTGTCATTGACGCTAATATTGCGTTGTATTCTTCGAAATAGGACGTAATTGCATAACTTTGATACGAGTAAAGATGATGATGATGAAATGAAGACAAAGCACAGAACAACATTTCTAAAGACATAATATTTAGGCATAAAAATGCTACTTAGGCGTAATTATGACTAGGGAAGATGAGCACATAAGCACTGAGGACCAATTTGAATTTAAATTTCATAAATCGGCACAATACTTTAATGGAGCGAAGTGTTTCCTACACAGATCACTGAGAGAAGAAATTAACTGTTACTATTTTCATTCAGAAAGTGTGACGTATTAATTCTTTGGAAATACACGTGTGCAATGTGACCATGCTAATAAGCTTATTAAACTGGATGACAAAGGCAAAACTATACTTGATGTGCTGGATGGTAAGAAGGAAGTTATGAGCCAATGATTGTAAATCACAATCTAAATCACAATGGAAGTGTGAATACTAAGCCCCATCTTTTTGTATTAATTGACAGTCGATTGGGGCTCTTTGAATATTCAAAGAAATTGCATGTTGTGAATAGCATTCTTAACCAGTTTTTATTCAAAACTGTATTAACAGTTATATATAAATATAGAGAATGTGTGTTTTAGATCTGTATGGATGGAGTCAGGTGTGAATTTGTTGTGTCTTATTTTTGGCATCAGCCTGTTTTTAACGATAGTGTTGCTTTTACTGTGAATTTGTGGTTCAGTGGTAGGCTTATTGTAGATACAGCAAATGTTTTGTTCAAGAAATGTTGTAAAATAAAGCTTTTACCAAAACATATGCTTAAGGACTAGCCTACTCATGGTTTAACAATGTGATTTTTACTAAACTGGTTTGTCTGTGTAATGTGGCTGCGTATTCAAGGCATTTCACTGTCCACTATCGGCAGAATAGGGATACACTATTAGATTTTTCAGTGACAATTATAATAAGTAAGAAAAACTGTAAAGCATCTGCCTCGGACTACTTTGAGCATGCAGTTACAAAACGTAAAAAAGTCCTTGCCTTGTAAGCCTCAAGCAGCCAAGTTAGTTGATCCTAAATACACTTTACTATAAAATACATTTCACTTCATAGCCTATACCTCCATGACCTTCAATAGCCCCCTCTGGCGGTACTGTCCAGGGTTCTGATTTAGTTCAGTGATCACGCCACGCTTGACGTTTAGCCAAGTGAGCCACACTAGAGGCTGTCAGACAAGACAATCAAAGTCAGTGGAGCATCGAACAGCCGCGGTAGCCTAGATTAGGACGTTGCAGAGTGAAAGTTTGTTTCTGGGTTGCACTCCCGTCTTGGTGACCCTGAAAAACGAAAACATTTTGTTACAACCTGGTGAAGGATTTCAGTCGTCAATGCATATACGAATAAGATAACTGCAACCAGAGTTGTGTTTACCAGCAGCTGACTAGGTCGAACTAGCGGGCTTGTTGAATAGCTTAGCAAGAAAGCCAGTGTTAGATAGCCCACATTATCTGACTGGAGATGAGCGTTGTTACGAGAAAAGCAATTGGGACAAAGTGAGAGCGCTGGGGAGCTGGCTAACGTGAGATTATGCAATGCCGTCAGCTGTTTCTGGTTCATTGCAGGAACAGCATAGAGATACTCCCGTAACAGAACTGATTTAACTGTTTACTTAGATCTGTTGTGAGCTAACTTGGCTATCGTTCGACTCGAAAACTTCCCGTTGTTTGGCAAGCAAGAGGAACTCGACACATCAGGTAAGACCAGGAATTAGCATAGGATTTAGCTTAGCATACCAGTATATGAGCTTGCTAACACCATGGGCAAATGTCAGCATCTTCGCTAGCTTCCTGGCTATTTTAACTCAACGGTTGTCTTGTTTTACGTTAGCTAACCCTCAGCTAGATCACGAATAAGTAAATGTCTTACAGTTAATGTTATTTAGTGATTTTAACTGAACTGATCGATAGTTGTAAGGTGAACCTATGTTAAGATTGTATTTCACAATTGTAACAATAAGTTACTACCTCCGTAGCTTGATAATGGGGCTATGATACTCATTGGTTTGTGTTTAGCAAAGTTAGCTGTTATTAAGGTTGGCTAATTAGCCAAATAATGGCTATTTGAATAGGGTGTAACGTGCTCAGGAAATTGCTTCGTTATGGCTGAGTGATGGATAGTTATGCAGTATTGTAATCGAGACTTCGGTTGATTTACACAGATCACTAGAAACAGGTTAACATACAAGCCACCAGTGAAATCACTTAGATCTAATAGCTAGCCAGCAGCCAGGCAGCAAGCTGTCTCTGCATGGCTAGCTAGGTAGCGACCTAGCCCAGTAACTTTTCTGGATTAAGACTTATTTGAAATGTTGAAAAAACATTTTTTTTAATCACAGACAATGGCTTTCTAAATTATACGATATTTCTGATACGATAGTTTTTTTCCTAATGGACTAGTGGACTGAATTAAGTTCACCCCCCCCCCCCCCAAGGAAAACGGTAGGAGTAGTATGCCACAGGTGTCAAGACCAGAAAGGACCAACTTTGTATAAAAAAGCTGAACAAATCAAACAAGCCGAATATTGTAGATAATTGTTTTTTGTTTATTTGAAACTGTCAACGCATGTCACAGCAGGTGGTATGCCTATAAGATGCTAATACGATTTTAATTTTGTAGGCTTGTGGCATGAATCGAATAAGACTACGAGTTGAGGATAATTTTGGTCATACAATTATGCAAACTATTTTATTACTTACAGTTTAAAAACAGTTTTCATGAGAGTTCATTTACCGAATGGTGTTCATTTTGTAATTTAAATAGTCAGGACGCAGTAAACATGCACCAAATTGTGGAATGTGCTCTTGCCAAGCCTAGTCTGCATGAGTCATGACGCTCTTTAGCAGCCTTTATCATACAAGAGAGTTAACCACAGACCTAGCATTCACCAAACCAGCACGACGGGTTGCTACCCCGACATGCCTCAACAACCTCTGAACAGCCTGCAAACCCGTGGTTTCCAGCCACACCAGTGAGGAGGCAGAGACAACGCTCTTTTCTGCTGCTGTTAGCAACTTCAAGTCCTATTTGTTACTTGTCTTATTTGTTAAGTGGCTCAGCTAAACCTGTTGTTTTTGAGAGTAGGCCAAGACTGGTTGAGTACAGTGAGTGCAATTATTTACATTGGCACCCCTGAAGCTGTAAAAATCTGCTGTGAGTGTAAAGGTTATGTGTGTCAAAGTCTTTATGCTGTGGAGGTCCACTGAGTCTTCTTGTGGGACTCTGCGTGCTTGTGTGCAGTCTGTCTTTTGTGTCACTAGCCTACCTGCTAAGCTTCTTGTTTCAGGATTACTGAGTCTTTTCTCTCAGCCCCCACCGTCCACATGAACCTCGACAGCCACATCTGTTATTGATGGAGCCCACCCGGGGCTAGTCAAGGACGTGACCTTGTTTTCCAGCCCTGTCCCGTTGTCCACCCCCCTCCTTCTAACCCTCTGCATATCTCCTAATGCACATTGGCAGATTTGGTGGTCTTAAATCTGTGGCTTACCCACAGCCTAGAGTTTGATCTCATCTCCATCCTGCTAACGCCACACTCTGCGAGTTAATATAGGCAAGTGTTGCAAGTGCATTTTTTTCTCCAAGAGGAATGGACACAGGCTTAGCTAATAGCTTAGCCTATGCTTTTGAATTTGTGATAATTCAGCTAGTATTATAGTGTGTGTATTGAGTTTAGGCCTAAAGGCCTGTATTGACTGTTGTGTAGGCTGCACTTAAAGACTGCTGTGTTGAGGCTTGTCTTTTAGGACATGCATCTCTCTGTCTTTTTTGCTTTGTAAAGGCGAGCTGAATGGAGTGGATGTCCTCGGGGGTTTCGCCCACGCAAAAGAAAATATGAGCCGTGGAGAACAGAGCCTGTGTGTCCTTTTTAACGCAAACGGCTTTGCTCTCAAAAGAGTGCTTGTTTCAGTTTCTCGCTTTGCACTTGATTTATTTTTCTTCTTCTTCATTGAATACAAGATAGACCTAGTCCTGCCTGACTTTTTCCACCCTATGTTGGCCCACTGGGGTAAGAGTGAAAGGGTGTCTTTCATTCATAGTGCCTCTTGCGCTCCATATTTGTCAATGAATAAAGCCAAGTCTCGATTGCCTGTGTGTCAGAGTGTAAGTGCCGCGGGCTACCTGAAGAGCCAGTTTTATTGTCTCTAAAACAAACACCCCAGCACTTTCTTATAACTACTTTATCGCATGCATAAATGTGTGTGGCAGGTCATTCTTTTACACAGGAAGACAGCAAGGCATCCTGTCCGTGACGTACTGAAAGGGTATTCACGTTCAGCTTGTCAGCAAGGCTAGCATTTTTAAGCACAAAACGATGATGTAGAATGTTGTAAAAAAAATCTAAGTTCTAAGGTCTTTCTTAATTTATCTTGTTGGTTGTTCATTGGCTAAATGAATCAGGGACTCAGTGAAAGGTAGAGTCTTTGATTCTAACTCCATAAACTTTTTCTGTCAAATTCAGCGTATTGCTCCTCGTGGTCCTCTAGCTGGCCTTTCAGTGTTTGTGCTCCAGTGTTTCTACACAGTCTTGGCTCTGTAAATGGGAGACAAACATAGTGGCTGGCTCAGCAAGAAACAATCCCAACCAATCAACACAGGAGCTTCAGGAGCTTGTTAGGGAGGGGTGGAATTTGATCGGCTTGTTGAGATTAAATATCAACGACCTTTTTTGCGAAACCGTATCGCAGACTCTTCCTTTAACATTCCAAAACTGGAATCTTCGAAAACTGAACATGGTGTTGAACTGATTGTTCATTAGTTAAGCTAAGCAAGTGCACAGTTCACATTCCAGACCTGGAATTCTCAAAAATCAGAACATGATGCTGATAAGACATAAGAGATAAAGGGCGGGGTTGTTGGATCCTCCATCAGTGGGGCAGGGGTCGGACGAGCAACCCTTTGGGAACCACTGCTATAGTGTAATACATTCCTAGAAATGCTTGCTTGGTAAATATGCTGTTCTAGTCGTTGGGGAATCTCTGATCTTCATGAGTTGCAGTTAAATGCTCCATCATCACAAACTGCTGAAGTCACAACTGGTCCCATGTGACCCTGTGAGAGGCATTGCTAGGTGCGTTCGATTCGTTTTTGATCTGTCTGTGTGGAGTTTGTGTGCCCTGGATGCGCACAACCCCATTAAGACACACCCCGTTTAGACACATCCCGTTTAGCTCGCACCATTACTTTCAAAAAGTTTAAAGTGAGTTTTGGTCACGTTGCCCTTCCTTCCTCAGGGAGGTCATGCACATCACTCGATTATGATGATGACGACAATGAAGATGACGACGAGGGGCTGTGAGCTCTAGCCACCAGACCTGCCGATGGAGGAGGCGCAGCCTTCGCTGCGGACCATGGACGGAGCGGAGACGCGCGCACTGGGGATGCCTCGGACGTCTCCGCGGCCGGAGCGCAGTGCTCCCAAGGCTGTGACATCATCCCCTGCCCAGGGGGAGGACGGGTGGGTGGAGGGGGGAGGAGAAGGACCAGGCGAGGGTGGGGGCGGCGGCGAGTCGCTCTCCTCGGACTGTGGGGGGGCGTCGGACCTGCAGGATCCGGGCTCGGGGGAGGAAGGGAGCGAGGTGGAGGGCAGCGACGGTACAGAGGTGTCGCCTGTAGGCAGCAGCAGCGGTGGCAGCGGTTGGGACGCCAGCTTCCTGAATGGGCACAGGGAAGAAGAGTGCAAGCAGGAGGAAAATAACAACAGCAACGGTGGTGGCAGCAGCTTCCATACCAGCCCTGTACCCGCCAGCACCACCACTACCACTACCCCCACCAACACCACCACCACCAACAACAACACCACCACCAGCTTCACAGGTCAGATGAACACCATGGTTTTTATTACAGTAGTATTACAGTTCTGCAGATACAGTTCTGCAGATGGCAAAGTTACATGATGGATGCTAACATGGTTATGACCTCAGGAGTGTCTCCCATGACTGTATTTGTGTTTTTTAATGTCCGCATTCATGTTTGTGTGTGTCTGTGGCATTTGTGTGTCTGCGTGCGTGCGTCCGTCCGTCTGTCGGTTTGTGTGTGTGTGTGTGTGTGTGCATATATATCTAGGTCTTTTTCTGTGTCTGTTGTGTCACATGTGTCTGTATGTGTGCCTGTCTCGTGTATTCAACATATGTCTAATATGTATGTATGTGTGTGCTCAGATATGTCTCAGACACCGTCTCTGTCTCTGACGGAGCAGCTACGTCTGGGTCGGGAGGACGCATCTGGGATGGGCATCAGTGTGGAGTGTCGTATATGCGGAGACAAGGCCTCTGGATTTCACTACGGCGTACACGCCTGCGAGGGCTGTAAGGTGGGACTCTCATAACTGAACCTGACAGTACCGCTTCAAAATGCTGTAAGCCATACGTTTCAAAGGTGCTGTAAGCCTTGCTAGCAGTCCCAGCTAATCTCGGCCAAGGAGTGAACTGCACCATAACATTATTTCCATCTGTCTATGAGGAAGCTGACTTGTGACACTGAGTAGTGATTTACCTGTGTAAGTAGAGATCAGTTGATTTGGAGCTGCCTAATCTAAGACATGCATATTGCCTAGGGATGTGTTTTTAACGTGTGTAGGACTAAATAGCATCCAACGTATCCTTATACGTAGCCATGTCAAAATGCCCCTTATTACAAGTCTCCACTATCACAGCTATAGTTATAAGAAGATATGCATTCTTCAATAGTCTTCAATAGCGTATCTCAATATTTAATTTCAATGTTTAAATCATCTTCGATAACCAGACGGATATGTAAACATAATGCATGGAAATCATTTGATTTCTACAGCACAGCGTGTGGTTAAGATGGTTGCCAAGTCCTCTCATCACTTTCTCTTCAGGGCTTCTTCCGACGCACCATTCGCATGAAGCTGGAGTACGATCGCTGCGACCGCACCTGCAAGATTCAGAAGAAGAGCCGAAACAAGTGCCAATACTGCCGCTTCCAGAAATGCCTCGCACTCGGCATGTCCCATGACGGTGAGCGGTTGCCATGGGAACACTGTACGCACTAGGGGGGAACCTCCAGTACCCCAGCAGAAACTTCTATCCGTAGCTGCTGGCAGGTACAGGCCAGGCAGTTTATTCGTGAATTTATTCCCTGTACTCTTACCCATCATGGAGAGGTGCTTTTCAGGGATCTCAGTCTGACCTCTAGTGGAAAGATATGGTATGATATAAAGTGCTTATGGACATCCATAATTTAAAGTAGATCTTTGTGTTGAGACAGAGTATCTGTATGATCTCTATGGTTGTCATACATAGCCATAGTGATTCAGTTAAACCCGTGACAGCTCGGCCAGCATCTGTAAAGAGTTATGTTCAGTCTTGTGGGTTGTAGTTAAGCATTGATTCTCAAGTATATATGAGGACTTTGAGAACATGAACATATGCCATATGTAAAAACTCCAAATTGTCCGGCTGTATCTAGACCCTGGGCACATATAGATAAACTAAATACATTTAAGTGAACCACATAAAGTCCTTAAACTCATTTGTACTGCACTAGTTGAATTACAGTATCGGGAGCAGACATTGGTTTTGATATCACCGACCTGAGATATTGTGTGGGACATGGTTTAAGTTCTGCCATTTGTGACCCTGATCCTGCCCACAGCCATCCGGTACGGGCGGATGCCAGAGGCTGAGAAGAAGAAGCTTGTGGCTGGACTGCTGGCAGGTGAGCAGAGCCAACAGAGCCACCAGAGTCCCGGAGGGTCTGACCTGAAGTCCCTGGCCAAGAACGTCAACATCGCCTACCAGAAGAACCTCAACATGAC
The DNA here is from genome assembly GCF_963457725.1 of Sprattus sprattus. Classification (NCBI taxonomy): domain Eukaryota; kingdom Metazoa; phylum Chordata; class Actinopteri; order Clupeiformes; family Clupeidae; genus Sprattus; species Sprattus sprattus. The sequence goes on along the minus strand of NC_137921.1, from coordinate 13,968,258 downwards.
GAAGAAGAAGGCCCGCAGCATCCTCACCGGCAAAACCAGCTGCACCTCGGTATTCTAGAACCCTTCCAGACCCCAGATCAGTCATGTTCTAGAAGCCTTGTTGGTTCATTGCCGCATTAGGCTAGTTCACACTGTCCAAACAAACGCGAGAAAAACTCCAATGACCTTGGAGCTTATGTGGGCAGTGTGAATTAGCCTATTCGTGTCGATGGGACCCATGACAGAACCATAAGAACCTGCCATGTAAGAGGACATTTACAGGTGTCTGCATTAAGTTAGTGTGAATATAGAGAAAGCTCTTTGCCCTTTGCTGTGTGTGTGTGTGTGTGTGTGTGTGTGTGTGTTAGACTCACTCTGCTGCTTTCTCTCTTCTCCTTCACAGCCGTATGTCATCCATGACATGGACTCGCTGTGGCAGGCTGAGAACGGCCTGGTGTGGAACCAGCTCAACGGCGCACCGCCCAACAAGGAGATCGGCGTCCACGTGTTCTACCGCTGTCAGTGCACCACCGTTGAGACGGTCAGGGAACTGACGGAGTTCGCCAAAAACATCCCAGGCTTTGGGGACCTCTTCCTCAATGACCAGGTAACAAGACACTAGGGGCAGTTACAGCTAGCTCTGGATTAAGGAATTAACTATAAGTCACATCAGTAATTTGTGTAAAACTTTGGTAACACTTATTATAATAACTACACACTTCATCAATTATTAAGCATTTGTAACCTATTAGTTAACGGTTTGTTCACCATTAGTTATTTATTGTTCATACAAAATGTATCATTAATAAAGCATTTGTTCACACAGTTATAAATGGGTTAGGGTGTGAACAAATGCTTTACTTATGATACATTATGTATGAGCAATAAATAACTAATGGTGTACAAACCATTACCTGAGGTAGGTAACAAATCCTTAATAATTGATGAATTGTGAGTAGTTATTATAAAGTGTTACCAAAACTTTTGTTACCTCTATTACCTTTTAAACCTCTCTCAGCGTCCAACCCAGTTTTGTGCTGAGTTTAGAGGAGGAGGTGGCTGACAATGTTATGTTGCTAGTCATCTCTGCAAGTAAATAAATTCATACCTAAATGCAATCAAAATTCAGATGTGTTTGCATAACCTGGTATCTGATTTAACACGCAAAGAATTGTCACCTCAATGAAATGTTCTGTTTTTGCTGTCATCGCTTCATGCAAAGAGTTGCACTCTAGCTTCTAAACGTGTGTGTGTGTGTGTGTGTGTGTGTGTGTGTGTGTGTGTGTGTGTGTGTGTGTGTGTGTGTGTGTGTGTGTGTGTGTGTGCGTGTGCGTGTGCAGGTGACGCTGCTGAAGTATGGCGTTCACGAGGCCATCTTCTCCATGCTGCCTTCGCTCATGAACAAGGACGGCCTGCTGGTGGCCAACGGGAAGGGCTTCGTCACGCGGGAGTTCCTGCGCAGCCTCCGCAAGCCCTTCAGCGAGATCATGGAGCCCAAGTTTGAGTTCGCCGTCAAGTTCAACGCCCTGGAACTGGACGATAGCGACCTCGCTCTGTTTGTGGCCGCCATTATACTGTGTGGAGGTGAACAGAACAGGGCCTCTTTTTCCCAAACATTTCTAAGCTTCAGTGACTGTAACAGAACTATATAATAATAATAATAATAATAATAATATGACAATAAATTCCTATCTCCGTCACATTTTTGATTGCTTTTGTTGACTTTAATGGCTATTTATTTGTTGATCTAATATTACTGATCGATAACCATATCGATTATCATAGTATTGATTGAATAGTGATCACTGTTGAATGAAATGCTTCTGCCAAACTAATGTACGTAAACGTTCTTCCTTTTCTGCTCACCCCTTTTGGTGCAGACCGGCCAGGCTTGATAAACGTCAAGCAGGTGGAGCAGTTCCAAGATGGCGTCCTGCAGGCCCTGGACCAGCACCTGCAGCTGCATCACCCTGACTCGCACCACCTCTTCCCTAAGCTGCTGCAGAAGATGGCCGACCTGCGGCAGCTGGTCACCGAGAACGCTCAGCTGGTGCAGATGATAAAAAAGACTGAGTCTGAAACTTCGCTCCACCCGCTCCTGCAGGAGATCTACAAGGACATGTACTAAACGCTGACCTACAGCACATCATGTGAACTGCACTCGCACTAAGCGTGGGACACACTGAACCTGGGAAGGAGGAGTTCAGACTCATGCGCAGAATTGGGAATGATTTTTTAAAATGTTATTTTAGTGATTATGGATATTGAATTTCACAGACACTGTCCTTTTTTTTTTTTTTTTTTTAAATAGACCACATTTATTCCACAGACATTTCTACCTGAAGCAGGTCTCTTCTTAAAGTTACAGCCCTTACATCCCTCATGTTCATCACCCTGGTCATTAGTGGGGTTTTTTTTGGGGTGGGGGTGGGGGATTCAGGGTCATATATTTTTTAATGTTAATAATGTTCTTAAAATGTTAATCATGTTTTCCATTATGGTTATAAGCTTAGAGAAGAAACTAGTTGAGTTGCTAGTAGGTGACTGTGGTTACCCTACGCTGTAGATCGGGATGTTGAGTAACACTGCGCTGATTTTGCTCCTATCACCTTCTTAAGTGTCTCAGAGTTAATAATGTAATGTAAAAGCACACAAACAGACAGAAAGATGAAAATGTTTGTTCTGGTAACAGTGACGTCACTATTTGGATCCTACCTCAGGTCAGTATGGGGACGTTTTTCACGGTAACACACACCTCACTCGCTCGTGTGTTTTAATGCTTGTGTAACAGTTTTGGAAATCCAGTTATAGCAAGATGCCCAAAACATTGTTTCAAAATTGTTTGATGTTAACATTGTCCGTTTCCCTCACCAAAACGGTAGTGCAAACAATAGAATTTCGGAAATCCTTATCAAAACCCAAGTGGCCGCTTGTGGTATCCAACAAAGTTACGTAAACATAAAAAAAAAATTGTCAGTGGAATGGTACACCCATGTCAAAGCAAGATGCTGTTTATCCAATGTAACGGCACACGCAGAACACATTTCAACTAGATTGTGTTGCTGGACCTAAGTGTTTGTATGAAAAAATATTTAAGAACTGTATTAGCCCTGAGCATGTTTACAAGCAGAGGACTGAAAGGGAAGAAGCGAGGGATGGAGCACCACAAGGAGGAAGAGGGTAAAGGATCCTTTGCTGTGTATCAAGTGAATCCAGGACGTGGAATGAAGCTGGAGTCCTGGACATCATGGCACCACGGAGGCGGACTGGGATCCAGCTCCCGTAGACATGCTGCACAAGACTTAAAACACACATTTTATCACTGTGATCTATGCAGAGTTACAACTGACTTACACTTTTTACATTTTCTCATTAAAAAAAAAAAAAAAAAAAAAATATGATGGACACGTTTTGTTTTGTGGTTTGGTTGTCACTCCAGTAGGGGTCAGCTCCCTCCGTTCTAACATAGCAGCGCACATTGAATGCAGTCCTTGGCGTGGTTTTGGAGCATTGGTGTCAAAAGTGAATATTGGATTTTTTTATTTGTGTATAGGCAATATCGGACTGCACATGCCAGTCAGTCTATTAAAAGGCTCATCCATGCAATCAGTGGAGCAATTTCACTGCACCTTATTTAGTTTTGTTTGTCAAAATGGGCAAGGACCATTATTGCCATTGCTTCTTTCATCTTATAAGCTTCAGGGTCTTGGTGAAGAGACAAGTGTTGAACTTTGTTCGTTTGTTCGCCGCGCCGTCAGAAATTGGGAAATAATTACTCTTGTGTATTTTTGGAATAAATAGTAATGACCCCAAACTGTGGAACAAGACAGCACTGTTTTTGCAATAATGTTCAATAGTGCAATCATTACTGTAATCAGAGAAAACATCAGATTTTCTCCTCCTTGAGGTATTGTCAGAGCAGAGGTATGGGTCATATTGACATTGAATACGTATGTAATTTAAAAAGAAACAATAGGTTATCTCCAGAATTTGCACAAACACTACACAAGTTCTGACCTTTTGAACGGTTCATTACTTGCTTTTCTCCAACTGTAATTAGTCTACATCCATACTGAGCTTCAGGTGATAACTAACGAGCCAGCTGTTTCAGTGAAGAAAATAAACCACAATGAAATTAATTTTTTTTTGAGCACACACACTAAACAGATACATTTACATTTAGTCATTTAGCAGACACTTTTATCCAAAGCGACTTACAAGGATGTATTCACAATTTACATTTACACTGATGGCACACTGCACATCAGGAGCAATTAGGGGTTCAGCATGTTGCTCATGGACGCTTCGACAGGGAATCGAACTAGCAACCTTCTGTTTTTCTAAACAACTTCTCTACCTCCTGTAGCAGTGTCACCCGCAGACACATACAGGAATGTAAGGAGAATTTCGTTGAAAATTATGAAAGGTGCAATTGATTGTAATAATGTGCCGTACTCTTAACCGTGTTACTATTCACTATGGACCGTACTCTTAACATTGTTACTACCATGACCGTACTCTTAACAGCGTTACAACCATGATTTACATTGACTATGGTGCTTCCAAACAATTGTTACAGTCTTTTGTACAATTGTTACAGAGTGAGACTACAGAACTTTCCTCATTTGTTTGTGCAAGAATATGGGGTGGGTTTCACCCAAGCCTTCTTAAACTATATCATTCTTAAATTATACCTTAAGCTGTACTTTAAGCAGGGGTTCTCAAACTATATGGGGCCAGGGACCCCTCATAGGGCAAAATATTTCCCAAGGACCCCTTCATAATCGCATCCCAAATTAAACCATATAGGCTTAAAGCTATTTGTAATGTTATATGATTTTGCACTCTTTTACTTTAAAGGTGCATTAAGGATTAATAGCTATTCGCTAAAGGTATGCTAGCAGCTAAAACTAACGAAATCTCTTGAAATGTGCTGACTTTGACATTATGACAAACTAATTACTCAACGACTGTCCTTACACAGTCAAACATCAATCATGTGCAACACAAGACTAAGCAAGACGGCAAATAAGCTACTTACTAGATCGGCAGAAGGTAATCAAGGTCAGGTCGGCGGGCATCGGCAGGCAAAACTACAGAAGGCAGTTATGCCTATCGACCCTGCTATGCCATTGGCATGGACGCAATTCTCCATATTAAAAGTCATTGTAGCGCCCCAGTTTTTTTTAAGCTGTTATTTTAAGGTTAAACTGCTTATCCTAACCCTAATCCTGAAGCATAATTGTTGCATATTGTGCCTTTAAAATCATATGGTACTAATATCACAGATTTAGATTTTATTACATTTGGCATTAATTAACAGTATGTAGGATATATTTTTAAATGATCTTTTAGTAAAATGTGCTGTGAAGCTAAATAATGTTAACCTCACATAAAAACATATTGATGGAATAAATGATTTTGTCAAAGCAGATTGTTTCCAATAAAACTCTTCTAATTTTCTGAATGGCGCCTTTGGATGACGCATGTTCTGTGATCCAAAAAAGTATGTCTTCCAACAGAGATGATTTTGAAGATTGATTTTTAACAAAGACATTGACAAACATGAAACATCCACCTAATGTTATCTGTTCTGAGCATAGCCTCACACATATCCACTGCTGCTGGAAGGTAGCCTGGATACCAGCCCGAACCCCGCCCACATTTTTGGTCTGGGAAGTTCGGTCTGGCGCTGTGCAGTTGGGGAGAGAGTATCAGCGGCCGGATTATGCCGTACCAATCAAATTGTCAGGGCGGGCTTTATACGATGATGGACAGATGACCAACCAATGCTTGAGTTGATTAGATAGATAAATTAGAAATCGTACCAAGATGGCGGCGTCTCGGTAGCCTGTTAGTGGGACATATTTTATGTGATTTAAGCTATCTACACAACTTTTTGATGTCTACATTGACTCGGTTAGTTGTGTATGTGCAACACGAATGTTGTCGAGGATTGTAGGTCTTAACTGAAGCGCTCTAGACCATTATTGATAGGCTATTGCTAACGCTTAGACAAAAAAATCCATTGAAACACATAGTAGCTAGCTAGCCTTGCTGCTAATAAGTACGTGAGCAGGCATATCTCACAGATATTGACAGCGCATTCATTTTGAAAGAGGAACAGAGAAACGCGATCAAGGCATACCGCATACCGCATATCCTACGGGATACGGTAAAAGTTTTAATGTATCAGATGGTCATACTATGTTGCTCTGATTGGTTGTAGGTATCCAATTGAGCGAAGAGGCATTTTTTTTCCTGGTTCGTTGAAACACGCCCCATAATCACAGCCCAATGGGTCAGTATCAGACTCATATTCTGACTAGAATGATGAGTATGACATCGTCAGGCTAGCTGGAAGGATCAGTTCTTCTGCAATGATATGTTCCTTCTTGCATTAGCGATCTGCTGGGCTACCAAATAGGGAGCCCTCTGTGCCCTCTCTGAGGTAGTTGCCAGGTTGGTTAGCCTTGTTCGCTGATGGAAATATTCTTCACCTTTTCTGATGAAGAAATCCTTGGTGTTTGTTGCTGTATTCTGGGTGCTTTGTTAGAATATGCCACTTTAGCTTGGCCGGTTTCATAGCCTCGTTTGCTAGCAGCTGGAGACAGATCACACACACTGGCTTTCCCCTACTGCCTTCAATGAAACCTAATTCTATGTAGTTCGTGTCATATTTTCTTTTTGCTTTTGCTTGGTTTGGGAGTGTCACTTCTTGACAGTTTCAAATATGTATCCACTTAATGATGTCAGGGCCATGTCCATCAGTGCTTGCTGACATCACTGTGGTGGAAGAGGACTTGGATATCAGCATGGGAGATATCATATCACTGTGGAGTAGGTCAAGGAAGCCATATTCAAATTAAAGGCCCAGGATGTTATACATTTCCCCCTTTTATTGTTGCTTTACAGTTATAACATTCATGTTTAAAACAACATGGTGGCAATGTTCTCTTATGGCCTTATCCCACAACACAAGTGCAACCCAGGTTGATCATTGTTGTGCTTTGTTTAAGTTTAAGGACAAAGCTGTGTTGTGGGATGAGGTCATGAACTGGAATATAAAATACATGATTCATAAATAGATTTGCTGATCTTTTTTGACTTTGTCATGTAATTTATGATCAGGGTCATGTTGGCCATGGTAAAATATATAATGTTCTGGTAAAGTGTTGTGGATATATATAATTCATTTATTGAACTGATGAAGAGAAGATGAAAATGAAATCTATGAAAATATTACTCTGTCATACTATGCTCTGCACAGCTAAAATCTTGCACATCCTTAAACTATTTTCTACAAACCCTAACATCACTGAGATCTCCAGAGGTCTGAATGCTTACTCTTATTATTACTCTGTATTTAAAGAAAGTACTTGCAAAGATAGATCGTGGTATGAATGTTCCCCTGCTTGTGAACAGATGCTGTCCAACTCAGTGGTGCTGAACTAGCCAGCTGGGCAAGGAATCAAATGAAGTTGATGTCCCCTAATGTACGGTTGTCAAATGGAGCATACCTCGATCTGTGTATATGTGTGTTAGGAGGAAGGTACTAACTTTTGACTGGATAGTCTGAAGAATGCTGAAAAGAAGTTTCAGGTATTTTGATGCCAAACTAAATGTAGTTGGCTGAAGCACTTGTCAGTACAATAGTATTTGCAGAGTTAGAGTAAGGGATTCCCTCTCATACGCGGTCACTCTGTGGTCATGTCGTCCCAGTGGAATCCCCTCCAGTGAATTTGCTGACAGCTGACTCAGTAGCTCAGAGTTTCTGTGTTTTACATATACAAACGAACAGACAAGGAAACTGTGGTTAGATACTATTTTCTGATAGCACAAAATGAAAAGTCAGTATCTGTGGAGGAGATGCATGCTGTTTTAACATTTTAGTGAGGCGGAGGCCAAACAGAATGACAGGATGATCAGCAGGATGATTGACAGGATGAGGAATTAAGACAGACATAGTTCTACAGCACATGTTGTGCTGTGTAGGAGGGCTGTGATCCCAGGTACAGCATGCCCTTCTACAGATGCACACATACACACAATTTGTCTGTCTGTCTGTCTGTCTGTCTGTCTGTCTGTCTGTCTGTCTGTCTGTCTGTCTCTCTCTCAGTCTCTTTCACACACACACACACACACACACACACACACACACACACACACACACACACACACACACACACACACACACACACACACACACACACACATTTATGCAAAGTTTTCTACAAACCTTAACATCACTGAGATCTCCAGAGGTCTTAATGCTAATTCTTCCTATCTACAGATCAGACTTGATTTCAGCTATTTCTGCTGAGTCTACAAGTCTACGTAGAGAGAATACTTCTTATTGAACACCATGTGGGTTCTGTGTAGTCTTGGAAAACAATAGTGTGTTATAAAACTACTTTTGCTGATTTACATTCAAACAATAGTACTTCACCATTTTGTCTTAAACATTAATGATATAACTTTTAAGCACTTGTTTAGGTCACAAATGGAATAGACAATACTGCAAGTTAATACATTAACAAAAAGATGGCATATGGCATCAACTGTAGTATGGTAGTCATATGTTCAGCAGACAGTCAAGTGTCCAACTTCTCAGGGATTAATACCTGGCTGTTTGTTAGTCTCGTCACTGAGTCTTTGGTCTTGACTTTCTGGACTTGTGTTTCAGTCGTTCCACCACGCCGGAAATCACCCTCTTGGTCTACTTGTAAGTCTCTGGATATTCTTGGTCTCCTGTTTAGTTTGTTTTTGCTGTTAGCTGACTTAGCCCTTTTTAACCCTGTCTTGTTTATTGTTCTGGATTCCAGGATTCTTTGCCCTGTTTTGTTCCTGAGATGCTCTCTATTTTTTGAGTTTTGACTTTATACTGATTGTCTTCATTTGTTAAATTATTTTTTGGGGAAAATAAAAGACAAAAAACTAGTAAATCAGCAGCCCGCATTTAATTTCTGACTCCAGCCTGACATAATGTAGGCAGGGGACTGGTTAAAACTAATGTCGACGAAGTGTGAACTATAGTATGAAGTCTCTGGATGAAGAAGAATTTGGGTAAATGTTTACATTCATGTGAGGGCAGATGAGGGTTTCCCTCTCGTCCTCACAGTGGTCATGTGATCACTATGGAATCTCCTCCAACGGGAATCCTCGTGACATCATCTCTCCAGCCCGGGTGTTTGTGTGTGTGTGTGTGTGTGTCTGTGTGTGTGTGTGTGTGTGTGTGTGTGTGTGTGTGTGTGTGTGTGTGTGTGTGTATGTGTGTATGTGTGTGTGTGTGTGTGTGTGTGTGTGTGTTTTAGACTTTGCATAATTTAGGCTGATAAGAAACCAACAGTTGTTATGGTCAAATGCTTTCAGTATTTTGTTTATGATAATAGTAATACATTAACTCATCAACCATACTTGGTTTATGTCTGCGTGTGTGTATGTGTTTGTGTGTGTGTGCGTGTCTCTGTGTGTGTGTGTGTGTGCGTGTGTCCTACTTTTGACTCAGTATGCTCAAGCTGGTGGTTATTTACATATACAAACTAACACACAAGGAAACAATGGTTAGACATTATTTCCTAACACCAAACAATCAGGAGCCATCATCTGATCAGGAAATGTATGTTTTGACTTGTTTATTAAAGTGCTATGAAACAAGTATTCTTAATATCAATACATTTTAGATGTAAAAAAGTATTTTTTCATTGAATGTAAAGAAAGTACTTGCAAAGATAGATGGTGGAATGAATTCCTTGGCTGCTTATTTTTGTGCATTTGTTTTTGAAACAGGCCCCTGCTTAATTTAATTGTGTTCCCCTGCTTGGGAACAGTTGCTGTCCATCTCAGTGGTCCTGAACTAGCCTGCTGGGCAAGGAATCAAATAAAGATGACATCACTAGAGTATGGTCGTCAAATGGAACATACCTCTATCTGTGTACATGTGTGTGAGGGGGAAGGTACTGACTTTAGACTGGATATTCTGAACAAAGCTAAAAAGTAGTTTGAGGTATTTTGATGCCAAACTAATGTAGTTGCCTGAAGCACTTGTCAATTCAATAGTATTTGCAGAGTAAGGGATTCCTTCTCCTACACGGTCACTCAGTGGTCAGGTCGTCCCAGTGGAATCCCCTCCAGTGAATTTGAACATGAAACCAGTGTCAGCTTTAGGCACAGCATGCCCTTACAAACAGATGCACACATACATACAATTTCTCTTTCTGTCTGTCTGTCTGTCTCTCTCACACACACAGACACACCCTCTCACACACACACACACACACACACACACACACACACACACACACACACACACACACACACACACACACACACACACACACACACACACACAGACACACCCACACACACACTCAGTCACAGACTATTCAGTGTTTTGAAGGCAGTGGCGGTTCTACATGGAATTACGCCCCGGGCGAGACCCCCTCCGAGCGCCCACAGGGGGAAAAAATCGTATTTTTGTTTTATTATAAGTAAAAGACACTTACATTTCTCAATGGACCTATCGCTAAGCCCGGTCTCCCTTATATTAGTTACTGTTGCTAACTCGGACAAACTAGAGGAGCTGACTAGAGTTTACAAAGGCAGCTATCAGTGTCAAAATGATATCCCAACTTTTTGAGACAGAAGGACCTGATTGCGTCTAGAAGCCTTCAAAAGGGACTTCATTATGCAATGGAGGGATATGTACAAAATGTAAAACTAGATATGATGGATGACAACAAGCTTAAATTGGAGGCGAGAATTTACAGATCACATTGCAACAAGGAGAATCCATCTCACGGTCATCACGATTGCAGATAACAACATCCCATACCAGCATTGTTCATGCACCGCAGGGAAAGATTACATTAATAAACCTTTAAAACTCATCTGGAGAGGGGCACTGAGATGTAGACCTACGTTTATTAACTAGCATTACCCTGTCCCTGACAGGGCAGTGTCCTAGCGTAGCTGCTAGGTCAGTTATCTGACTGTGTCAAACATCTGCCATTCTGGTAAACAATCAAAATGCTAAGTTAAATAATGGTTTAACAATCAATGTGCTCATTTTAGTAGCTAATGGATTAAAATGACAACGTGAACGTTTGCCGAAAACGCACGCAGTCCGATAATTAACACCATAACGATAACTGTCAAGCTAGCTAGCGAATAGCTAACATTAGCTAGTTATAACCAGAGATAACTTGCCTAAGCCTAGCATAACATCAGTGGTGAAAGTAAGATGGTATTCACAAGTACAAAAATGTGAATAATGAGTATGCCTATGACCATGTAGGCTTAGTTTTTCACTTTAGCAGAGGAAAATTCCAACCTAACAAGTTCCATTGGGGAGACCCAGAGTTAAACTGTCCCCCGCGCCCCCTCACCTTCCCCCACACACAGGATCTGTGCATGGCACCTTGGGAGCAGGAGCGCCTGCAGCCGCAGGGGGCGCCAATTCGCCAATTCCCCACACAGTGATATGATAGATAGATAATAGAAAACCGCTTTGCGGCCCAGATGATTTTAATTACATTTTTTTAAGTGCTCGTTTCGCCCCCCATGGTTTCATGCCAAGGTGACACCCACTCCAGGTGATTCCATTGGAATAACCTAACCACAGGAAACCCTGTCTGTGTCTAAATATGTGGCATACCTGATATCATATTTCCGAACTCATCCACAATAATAACACCACATTGTTTTATGAGGATAAATACAAACCAAAGAAAGGAACGTCTACAGAACATTGGCTAACACTTTAGAATAACCCTCCTTTATAAACCGTTTATGAAGCATTTGTTCATGGTCTGTTTATAATTTACAAATCATTATCACAACATTTACAAACTTTAGTAAGCTATTTGTAAATGAGTAGTAATGTATTGCACATATTTTATAAGGACATTAGTAAGCAATTTATAATTGAGTATTAATGTATACATGAACATGTTTAAAATGATTTTCTAATGATCTATAAGATTGTTTATAAGGACATTAGTCAGCTATTTGTAAACGAGTAGTCATGTTTGTATGAACATTTTTCAAACAATTTTCTAATGATTTATAAGATCATTAATAAAGTATATGATAATGGCCTGCTCACATTTTGTAAATCATTTACAAATGATTAATCAACCAGGTTTGAATGAGTTACTAATGATTTGTTATATCATTTATAAGGTATGTGATATGCTCACCATTTATGGGTTGTTATGAATAACCTTTGTCATGCATAAGCTATCATCTAATTCATGAGTGAAATAATATATGAGAGCACATGTAACACCTCAGTTAATGCTTAATATAGGTTTTTTAGAAATCATTTATTAATCATTAGTAAAGTGTTTTGCCAGGCTTGATCTAAAGTGGGCACTATCTATACTTTATAAGCATTTACAAATGGCCCGTAACTGAGGGACAAAGGAACAAAAAATTGAGCGGGTCCAGCAGACCCACAACACCTTCTGAGTAACAAAAAAATGAACACCATACAAGGCTTAAACAAAGACAGTGGTCTGCACATGCCCACACAAACCTACAGACACACACACACTCAAACACACTCACACTCGCACACACACTCACACACACACACACACACACACACACACTCCTAGAGGTGGTTCAATGCCATAGTGATATTGTCGTATTTTTAGCTACTTTTGACTGTATTGTTGAATAATGTGTATTGCTTACATGGACATCTCAACAAATAGAGGTAGCAGTTCGACGAGAAGGCTGCCATAAGGCAGAAGGCCCTTTTCTGATATGGGCCATTCTACCAAATTGGTGCAAAGTCACGTCGGAAATATTTAGAATTTTTTTATGTTTTATTCCCAAAACTTTGTCCGTATGTATATTGTACCATATCTAAAGTACACATATCTAGTAAAAGAACAGTCAATTTTTATATTGTATTTTCAGAATGTGTTGGAATGTTTTTTCTCTTCCAAAAATGGTCACTACCGAAACATCACATTTACTATAGTAAAAAAGTATTATTATTGACCTGTTCAGATTGTGTTTCCTTCCCTTCTCTGAAGAGTATTTTTACAAATATTTCTTGAAGATTTTCACAATGAAATCCATAAAAATTTAATTTTTACCAAATTTTCAAGTTCAATTTATACAATTCATCTGTTTCGGTAGTGACTGCACTGTTTCGGTAGTGACTGCACTGTTGGGTGGATGTTCATTTCTCTCCCAAAATCTTCCAAAAGGTGCTCTGGGCCGCCGTTTATTCCACACAACACATTTATTTAAAAATGATGGGATTGAACTACTTACCATTTAATTTTGTCACTACCGAAATCATCTGGTCACTACCATATGTTTCGGTAGTGACTGTTACGGTAGTGACAATTCTAGCTAACTTTAAGCATAAATAAAGAATTCTAGCAAGCACACGGCTTGCAAACAAATCTTTGAAGAGGTGTACACACATACAAACATAAGATTTTGCATGAAACCCCAAAAAGGTTTACTTAATTGAAGAAAACATGGGTTTCGGTAGTGACAATTCTCAAGGTTACACGTCGATTTTCAGACTTTGGAACACATTTATACAAAAACTATGGGATTTAGCTACTTACAATTCAACCATAAGGGACAGGGATGCAGTGTCACTGCATTGTAAAAAATGCAGGGTCGTGGCTAAAACACAGGCTCAGCCAATGGACTAAAACTCTTGTGTTTCGGTAGTGACATGAAAACTGGGGACCTGATTTTTTGAGTATAGTTTATTTATTTAAAAATTAAACCCACAATAAATCTAAATATTCCAAGTTCTGTTTAAACCCAATCATAAAGATCTTTGAAATTAGATCATTGAAAAAAATCTAAAAAAATTGAAAAGTGTTATTTACAGGCATTGGAATTTAGATGTCAGGGTTGGGGACAGCTACGTACTTCCCAATAGAAAGTACCATATAAATGATGATTTTGTATATATTTAGCTTATCACTATCTCATTTAATGCATTTGGTTTATTTAGACAATAACATTTTCTTAGTAAATATCTATTCCTAAATACCTAGTTGTTTTGTAAATAGTTTTTATTGTTGAGGGACTGCATATTACACAAATTCGGTAGAATGGCCCATATATCATGTGGTAGACATGCCATTTCTTATAAACCCAGTTGTAGAGACACCTTTTCTTATAAATCACGTGGTAGACATGACTTCTTAAAAAAAACACATGACAGATGCGCCAGGGAGGTTCTGAGGACTTTGGGGGGTTTTCGGCTGCATCACAGGCTTTCGGATGGGGCTTCTGAGAGTTTGTGGAGTGGTCACAGACTCCTTCTGCAATATCACAAGAGAGGCAGTTTTCCATACACCATACCTGAAAACACTGAGACAGGGAACTGAAATATTACATTTACATTTAGTCATTTAGCAGTCACTTGTCCAAAGCGACGTACAAGCGAGAGAACTATCAAGCTAAGAGCAATAAAACCTGGTGTAACAATAAATACTGCTTTTTTTTTTTCAAGAAATAGAAAACGACATAGAAATAAAAATAAAAAAGAAGTGCGGGACTGTCACTGCTTAAGTGCAAGTTAAGCCAAGGTGCCAGTTAGGAAGGGAGGTGCTGTCTGAAGAGTTGGGTCTTCAAGAGCTTCTTGAAGGTAGAGAGGGACGCCCTTGCTCTGGTAGTGCTAGTGCTAGAATAATCTGGATTGCCGTGCTTGCACAGGCGGCAGTGCCAGACGACCCTCACTGGATGAGCGCAGCGTCCTGGGTGTAACATTTGCCCTTACAAGAGCATTTAGGTAGGTGGGAACAGAACCAGTCAGCACTTTGTAGGCAAGCATAAGTGACTTGAACTTGATGCGAGCAGCTACCGGCAGCCAGTGGAGCTCAATGAGTAGCGGGGTGACATGTGCCCTCTTTGGTTGGTTGAACACCAGACGCGCAGCCGCGTTCTGGATCATCTGTAGTGGTTTTACCACGCAAGCCAGCAGGCCCATTAGGAGGGCGTTGCAGTAGTCGAGGCGGGAACTCACCAAGGTTTGCACCAGCAGCTGGGTGGCATACTGGGTTAGGTACGGCCTGATTTTGCGGGTGTTGTGGGTTGTGAAGGTTAGTTGGTCATCAATAATGATTGCTGTTTTGGATGGAGCAAGACATAAAGAGTCAGTGTTGATATTGATGTTGTGGTGGATGAACTGTTTGGCTGGGAAGACCATCAGTTCTGTTTTGACCAGGTTCAGCTGAAGGAGGTGGTTTTTCATCCATGTGGATATATCAGCAAGACAGTCCGAGATCCGTGCCGAAACGGTGTTGTCCTCAGGAGGGAAAGACAGCACCAGTTGATTATCATTGGCATAACAGTGGTAGGAAAAACCATGCGGATGATAGGGCCCAGCGAGGTGGTGTAGATGTCAAAGAGAAGTGGTCCCATTACCGACCCTTGGGGCACCCCAGTGGTGAGCCGGTGAGGTACAGACAGATGACCTTGCCATGGCACCTTTAATGAGCGCCCAGTGAGGTACAATTCAAACCAGGAGTGCGCCTTGCCTGAGATGCCCATACTTGACAGCAGTGGCGGCTCTTCCATAAGGGCGATTGGGGCGACGCACTGCCTATGGGAAAAGGAAGAAAATAAAAAAATAAAAAATGATAATTCCTGATGTATACATTCAATTGCACGACTACATGTAAATGTAAATTTCATATTTTTTTTCTGTCGGATTCTACCACTAGACCGTCTGATATGCCTCTGTATGTCTTTGTCGAATCAGGTAACAGTCATTCAGTCAGCCTAGAGTCGTGATTCAAATGGCCCCTCCCCTTCAGGGCGATCTTGTGCGAAATGAAAATCGCCCCAGACCTCTCCCATTGACTCCCATGTTAAATGCGTTTTTTTTCACAAAACAGAGCTCTCTGTCGCTGCCAAATGTGAGTCCGCTGCCTGATGTGAGTCCGCCGCTGCCTGATGTGAGTCCGCATGCGCAAACACAAACGGTTTACGGCAGAAGGCTCAGGAGCAAACTATCCAAGACGTGCATGCTCATAGCCTACATGGTTTAATATCAACCAGTGACGTGCGGTGAGGTTCCTAGCTGATGAGGCACAGAAACCGGAAGTGATTACGTCATTCCGATCTCTAGTTGTTTAAAAAAAAATGTAAATGTATACATCATACATGTAAAAATGCATATGGTTTAAAATCATCTGACCAGGACTGAAAAAACTTTGTTTCATTGTCTAATACTATTACTTTTAAACGATCGTTTTTTTTTTATTATAAGAAGTTATGCGGCTCAATACTTAACTGACTTGTTAACCTAACTTTTACAAGGCTTACAGCTAAACGTACAACCGGTGTGCTAATTGAACTTTTACACCCTGTCAAATAAGATATTAATAGTATCAAGCGAGCGTATGTATGTATCCCTCCCACCAATGATGTGGCTCATTTTATTTTGTCTAGGGACAATATAACTACGGTTTTGGGATGCTAATTTAAATGACTCGGACAGAGTTTTGAATTCGCAGTTTAGACAAAAAACAATTGCATATTTATTAACACAACATATTCACAAGCAAACAGTTAAACACCGCAGACATATCACACAATACCAAAATGTTCTACTGACCAGTATAATTTAAAATTGGTGCACTTTTGTTGGAGCTCGTAACCGTCAATTAGAGGTGAAACAAACGTAATCCACTCACGAATGTCCGTATAGTTCAGTGGAAATCCGTTGTCTTCTCCCGCGATTTCCCTCCTCTTCTTGAGCGAATGCAGTCAGTAGTTTAGCTCAGGAATAGCAACTATTCTGCTCACAACTTCAAGGCATTTTTCTTAGCGAGGTCCGTGTTTCGCACGAATATGTAGTCCCGTTGGGAAACGTGAAACACTCCAATACCTTCTGTCCCGTCGTTTGAAGCAAACCTTTTAGCTCCAGCACTGTTATCAATCATTTCTTGTTTGGACTGAAAGTCCAGTTTTGAGAACTGCTTCAGGTTGGCAATGCAATCTTCCATTTTCGCCGTCAAGGTCAAGTAGAAGTGTGTAGAAGAAGACAAGTCCAGCGTAAGACTATATACCCGAGAATTGCGCTCTCGCTCGCCCCCTTTACTGAATCAGTGCTACTGCCTGCCTCAGTAAGCAATATTTTTCAATGCATTTTGAGCTCAACTCAAAGGTTCTGCGCTTGCGCACGCATGCGTAAAACCCAGTTTGGAGTGATTGCGCAATCCCTACTGAGGCACTGGTTCAGCTGTCCATAGACAGCAATGCATTTGCCTCAGTACACGGCACGTCTACTGTCCCTGGGAACCGGAAATGCTCAAATTCAGCGATTTTGATAATAAAAATGCTCGAAATGATCGGAATCATGCAGAAATGACACTCGTAACACTTATAACTAGAGAAATATGAATATTTATTTTATAATACATAAATATATATGATTATTATAATTTAAAAAAAAATATTTTTTTTTTTTACTTTTCAAAATGATAGGTGAGGCTCTGCCTCCCCTGCCTCCTATGACTGCACGTCCCTGATATCAACGTATCTGGCTTCTCTTAACGCATAATGTAGGTTTATTTAACGTAGTGTTTTATAATTTTGTCAACGGTTTACAGCA
Source organism: Sprattus sprattus (assembly GCF_963457725.1). NCBI lineage: Eukaryota > Metazoa > Chordata > Actinopteri > Clupeiformes > Clupeidae > Sprattus > Sprattus sprattus. The sequence goes on along the minus strand of NC_137921.1, from coordinate 13,950,671 downwards.
TAAGGCTCAGTGTCAACATATGGGGCTATGTTGTATTACTGTTACTAGTAGGCTAATGAATGCACTGCTTAACTAATAATTCAATAAACATGAAGCTTAACATCATAAACCTTGGTGGATTTCAAACGTAAACAAATGCGCTTGTCATTCCACTTCATGCTGTAGCCTACACCACCAGCATTACCTGGCTCGTTGTACTACAATAGTGTCGCAAAGTTTGCGCATGCGGACTCACATCAGGCGGGTCCTCACATTTGGCAGCGACACTCTCAATGCATTCTCTATCCCCCCATTCCAAAGGTCTTAAAATGCCTCCTTCCTTCCTTCCTTCCTTCCTTCCTATCAAGAGAGCAAGGAGTGTCCCAGTGCTCTTAAACCTTCAGTTCCGCTTTTGTCCGACTCCTTGAAATACGTCACATAACGGTCGTTTTTCAAGAGAGGATCTGAGCTTCCTTGATGCCCTAATGGCGGCATTTATTACCCATAACTCTGTGCGCCATTCCCAACCGGAGATTTTCGTTTTATTTCGAAAACAATGGCGGACATAATGGTTACGGTGGCTATGATAGCAGAGTCAGAAGACCACAAGGCTACAGACCTTAAATGTACATATCAGCAGTAATTAAACAACTGTAATGATATTAAATGTACTAATAACATGCCATTTTCAAATTAAAGCCAGTGACATGAGTATTTTGGTGGTTATTCACGATGTATACCGACAGTTAGCATACCTAGCTAGCCTAGCTTGGTAGCATTACCATTGGTTCTGAATGGCAGTTGTGCTAAGCAGCTGGCTATCCCCCCACCTGCGACTGTACAAAGGGCTATTTTACCACCCGGGAATAGCCCGTTAGTGCACTTTTAATCGGACACTTTTCACTTGACTAGCGGGGGCAATTATGCCGTGATTGATTTACAAAGAATTGTCTGCATTCGTTGGGGAGGTATACGTTAGCCATGTCGATGTCAGTAGCTTATTATGATTGCTCGCTTGCTAACAACGTGCTTGCTAACGCACAGAGTGACGGCACCACATACTGCAGTCTGACAGAGCGCGCTAGTGCGAGCAGATACGTACACACAGCGTGATGATGCCACATCCTCTCTGATTAGAGTGTCCCGAATGTTGAAAATTAACGGTCTCTTGATCTCTCGTCACTGACTGGGCATCGAGGAGTCGAGGAGTCGAGGAGTCAAGAGGAGGAGTCAAGAGAGCTCTCTTAGGTTCGGAACGCACGGTATGGCTTCCGGGAGGGCGAGCCCCTCCAAGTCTAGTCATAAGTAAGCGACGCAAAAGCCTATGGTAAAACGCAATGAGGACGTCACACAGCTTCGACAAAGGCATGTCAAGATGGCACCTGTTCAGCACAACAACTCCATCCGCTCTTTGACAGAAACTTCTTTTTAGTCAGCGTAATATTGAAGATAAATTGACCAAAAAAAACAATTAGGACTTCCTAGACCAAAAGTATCCATTCAACAGTTTTCTACAAATGGAGGGAAATTGGAACAAAAGAAAATCGCGGTCGTGAAGTGGCTAACGCGGTCTGTATCTATATGTCACTTTTCATAGGTTTCACAGTGTGAACTAACTTTAAATAATTTTTAATGTGATGACTTATTTTGCTTTTGTAAGCCAATACTTTCAAGGTCAGTCAATAAATATCGTTGGTTTTGACGTATGTTGCCCCCTTCTTTATGTTGTTAGTGGACATATCATGTGTCCTGTTCAGCTATGTTACATCATACAACATTTGAGATGTGTGGATAATGAAAAAGTGGGATCATTTAATGTGGAGCCACATCATGTTTGCTTATGAAGGCTCCTGAATGTAACTTTCTTCCATAGCGTTCCACTTGTATCTTGCTACTCTAGCTATGTAGAAAGAGGGGAGATATTACTGTTGGTTGCTGCCAATAGTGGACAAAAAGGTTTTGCTGTATGAGTAAATCGGATAACTTAATGTACCTACTGAATAGGTCGCCTTAATCATTATCAAAAAAATTGCCCCCCCTGAGAATTTTTTCAGGAGCCGCCACTGCTTGACAGTATGGACAGAAGGATGTGGTGGTTGACTGTATCAAACGCAGCTGATAAGTCAAGCAGGACGAGGGCCGAGGATTGAGTTGCTGCTCTAGCTGTTTTTAAGGCCTCCGTCACAGATAGCAGGGCTGTTTCGGTGGAGTGACCGCTTTTGAATCCAGACTTGTTTGGATCAAAGAGATTGTTTGTTGACAGGAACTCTGTGACCTGTTTGGAAGCTGCCCTCTCAATTGTTTTAGATAGGAGGGTGAGAAGTGAGACGGGTCGATAGTTTTCCACCTAAGTGGGATCAAGAGACGGCTTCTTGAGCAGCGGCGTTACCCGAGCCACTTTGAATGAAGAAGGAAATGTTGCAGAATCAAATGAGGCATTAATCACCTGTGTTATTGCCGGTAAGACAGCACGGGATATGGCTTGAAAGATGTTGGATGGGATAGGGTCCAGCGGGCATGTAGTTGGACGGCTACCTGCTAGGATTTTGGAGACCTCACTCTCAGTGAGAGGGGTGAAAGAGGGAAACGATGAACCATTGATGGTAGCGCCCTTAGGGGGGGTAGACAGTTGTATATGCAAAATAGAGATGTGATCAAGTCTGATGAAGAAAAAAAGGACAGCGGTAAGCAAAGAATAGGGAAGAACAAAGGGGGCTTGTATCTATAAAATGGCACAGGGACTTGGTCCTTGTAGGTTTTCTGCTTGATCGCTCTTGCCATTTGCTTAGAGTCTTTGTGATGCTCCATGGACCAGCTCAGCAGTAGTTATCTCCTCTGAATTAAACTGTTTAGTATATTCATACCTGTTTGCCTTGAGAAGTTTATTGAGAACACTTTTTCCACGACAATATCGATTGGAGAAGATTCCAAAGGGATAACCTGACCGCAGGTAAGCCCCGTTATTGTCTAATTTCTATGTACCATAAAGATAAAGAGAGACTTCCTGGTGAACTGGAAACAACAGACAAGTATAAGTACACTCCCTTTTTTTTTAATGATTATTTGATTTTACTCATTGTTAATTTTCCTGTCCGTCAGTCATCACTAATCGATGCACTTTCACATCACTGTGATATAATTGAAGGTTTTTTATTTGTTTTTTATATGCCATCTTTTTGTTAATGTATTAACTTGCAGTGTTGTCTTTTCCATTTCCATCCAAGACTACACAGAATCCACATGGTGTTCAACAAGAGTCTTCCATTAATCTCTTCGTAGACTTGTAGACTCAGCAGGAAACGCTGAAATCAAGTCTGATCTGGACATAGGAAGAGTTAGCATTGAGACCTCTGGAGATCCGAGTGATGTTAGGGTTTGTAAAAAACAGTTTAAGGATGTTAAAGATTTTAGCTGTGCAGAGCATAGTATGACAGAGTAATATTAAATAAGCATATAAATAAATAGACATACAGAAGAGACTATGGATTTCATAGATTTTATTTTCATTTTCTATTCATCAGTTGGTACAATAAATACATTTCATATATATACAACACTTTACCAGATCACTATAGATTTGACCATGACCAATATGACCCTGATCATAATCTACATGACAAAGCAAGAACAGATCAACACATCGATTTATGAATGTATTTTATATTCCAGTTCATGGCCTTATCCAACAACACAAGTGCAACCCAGGTTGATCATTGCTGTGTTTTGTTTAAGTTTAATAAAATGTTTGTTTTCACAAAGCTCTTTGTAGTAAACATAGACTTTATGTTGAATCGGCACAGGACGAGCTCCAGATCGAGTATGTATATGTTTGCAATGGAAATGGCAGTTAGCATGTGTTATTACTTTTGGAACCCTTTCTTCTTCACTTTCATCTGACCTGCGAGAAAGCAATGAAATGACAGTCATGTTAAATATATTTAATCAGCAATCAGTCAATCAGGACTGATATGTAATTAATATATCTACAAAATATCTGCCGTAGATAGATAGATAATTTAAAAACACTATATATAGTTATATAATAATGTATACTCACGTGTAATTCCAAGTGGCTACGGACTTTAGCATGTGTTCTTGATTAACCATGAAGTCGTATTCTTTCATCATTGGCTTTTCAATGTATTTGTAAACATCCTCCTTTGAACAGTTGTCTTCACAGCTTGAGCAGGGCCATTTGTCATGTTTAACCAGTGGAAAAGAGACACATCCTCCCAAAAATAGTATGGACATCTGGACAAAGGGAAATGTGGAAGTGACAATCATATCAATCATATCAAGCACTGAATTTAGGAAGAAATTAGAAATAAAGAATTTATGCACATTTATGCATCTCTGAATGAACTGAAATCCTACATAGAACTTTGTCAGTCCCATGTCACACAAAACCTTATCAGACATTTTTTGAGATTCTTGCTTCTTCTATTCATCTCTAAGTGATATAAAAAGCACACTACAAATACTAGACAGGCATTGAATAAAGTGCAGTCCTTACCAGAAGACCAAAAACATTCATTGTAGAGTCTCTTTTTGTGTTGCTTCTTCTGTTGTAAATGTAGCAGTAATTCAGAACTGATACAGGTGGTGAGAAGTGGTCTGGTACATTCTCACCCTGGAGTCTCTTTTTTATGCTCTCTGCAGGATACGAAGCGGTATTCCCTGTGACGTAGGCCACCATTGTCCTCCCAACAAATTTGCATTGAATGGGAGCGAGGCACAGATCCTGCTGATTTATCTCATCTCAAGGATCAACCTGTAGTGGACCTTTGCTTTGACACTTGATGGGTCATTCTATCAGTCCGATCTATCAAACAATTTGAAAACATATACATAAGTAAATATCTACACTCACAACAAAACAATGTTCTGTAGATGGTCCTGATAGAGATTATATCAGGTCCTTTCTTTGGTTTCTATTTAACCTCATAGAAAAATTCTGTGTTATAATTGTGGATGAGTTGGGAAATTGATGTAAAGGTGAAATATGGTATCAGGTATGCCACATGTTTAGACACAGACAGGGTTTCCTGTGGTCAGGTTATTTCATAGGAACCACCCCTGAGTGGGTGTCACTTTGGCAAGGAACCACCCTTGACTGTGTGTGTGTGTGTGTGTGTGGGGGGGGGGGGTGTGTGTGGGCATGTGTTTTCTTTGTGTGTACTGTGTAGGTTTCAGAGTGAACTTTGCATGAGGAAACAAACAGAGGTGGAGATAAAGGACATTGTTTCTCTTCCCAGCACCTTTAAAACACTCAATAGTCTGTGACTGAGTGTGTGTTTGAGAGAGAGCGACATATAGACAGAAAGATTATTATCATTATTAACATGATGCAGTCTGGGTTCACACTCACATACACACACACACACACACATACACACAGAGTCCAGTGGATGACTTCATGTATTTCTATTATGACTCTGTATTTCAACACAAACTAAATAATGAAAGCATTTGACGAGAACAACTATTGGTTCCTTATCACTCCATGTTTGGTGTTGTCTGTGCTGGTTTATGCAAAGTCAAAAACACAGTGGATTGTCCAGTTAGCACCCCCCCCCCCCCCACACACACACACAAGCACTGGAGAGATGATGTCACGAGGATTCCCGTTGGAGGAGATTCCATAGTGATCACATGACCACTGTGAGGACGAGACGAAAACCCTCATCTGCCCTCACATGAATGTAACTATTTACCCAAATTCTTCTTCATCCAGAGACTTCATACTATAGTTCACACACTTTCAAAATGAGTTTTAACCAGTTCCCTGCCTACATTAGTCTTCACTGGTGCACTTAAACAAATACATTCAACTGCACATGCCAAAACAAGCCTACAGGAATACACACACACACACACACACACTCACAGAGGTGGTTAAATGCCATGGTGAGAGAATTTGGGATACAGAAGGATAGCAAGGCTGGTAAGATACAACAGAAGTGTGCAACACCTGTACTTGGGATTAGTCAAAGCCCTCCTACACAGTCCAATATGCATTGTCCGTAGCCCTACTTTATTCTTGATGACAATGACAAGTCAGTGACAAGCTGCTGCTGTTTAACCTCCATGTGTACCACCTGTGGGAAACATTTTCTGTGACACGTTTCATTTCAATCCATCATCCTGTGCCACCGTGCCCCCCACAACATTCATGTTTAAGACTGTGATGGACCGAGCCTTGGTTGCCGTAAAAAATGTGGGTTTGGCCCGAAAAAGTCAGATACAGAGTGAGGGTTCAAATATAAGGTTTAATATGCTTCCAAATATTCTGAAGAACTGCTAAGCCTCTCAATAGGCAGAGGACAAAAAGCAGCAGTCTCCAGGAATATCACCTGCCAAACCTCTAAATATTGTAGAGGACAACTAGCCTGGTGACACCAGCCTACGTATTTCCGCCTGAATTGATTTCAAGCTCATACTCAGTCTGGCCCAACCCCATTGACAATCGTCTCCAGAACTCAAAATTTTGCAGGACCAATCAGCGAACAGTTCAGAGCTGTGACGCAAAACTCGCCTTGGAATAAAAGACACAAAAAGCTATCGGAAAAGTTGTCTCAACTCTCGAGAACATCAGAAAATTAAAAGGAGAACAAGAGTATTTTCTTGTAAGTTTTATGATTGGAAAGGACGTCGTAGCTCTTCTCCCAACTGGCTTTGGGAAGAGTTTAATTTACCGAATGCTTACTAAACGTTGCTGATTGGTTAAGGGAACTCCAATGATTTTAAACCTCAAGATAAGCACCCGCCCATCTCGGAAACCAAAATGCATTGGGTTGGCCCAGACTGAAAGACGGAATGAAATGGAGTCACAGGCTGGTAATGGCCAGGCTAGAGGACAACATGAAGCAGTACAAATCTCTATTAAAATTACCTGCTAAGCATCTAAATGTGGTAGAGGACAACAATCAGCAGGCAAAAAATGACATAAATGCACATACCTGACCGCAAGACTTGACTCACCAAACTAGACCGAACAATGAACATACTGTATATAAATATGGCGGCCAGCACCATTTTTACACACAGGGGTAGATAACATAAATTAAACAATACACAATGACAAGACAGACCCCGAGACACGAACATAGCATTTCCTCACAACCATCGAATGAAGAAATAACTATGTAATAAATAATGTCTCAAAGGTTTGTGAAACCAACCAATTTATCCAGGTGGTCTGGCCCAGACCATTTTTGTGTCCCCCCTGCCAATCTAGGCAATTAGCAGTTTCCATGAGGTAGAATCCAATTGTAATCAGTTGAATGAGTGTTTGTGTGTGCAAACCATGTCTGTTTGGGTGCGCTAATGGTTGCAAACATTGGGCAGAAGTGTGCAGTTCATGTGCAGTCGCACCACGACTGTCACAAAGACAACATGATGAAGTACCATTGTTTGAATGTAAATCAGCAAAAGAAGTTTTAGAACACACTGTTGTGCTCCAAGACTACACAGAATCCACATGGTGTTCAACAAGTAATCTTCTCTTAGTCTCTACGCAGACTTGTAGACTTAGCAGGAATAGCTGAAATCAAGTCTGATCTCTACAAAGGAAGAGTAAGCATGGAGACCTCTGGAGATCTCAGTGTTTTTAGGGTTTTTAGAAAATAGTTTAAGGATGTTCAAGATTTAAGCTGTGCAGAGCATAGAATGACAGAGTAATATTAAATAAACATATAAATAAACAGACATAGAGAAAAGACAATATGTTTTCATAGATTTTATTTTCATTTTCTCTTCATCAATAGGTACAATAAATACATTTCATATATATACAACACTTTACCAGAACACTATAGAGTTTACCCCGACCAACATGACCCTGAACATAATCTACATGACAAAGTCAAAACAGATCAGCAAATCTATTGATGAATCATGTATTTTACATTCCAGTTCATGGCCTCATCCAACAACACAAGTGCAACCCAGGTTGATCATTGTTGTGTCTTGTTTAAGTTTAATGAAATGTTTGTTTTCACAAAGCTCTTTGTAGTAAACAAAGACTTTATGTTGAATCGGAACAGGACGAGCTCCAGATCGAGTATGTATATGTTTGCAATGGGAACGGCAGTTAGCATGTGTTATTACTTTTGGAACCCTTTCTTCTGCACTTTCATCTGACCTGCGAGAAAGCAATGAAATGACAGTCATGTTAAATGCATTTAATCAGCAATCGTTTAATCAGGACTGATATATTATTAGTTTAGTACATCTACAATATATATGCCAACGATAGATAGATCATTTAAAAAAAAACATACGGTACATAGTTCTATATAAATGTATACTCACATGTAATTCCAAGTTGCTACGGACTTTAGCATGTGTTCTTGATTAACCATGAAGTCGTATTCTTTCATCATTGGCTTTTCAATGTATTTGTAAACATCCTCCTTTGAACAGTTGTCTTCACAGCTTGAGCAGGGCCATTTGTCATGTTTAACCAGTGGAAAAGAGACACATCCTCCCAAAAATAGTATGGACATCTGGACAAACATAAATGTGTAAGTGACAATCATATCATTTTATTAATTAAAGAAGATTAAAGCACATGTATGCATCTCTGAATTCACTGAAAGAGATTCAGAACATTTAACATCAAAGGTCCAAGAATCCCTTGCTTCTTCCATTCACCTCCGAGTGACAAAAAAGCACACTACAAATACTAGACAGGCATTGAATAAAGTGCAGTCCTTACCAGAAGACCAAAAACATTCATTGTAGAGTCTCTTTTTGTGTTGCTTCTTCTGTTGTAAATGTAGCAGTAATTCAGAACTGATACAGGTGGCGAGAAGTGGTCTGGTTCATTCTCACCCTGGAATCTCTTTTTGTATGCTCTCTGCAGGATATGAAGCGGTATTCCCTGTGACGTAGGCCACCATTGTCATCCCAACAAATTTGCATTGAGTGGGAGCGAGGCACGGATCCTGCTGATTTATCTCATCTCCAGGATCAACCTGTAGAGGGCCTTTGCTTTGACGCTTGATGTGTCATTCCATCAGCCCGATCTATCAAAACAATTTGAAAACATATATATATATGTAAGACGCTATTTTTATATACCTAACCAAAGAGGGAAAGGCCGTCTGAAAGGCGTGTATTAGTGGACGGTGCTGTCTGTGTTTTGCTGGAAAAGTAATATTCATTAAACCACGTATTTAATGCTCGTATTTAATCTGACTCCATTATCTCTGAGGTCTGCCTCTACTTTTTGGGAACCCAGTCTAAGCTCCTCGCTTCAACTATATATTTATATCCGAGTTGTGGGCTTGGTCTCCAACCCAATGCACCTATCATCTGTATTTGAATTTCTTCTCTTACTTTCTAATAACCGTGTCCCACACAGTAATAGCGTCATTAAAGGACTCGCCTCGGCCGGCCGATTCCCTTTTGGACAAGTCTACCGTCATAATATGCATCTAGTCTGGGCTAACCACAGAGGTCTCATAACGCTGCTAAAGGTATATTTGCAGCTTGCTGAGGGGCCGTGGTCCAGTGACGGAGCGCCAGACTGCTTGTCCGCTCCTAGTATAGGCCACACACACTCAGTACAGAGGCTGATCACCTACCTATCTCTATATTATAAATTAACAGTTCACTATGGCATGTCTTAGCTCAGGTGATTTTAGCCAGGAACCCCCAGTCTTACACTTCTTGCTGCAACCAAATCCTAGTCAGTATTAGCGGGACACTATATCATAACATCAGTTAATGATTTCAGAAGAAGGCATAGTAGGTCAGAATTACCGATTTATTATAACAAGAACACGTTACCATTACTATCTTATAAAACAATCCTAAATGAATAAACCAGTCTAACTAACAAGGAACATATCTAAATTGAAGGATACTAAGTCTGCAATACTACATGAAACATAAAAACACTTAAAGAACATGAACATACCTGGCTGCTGCGAAATGACTACTCACACGGATGTGAGGGAGATCTGAAGACAGAAGATTCCAAGAATTTTGTCTCTCTTACCCTTAAATATCCGTTTTCGTCCTGCATCTGGCCTAATGAATACCCCCCTAAACAGGAAGTTTCTCAAGATGAGAGTCACACATTAACAACCAAATGGAGAGAGTTCTCCCCCACAGTGGGGGTCAAACCCCCTCTACTCAGAGACACTTCTGACCCCTCACAGAGGCCAAAATGATCAGGTCCCTGATATCTATGTTTTACTTAATATATACAGATGTAGAACTGAGACCATTTTCCCACTCAAATTGAGACCATTAAAATGAGTCCAAACAACATGCAGAAATCACTTTCTAATATCACATTTAGTTTGACCCTCTCATCCTCATTCTCCTGTTCCTCTTTGACCTCAGCACGGAAAATTCCACCGAGACACACAGGAACAGAGGTCTGAGATAAGGATCTCTGCAGGGGGCTGGGAAGATCAACACAACAACAGCACAACAGTGCTTCTCGGGAATATTCGTTGGGGGCACTATAAAACAACACCAAGGCCCCACCAAATGAATTAATTAACAGAGGAAGAATGCCATCTGTGATTTTCCACTTCTAAGTCTAAGTTCTCTTCCTTACACATATACAAGTAAAGATCTACATTCACAACAAAACAATGTTCTGTAGATGGTCATTTCTTTCGGTTCTATTTAACCTCATAGAAAGATTCTGTGTTATAATTGTGGATAAGTTGGGAAATTGATGTAAAGGGGACAGGGACACAGACAGGGTTTCCTGTGGTCAGGTTATTTCAAAGGAACCACCATTGACTGTGTGTGTGTGTGTGTGTGTGTGTGTATGTGTGGGTGTGTGTGGGCATGTGTTTTCTTTGTGTGTGCTGTGTAGGTTTCAGAGTGAACTTTGCATGAGGAAACAAACAGAGGTGGAGATAAAGGACATTGTTTCTCTTCCCAGCACCTTTAAAACACTCAATAGTCTGTGACTGAGTGTGTGTTTGAGAGAGAGCATAATATAGACAGATTATTATCATTATTAAAATGATGCAGTCTGGGTTCACACACACACACACACACACACACACACACACACACACACACACACACACACACACACACACACACACACACACACACACACACACACACACACACACACACACACAAACACATACACACAGAGTCCAGTGGATGACTTCATGTATTTCTATTATAACTCTGTATTTCAACACAAACTAAATAATGAAAGCATTTGACCATAACAACTGTTGGTTCCGTATCACTCCATGTTTGGTGTTGTCTGTGTTGATTTATGCAAAGTCAAAAACACAGTGGATTGCCCAGTAAGCAAATTACAGATGGTAGAAAGGAGGACCCCCCCACACACACACACACACACAAGCTGAAAGATGGCACTGGTTTCATGTGCAAATTCACTGGAGGGGATTCCACTGGGGCGACCTGACTGAAGAGTGACCGTGTAGGAGAGGGAATCCCTTACTCTGCAAATACTATTGTACTGACAAGTGCTTCAGCCAACTACATTTAGTTTGGCATTAAAATACCTGAAACTACTTTTCAGCATTCTTCAAACTATCCAGTCAAAAGTTAGTACCTTCCCCCTCACACACATATACACAGATAGAGGTATGTTCGATTTGACAACCGTACATTAGGGGACATCATCTTCATTTGATTCCTTGCCCAGCTGGCTAGTTCAGCACCACTGAGATGGACAGCAACTGTTCCCAAGCAGGGGAACACAATCAGATCAAGCAGGGGACTGTTTCAAAAACAAATGCACAAGAATTTGCAGCCAAGGAATTCATACCACAGTCTTCTCTTGCAATTACTTTCTGTAAAAAAAATACTTTTACATTTAAAATGTATTGATATTAAGAACAGTTGTTTCATAGCAGTTTAACAAACAAGTAAAAACTTACATTTCCGGAACAGATGATGGCTCCTGATTGTGTGGTTTAAGGACATAATGCTAAAGCATTGTTTCCTTGTGTGTTTGTTTGTATATGTAAATCATAGATAGCCTAGAGCATACTGAGTCAAAAGTAGGACACACACGCGCACACACACACGCACACGCACATGCACACACAAACACAAACACAAACACAAACACACACACAAACACACACACAAACCAAGTCTGGTGGATGATACCATGTATTATAACTCTGTAGTTATCAAAAACAAAATACTGAAAGCTTTTGACCATAACAACTGTTGGTATCTTATCAGCCTATTTTATGCAAAGTCAAAAACACAGTGGATTCTCCAGTAAGCAAATTACAGGTGGTAGAGAGGAGGACACACACACATACACCCACATACACACACACACACAAATGCTGAAGAGATGATGTCACAAGGATTCCCGGTGGAGGAGATTCCATAGTGATCACATGACCACATTGAGGGAGAGAGGGAAACCCTCATCTGCCCTCACATGAATGTAAATATTTACCCACATTCTTCTTCATCCAGAGACTTCATACTATAGTTCACACTTCGTCAAAATGAGTTTTAACCAGTCCCCTGCCTACATTAGTCTTCACTGGTGCACTAAAACAAATACATTCAACTGCACATGCCAAAACAAGCCTACAGAAATACACACACACACACACACACACTCACAGAGGTGGTTAAATGCCATGGTGTGAGAATTTGCGATACAGAAGGATAGCAAAGGTGGTAAGATACAACAGAAGTGTGCAACACCTGTACCTGGGATAAGTCAAAGCCCTCCTACACTGTCAAACATGCACTGTCTGTAGCCCTACTTTATTCTTGATGACAATGACAAGTCAGTGACAAGCTGCTGCTGTTTTACCTTCATGATGAACCTGTGGCGGACATTTTCATTTCAATCCATCATTCTGTTAATCATGCTGTTAATCATCCTGCCATTCTGTTATGCCTCTGCCTCACTCATAATGTAAAAACAGCATTTATCTCCTCCACAGATACTGTCTTTTCATTCAATGATGTCTAACCATAATTTCCTTCTCTGTTTTTTGTATATGTAAATAGCAGACAACCACAAACTCGGGCACAATGAGTCAACTGTACAGCACACACAAACACAGACACACAGACACACACACACACACAGATGACACTGGTTTCATGTTTAAATTCACTAGAGGGTTTCCACTGGGACTACCTGACCACAGAGTGACCAGGTATGAGAGGGAATCCCTTACTCTGCAAATACCATTCTACTGACAAGTGCTTCAGCCAACTACATCCTCCACAGATACTGTCTTTTCATTCAATGATGTCTAACCATAATTTCCTTCTCTGTTTTTTGTATATTGTTAAATGTATCCTTTAGTAACCTCCTAGAAATAATTAATTGTTTGCTTTTCGACGCCGAGAGCCTTTTCGACAGCTCTCACAATTAACTAAGACGGCACTTTGTTACTAACATTTAGTACTGACTAATTCGGAAAATCATGTCATACTCCAAAACTCCTTCTTAAGTGTGTTTTAGCCGAGATACGAACAGGATCCCAGGTCTTTCCCGAGTTCACCTATTCGTATTCTCTTCCTATCGTGAAAGAGAAGGAAAACATACCTGTTCTGACTGCTGCCAGGGTTTCTGTTTCAGAGGAGTCCCGGTCTCTTACGGGCGACTCGTTCCAAATAACAGGATGCTGGTTCTTAGCAGATGTACTAAGGTACGGCGTGCAGCAAGTGCGGGGGGAGTTACCCCCCCATTGAAGGAGTCAGAATCGGGTTTGTGGTATAAATTAGTACCTCAAAGATTTATTGTCGACTAGCTCCAGCAAAAAACAAGCTCAAAAGACTAACCCAAAGCTCACAGCGTCTCCCCTTTTTATCCCCAGTCTACTTCCTCCCAAGTCACAGACCTTTCCTTTTTAGGTCATACATTCTAAACTTACTTGCTCAGTACCTTCTTCTCTATGTCATACTTTAACAAACACGTGTTCATTATCTGCACCAACATCATGTGTTCGCCTCCAACTGACCTGACCACACATTTCCTGACACTCAGGGCCCCAAATGACACTTCCCTTTTTTGTCTGCCTTGCACATTTCTAAAGACACTCAAAATTATAACAGCATTTAAACGCATACATTGTTCTACATAAGGTGTTCACTTCAAAACCTCTTTTTCACACAGTATGTAAGCATAGTTCACTATTAAAGCAGTTTTTCAGCAAGCATAGATTATATAGGTTTGTTAAACATGACTCAAGCAATTTCAGTAAGCATGCATTTGTTAAATGATAATCAGTATATGGATCAATCTTGTGGCTGGCGTGTTCACATTTCTACGATTCATTCAACATCCTCCTCTTGAACCGACCAGCCACCAGCCCCATTGGCACCCGTCCTCTCCACACGACCACCAAGGAGTTCTCCAGACCGCGATTCTTCGCCAGCACATCTTTCTCCAGAATAAAAGTCCATTTGCCTGCAGACACAGTCTCTCTTTCGGACCAGTATGACTCATCCCACCCCAATCATTATTCTTGAGGACTAAAGCGTCTTTATTTTCAGCAAGAAAACCATCTTTTAATTTCATTAGAAATAACATGCAGTCATATTTATATAGGCTACATATATATCAATTTCATTCATCAATTTCATATATCATTTTCATGTGAGATTTCAGAACTCACAGGCCACTTCGTACAGTTTCCCCGGGGCTTTCTTTGTCTTGTTTTTTATTTCTTGCCCCCACCAGTTTGCATGCAGAGCAGAGCCTAAGCCACCACATGACCTAAATCCTACTATCTTTATCAAACTGTTTATCATCGGTTCTTGGTCGGCCTCCCCAGTCCCAATCAGGTTTCAATATGCTTCAATGCTCTGAAACCAATTCAGGATGGGAGATCGGTTTTTTGCCCCCAACTCTCTTTCTATCGGGTAGGCATAGCACATGCCCCAATCTCTTCATCATTAGGTATAGTAACACTAAATGTAGTACCACAATCAGTAGCTGACTGCTCATCCCTGGTTATATCAGACGCAACATGCAGCGGGGACTCCGGTGAGTAAAGCGGGGAGGCTCTGCTTGGATTTCCATCCACAGCAGCTCGCCTCTCCCGCTTGTCTCTCGGATTGGCCCCTCCCGCAAAATTTGCTTCAGTTACTTGTTTTACATCTCGCTCTCAATCTCATAGCGGCCTATCAAACTGGGCTGCGCCCTCTGAACGCATTAATGGCTCCGGCTGAATTATCATTGACCCCTGTGCAAATGGGGCCCTGACTCCTAGCCGGGCTTTTATGTCGAACAGGAGTTGGCGTTCCAGGTCTCATCGGCCTCGAAGAAGGTAAACTATGTTGCAAAAATTCGTTTTTACTTGAACGTTTTATTCGTTTCATTCACCAGTTCATGCTTTCATAATTTTCGAATACGATGGACAGTTGTTCGTGTTCGTAACAAATTTAGTTTCGTTTTAAACTATGCTGCATCGTTAATTTAGTTTAGACAGTTCATCCTCACTATCCTCCTCTTTATCCTGCGCTCTTCGCTCTAGCATCCCCGGATGCATAAACTCTAGTTCCTTCGCAGCAAGGGCTTGTAGTAGGTATTGTTCCTCGACTGGCTTTTTGCACTAGGAATCGTATCACTATATTTTCGCACAAGGCTCCCCATGGGAAAGCCGTATCTACTTCTGGCTACTTCTGTGTAAAACTGTTTATCGTCGGTTCTCTCGGAAGCGGCTGCCGGAATGGGTTCCGGACTATTTCTAGGAGTAGGCATAGCATATTGCCCAATCTCATCATCATTAGGTATAGTAACAGTTAACTCAGTACCATAATCATTGGCTAACTGCTCATCCTTGGTTATATCAGACGCAACATGCAGCGGGGACTCCGGTGAGTAAAGCGGGGAGGCTCTGCTTGGATTTCCATCCACAGCAGCTCGCCTCTCCCGCTTGTCTCTCGGATTGGCCCCTCCCGCAAAATTTGCTTCAGTTACTTGTTTTACATCTCGCTCTCAATCTCATAGCGGCCTATCAAACTGGGCTGCGCCCTCTGAACGCATTAATGGCTCCGGCTGAATTATCATTGACCCCTGTGCAAATGGGGCCCTGACTCCTAGCCGGGCTTTTATGTCGAACAGGAGTTGGCGTTCCAGGTCTCATCGGCCTCGAAGAAGGTAAACTATGTTGCAAAAATTCGTTTTTACTTGAACGTTTTATTCGTTTCATTCACCAGTTCATGCTTTCATAATTTTCGAATACGATGGACAGTTGTTCGTGTTCGTAACAAATTTAGTTTCGTTTTAAACTATGCTGCATCGTTAATTTAGTTTAGACAGTTCATCCTCACTATCCTCCTCTTTATCCTGCGCTCTTCGCTCTAGCATCCCCGGATGCATAAACTCTAGTTCCTTCGCAGCAAGGGCTTGTAGTAGGTATTGTTCCTCGACTGGCTTGCAGCGGGGACTCCGGTGAGTAAAGCGGGGAGGCTCTGCTTGGATTTCCATCCACAGCAGCTTGCCTCTCCCGCCTGCCTCTCGGATTGGCCCCTTCCGCAAAATTTGCTTCAATCACTTGGTTCGCAAAGAACAACAGCTTGAAAAGTGTAACAAGAACAAAAAACAAAAACTAAAAAAAGAAATACTAAAAAACAACGCAGCTAAATTAATTCATTAAACTTATTCAAATGAATTCATTAAACTTTTTTAAAATGAATACTAAAAGTATTAAACTTAAAACTCAAAACCTTAACTCAATTAATCTATCTATCCAATGCAATCTAAACAAATGCAAGGCTTGTACTTTGTTACCTAAGTTTCCTCTGGCAATCCAGAGGCTGCTTTTTCCAATTAGAACCGATTCCTCCACACTCGCTGACACACTGTGTTATTAGCTGTCACTAATAACCATCTTCCCCTCGACAAACACACAGGAGTTAGATTTGACATGATGATATGACATGATTTTCCTTTTTCTTACAACAACGCAATGCATTTTTGGAATGTGATCCATTATCCATTCTCACTGTCTTTGGGTTTTTGTTAGTTGAATACAAAGCCCTCCTTCCTGGAGGACCTTGCCCGTGGCTGTCCTGCTGGGATACACTTTAGTATCGCCACCTGCATTAGCAGCACACACTAAAAAGCACTAACCATAGATTTTTTTTTATCCTCCAATAGGACCAGAAATCAGATGGGTTCGTGCACCTGGACTACTTATCCCGATTATTAGAAATTACCCTGGTATCTAACAATCATTAGAGTAAATAGCCCCACGTCAGAGAGAAGCGCACTTTAATAATACACGAGTGATCAATTCGGTATCCCTCAAAAGTGCCTTTTTTTTTTAACCTTTAAACACGGGGCTCGCGATTTACCACGTATTCAAATTCACTCTTCTCTACAGTTGTACGTCTGAATTTCCTATCTGGTGGTAAGTCAGACTCCCATCCTAGGAACGGAAATCAGCATGAGTTCGTGCTCACGGAATATTAATGTCTATCGTTAGAAATTTACCCCGGTATCTAACAGACTTTAATACGCCGACACGGTGGGCGCCATGTTAAATGTATCCTTTAGTAACCTCCTAGAAATAATTAATTGTTTGCTTTTCGACGCCGAGAGCCTTTTCGACAGCTCTCACAATTAACTAAGACGGCACTTTGTTACTAACATTTAGTACTGACTAATTCGGAAAATCATGTCATACTCCAAAACTCCTTCTTAAGTGTGTTTTAGCCGAGATACGAACAGGATCCCAGGTCTTTCCCGAGTTCACCTATTCGTATTCTCTTCCTATCGTGAAAGAGAAGGAAAACATACCTGTTCTGACTGCTGCCAGGGTTTCTGTTTCAGAGGAGTCCCGGTCTCTTACGGGCGACTCGTTCCAAATAACAGGATGCTGGTTCTTAGCAGATGTACTAAGGTACGGCGTGCAGCAAGTGCGGGGGGAGTTACCCCCCCATTGAAGGAGTCAGAATCGGGTTTGTGGTATAAATTAGTACCTCAAAGATTTATTGTCGACTAGCTCCAGCAAAAAACAAGCTCAAAAGACTAACCCAAAGCTCACAGCGTCTCCCCTTTTTATCCCCAGTCTACTTCCTCCCAAGTCACAGACCTTTCCTTTTTAGGTCATACATTCTAAACTTTGTTAGACTTGCTCAGTACCTTCTTCTCTATGTCATACTTTAACAAACACGTGTTCATTATCTGCACCAACATCATGTGTTCGCCTCCAACTGACCTGACCACACATTTCCTGACACTCAGGGCCCCAAATGACACTTCCCTTTTTTGTCTACGATTCATTCAACAATATGTAAATAGCAGACAACCACAAACTCGGGCACAATGAGTCAACTGTACAGCACACACAAACACAGACACACAGACACACACACACACACAGATGACACTGGTTTCATGTTTAAATTCACTAGAGGGTTTCCACTGGGACTACCTGACCACAGAGTGACCAGGTATGAGAGGGAATCCCTTACTCTGCAAATACCATTCTACTGACAAGTGCTTCAGCCAACTACATTTAGTTTGGCATCAAAATACCTGAAACCACTTTTCAGCATTCTTCAGATTATCCATTCAAAAGTAAGTACCTTCCCCCTCACACACATATAGACAGATAGAGGTATGCTCCATTTCATGACCGTACGTTAGGGGACATCATCTTCATTTGATTCCTTGCCCAGCTGACTAGTTCAGCACCACTGAGATGGACAGCAAGTGTTCCCAAGCAGGGGAACACAATCAAATTAAGCAGGGGCCTGTTTCAAAAACAAATGCACAAGAATTAGCAACCAAGGAATTCCTAACACGATCTATCTTTGCAAGTACTTTCTTAACATTCAATAAAAACATACTTTTACATCTAAAATGTTAAGATCCCTGCGATCTTAGTGACAATTTGTATTGTGATCGCTGCATGTGTTGTGTTTTGCTAGTTGTTTCCTTCTGTTTGTTTAATTCGACTTGTGGTTGTTGTGTTCCTGTGATCAGGCCATGTGCGTTCTGTTATTGTTAGTAGAATCCGCCCTTTGTTTTTTCCTGGACTTTCCCGTCACTCAACGTTTTCCTATTTTGCCCGTGATTGTTTGCCTAATTGTTTCTCCTGTGCCTTGTTAATTCCCCTTATTGTTTTCACCTGTGTACATTCTCTGTGCCCCATCTAATCGCTGATTGTTTTTGCCTAAATGTTTTCACCTGTGTATTTCTGTTTTCCCCTCTATATTGATCTGTCACTCTGTAGTTCGCTGTCGGATCGTTATTCATTGTCGATGTGAATCTATGTCTGAATCCTGTATTTTCCTGAGTACCTGTGGTATCCTACACTGTATACCTGAACAAGTTCAGTGTACTTAAAACTTTTGATGTAACCGATTACATAATACAATTTGAGTACACATATATTTGTCTTTAAGTAAACTTAACTTAAAATGTATACATGGGTTATACTGATTTATTTTGTTTTCATTTTCAGCATTTTTAAGTTCTCTGAAGTCATATTATTCCAAAATCTCACAGGATTCTGCCTCGTCGGATATTTGTGTTTCTCTGGGTCTTTCACAAACTAGTTATTACGCCCTTACAAGTTATTGACAGGGTATCTCCCTTACGTTCCAACTTCTTGCGCAAGCTCTTACTGTAGAGAGAACTGTCATTGGTCGACCACCTTCCCAGTGTTGGCAGATGTACATTTACATCTGTGATTTAGCAGACGCTTTTCTGCAACGTAATTTACAAGGAATTGTCCATTTATAGATCAAGAGCAGTTTAAGGGTTTCACACTTATATACTTGGTACGGAGGAGTGGGGAATCGAATAGCAACCTTCCAACCTCTCGATTACTAAACGACTCCTCTACCTTAAGTCTGCTGTCTCCGTGTCTTACACAAGAACTCTGCAATGGTGTTCTCAAAGACTTTAATGACGTCAGATACTTAAAAAATATGAGTTATCAGGCAATGTTTACTCAAACAAATACATTCCAATACAATTAAAACATCTTCACTTGTTTAGAAAACTTATACATTTTTAGTTGGGTCAACTAAATACCAGGTTTTAAGTACTGAATACATAATGTTAATAAGTTAGTAGAACTGTTTGGGTTTACAGTGTATATGATTTTCTGATTTGTGATTTTTCTGTATTTTTGCCTTTGGAATTCTGTTTGCCTGTAATCTATTTTACTTTCTGATTTTTGCTCGTCTGTGTTCTGTCGTTTTGGAATTGTGTTTTTGCTTCTTTTTTTTTATTCTGCGAGTTCTGTTTTGAAGAAAATAAATCTACAAGTATTTTTTGCAATCTCGTCTGTGATTGGGTCCTTTCCGTGAGAAAGCATAATATAAAATGTATTGATATTAAGAATACTTGTTTCATAGCACTTTAATAAACAAGTAAAAACATACGTTTTCTGAACAGATGATGGCTCCTGATTGTTTGGTGTTAGGAAATAATGTCTATCCATTGTTTGCTTGTGTGTTTGTTTGTATATGTCAATCACGGATAACCACCAGCTTGAGAATACTGAGTCAAAAGTAGGACACACGCACACGCAAACAAACACACAGACACAAACAAAGTCTGGTTGATGAGTTAAAGGGATAGTTCGGTTTTTAAGACATGAATCTGAATAGCTTCCCCGTCACCAGTGTCATGCAATCATGAATCACTTACCCCCGACAGCGTCCTGTGAGCAGAGTTCTCGTCCAGTTTTGGTCAAACCGAAAGTAGTCCGGCAGGTTTGCTAGACCCAGCAAAATAAAAAGTTTCTCTTCCCAAAACATTATGTGTTCAAAAGAGTGATATATTTGCATCCCAAAAACATTGTAGTGGAAAAAGTCACACCTCGTTATCACTTGGCCCTATTTTCAATACGCTCGATACTGCAGAGTCTACGGCAGATACTACTAGAGTCTACCGAGTTTTGATTCGCGAAAGTTGATTCGCGAAAGTTTGATTTGCCAAAGTTGCCTGAGAGAAACGTCCATCACAGGAAAACGATGAAAACTGAGACAACATTTAATAAAATTGACATAAAGCATCGTTTTTCTGTGATAGACGTTTCTCTCAGGCAACTTTGGTGAATCAAACTTTCGCGAATCAACTTTCGCGAATCAAAACTCGGTAGACTCTAGTAGTATCTGCCGTAGACTCTGCAGTATCGAGCGTATTGAAAATAGGGCCAAGTGATAACGAGGTGTGACTTTTTCCACTACAATGTTTTTGGGATGCAAATATATCACTCTTTTGAACACATAATGTTTTGGGAAGAGAAACTTTTTATTTTGCTGGGTCTAGCAAACCTGCCGGACTACTTTCGGTTTGACCAAAACTGGACGAGAACTCTGCTCACAGGACGCTGTCGGGGGTAAGTGATTCATGATTGCATGACACTGGTGACGGGGAAGCTATTCAGATTCATGTCTTAAAAACCGAACTATCCCTTTAAGACTAGTCACTACTCAAATGGAAAAGTAGTGTTCACATACTTAATTTATGTTGATATGAAGTAATTCTTACTTGTCAATAAAACTTAAAAGAAATGAGTAGTAATAAGTATTTCACTTAAGTTGAAGTTTGGTGAATGTAGCAAGTTTAGTTAACTTGACTCCTTTAAGTTAGCACAACACAAAATACATGTAATGACAACTCAGTTAAATTAGTTATCTACACTTACATTAAATGAGTTACCAAACTCAAATGAATTAAGGCAATCGGTTTACAAAGATCATTTGAGTTAAGTTAACTTCCCAGGTTTTACAGTGTATCCAGAGCCAAAAGGTAGACCAAGAGGGGGAATTCCAGCATGTTGGAACGACAAACACAAGACCAGAAACTCAAGACAAAAACTCAGTGACAGGAATGACAAAGAGCCTAAAACAAAGACATTGGTCTGCACCTGCCCACACAAGCCTACAGAAACAAACACTCACACACACAACTACAGAGATGGTTCAATGCCATGGTGATATCCAATGGAGATGATTCCAAAGGGAGAACCTGACCGCAGGGAAACCCTGTCATTGTCTAAATAAGTGTCATGTCTGATGCCATATGCCATGTTTTTGTTAATGTATTAACTTGCAGTATTGTCTATTCCATTTGTGCCCTTAACAACTGCTTTAAAGTTACAACATTCATGTTCATTTTTTTGTATGCCTTTATTTGGATAAGACAGTTGTAGATATGACAGGAAGAGAGGTGGGGAGAGGATTGGGAAATTACATCAGGCCAGACTTGAACCTGTGTGCCCTCGGGTAATGTAGCCCGTATCTGGGGGGCTTTATCGGATTGTGCCACCGTGACCCCCACAACATTCGTGTTAAAGACTGTGATGGACCGAGCCTTGGTTGCCGTCAAAAATGTGGGTTTGGCCCGAAAAGATCAGAGAAAGATCAGAGAGTGAGGGTTCAAATATAAGGTTTAATATGCTTCCAAATATTCTGAAGACCTGCTAAGCCTCTCAATAGGCAGAGGACAAAAAGCAGCAGTCTCCAGGAATATCACCTGCTAAGCCTCTAAATATTGTAGAGGACAACATGAAGCAGTACAAATCTCTATTAAAATTATCTGCTAAGCATCTAAACAATCAACAGTCAAAAAATGACATGAATGCACATACCTGACCGCAAGAATTGACTCACCAAACTAGACCGAACAATGAACATACTGTATATAAATATGGCGGCCAGCACCATTTTTACACAC
>NC_137921.1:13918035-13923035 GCF_963457725.1 Sprattus sprattus | reverse complement strand
GTTGTGTTTTGCTAGTTGTTTCCTTCTGTTTGTTTAATTCGACTTGTGGTTGTTGTGGCCATGTGCGTTCTGTTATTGTTAGTAGAATCCGCCCTTTGTTTTTTCCTGGACTTTCCCGTCACTCAACGTTTTCCTATTTTGCCCGTGATTGTTTGCCTAATTGTTTCTCCTGTGCCTTGTTAATTCCCCTTATTGTTTTCACCTGTGTACATTCTCTGTGCCCCATCTTATCGCTGATTGTTTTTGCCTAAATGTTTTCACCTGTGTATTTCTGTTTTCCCCTCTATATTGATCTGTCACTCTGTAGTTCGCTGTCGGATCGTTATTCATTGTCGATGTGAATCTATGTCTGAATCCTGTATTTTCCTGAGTACCTGTGGTATCCTACACTGTATACCTGAACAAGTTCAGTGTACTTAAAACTTTTGATGTAACCGATTACATAATACAATTTGAGTACACATATATTTGTCTTTAAGTAAACTTAACTTAAAATGTATACATGGGTTATACTGATTTATTTTGTTTTCATTTTCAGCATTTTTAAGTTCTCTGAAGTCATATTATTCCAAAATCTCACAGGATTCTGCCTCGTCGGATATTTGTGTTTCTCTGGGTCTTTCACAAACTAGTTTTTACGCCCTTACAAGTTTTTGAAAGGGTATCTCCCTTACGTTCCAACTTCTTGCGCAAGCTCTTACTGTAGAGAGAACTGTCATTGGTCGACCACCTTCCCAGTGTTGGCAGATGTACATTTACATCTGTGATTTAGCAGACGCTTTTCTGCAACGTAATTTACAAGGAATTTTCCATTTATAGATCAAGAGCAGTTTAAGGGTTTCACACTTATATACTTGGTACGGAGGAGTGGGGAATCGAATAGCAACCTTCCAACCTCTCGATTACTAAACGACTCCTCTACCTTAAGTCTGCTGTCTCCGTGTCTTACACAAGAACTCTGCAATGGTGTTCTCAAAGACTTTAATGACGTCAGATACTTAAAAAATATGAGTTATCAGGCAATGTTTACTCAAACAAATACATTCCAATACAATTAAAACATCTTCACTTGTTTAGAAAACTTATACATTTTTAGTTGGGTCAACTAAATACCAGGTTTTAAGTACTGAATACATAATGTTAATAAGTTAGTAGAACTGTTTGGGTTTACAGTGTATATGATTTTCTGATTTGTGATTTTTCTGTATTTTTGCCTTTGGAATTCTGTTTGCCTGTAATCTATTGTACTTTCTGATTTTTGCTCGTCTGTGTTCTGTCGTTTTGGAATTGTGTTTTTGCTTCTTTTTTTTTATTCTGCGAGTTCTGTTTTGAAGAAAATAAATCTACAAGTATTTTTTGCAATCTCGTCTGCGATTGGGTCCTTTCCGTGAGAAAGCATAACATAAAATGTATTGATATTAAGAATACTTGCTTCATAGCACTTTAATAAACAAGTAAAAACATACGTTTTCTGAACAGATGATGGCTCCTGATTGTTTGGTGTTAGGAAATAATGTCTATCCATTGTTTGCTTGTGTGTTTGTTTGTATATGTCAATCACGGATAACCACCAGCTTGAGAATACTGAGTCAAAAGTAGGACACACGCACACGCAAACAAACACACAGACACAAACAAAGTCTGGTTGATGAGTTAATGTATTACTATTATTACTTTCTATTTCATCACAAACAAAATACTGAAAGAATTTGACCGTAACAACTGTTGGTTTCTTATCAGTCTATGTTATGCAAAGTCAAAAACACAGTGGATTCTCCTGTAAGCAAATTACAGGTGGTAGAGTGGAGCACACACACACACACACACACACACACACACACACACACACACACACACACACACACACACACACACACACACACACACACACACACACACACACACACACACACACACACACACACGCGTGCTGGAGAGATGATGTCACAAGGATTCCCGCTGGAGGAGATTCCGTAGTGATCACATGACCACTGTGAGGGAGAGAGAGAAACCCTCATCTGCCCTCACATCAATGTAACTATTTACCCACATTCTTCTTCATCCAGAGACTTCATACTATAGTTCACACTTCGTCAAAATTCGTTTTAACCAGTCCCCTGCCTACATTATGTCAGGCTGGAGTCAGGAATGAAATGCGGGCTGCTGAATTACTAGTTTTTTTTGCCTTTTATTGTCCCCAAAAAGCAAACGATAATTTAGAAAATTAAGACAATCAGTATAAAGTCAAAACTCAAAAAATATAGAGCATCTCAGGGGAGAAAACAGGGCAGAAAAATCCTGGCATCCAGAACAATAAACAAGGCAGGATAAAAAGGGCTAAGTCAGCTAACAGCAAAAACAAACTAAACAGGAGGCCAAGAATATCCAGAGCCAAAAGGTAGACCAAGAGGGGGAATTCCAGCATGTTGGAACGACAAACACAAGACCAGAAACTCAAGACAAAAACTCAGTGACAGGAATGACAAAGAGCCTAAAACAAAGACATTGGTCTGCACCTGCCCACACAAGCCTACAGAAACAAACACTCACACACACAACTACAGAGATGGTTCAATGCCATGGTGATATCCAATGGAGATGATTCCAAAGGGAGAACCTGACCGCAGGGAAACCCCGTCATTGTCTAAATAAGTGTCATGTCTGATGCCATATGCCATGTTTTTGTTAATGTATTAACTTGCAGTATTGTCTATTCCATTTGTGCCCTTAACAACTGCTTTAAAGTTACAACATTCATGTTCATTTTTTTGTATGCCTTTATTTGGATAAGACAGTTGTAGATATGACAGGAAGAGAGGTGGGGAGAGGATTGGGAAATTACATCAGGCCAGACTTGAACCTGTGTGCCCTCGGGTAATGTAGCCCGTATCTGGGGGGCTTTATCGGATTGTGCCACCGTGCCCCCCCACAACATTCGTGTTAAAGACTGTGATGGACCGAGCCTTGGTTGCCGTCAAAAATGTGGGTTTGGCCCGAAAAGATCAGAGAAAGATCAGAGAGTGAGGGTTCAAATATAAGGTTTAATATGCTTCCAAATATTCTGAAGACCTGCTAAGCCTCTCAATAGGCAGAGGACAAAAAGCAGCAGTCTCCAGGAATATCACCTGCTAAGCCTCTAAATATTGTAGAGGACAACATGAAGCAGTACAAATCTCAATTAAAATTACCTGCTAAGCATCTAAACAATCAACAGTCAAAAAATGACATGAATGCACATACCTGACCGCAAGAATTGACTCACCAAACTAGACCGAACAATGAACATACTGTATATAAATATGGCGGCCAGCACCATTTTTACACACAGGGGTAGATACAAAAACTAAACAATACACAATGACAAGACAGACCCCGAGACACGAACATAGCATTTCCTCACAACCATAAAATGAAGAAATAACTATGTAATAAATAATGTCTCAAAGGTTTGTAAAACCAACCAATTTATCCAGGTGGTCTAGCCCAGACCATTTTTTGTGTCCCCCCTGCCAATCTAGGCAATAAGCAGTTTCCATGAGGTAGAATCCAATTGTAATCAGTTGAATGAGTGATTGTGTGTGCAACCCATGTCTGTTTGGGTGTGCTAATGGTTGCAAACATTGGGCAGAAGTGTGCAGTTCATGTGCAGCCGCATCACGACCGTCACAAAGACAACATGGTGAAGTACCATTGTTTGAATGTAATTCAGCAAAAGAAGTTTTAGAACACACTGCTGTGCTCCAAGACTACACAGAATCCACATGGTGTTCAACAAGTAATCTTCTCTTAAGCCCAATTTATACGTCTCAACGCAGACTTGTAGACTTAGCAGGAATAGCTGAAATCAAGTCTGATCTCTACAAAGGAAGAGTAAGCATGGAGACCTCTGGAGATCTCAGTGTTTTTAGGGTTTGTAGAAAATTGTTTAAGGATGTTCAAGATTTAAGCTGTGCAGAGCATATAATGACAGCGTAATATTAAATAAACATATAAATAAACAGACATAGAGAAGAGACAATATGTTTTCATAGATTTTATTTTCATTTTCTATTCATCAATAGGTACAATAAATACATTTCATATATATACAACACTTTACCAGAACACTATAGAGTTTACCCCGACCAACATGACCCTGAACATAATCTACATGACAAAGTCAAAACAGATCAGCAAATCTATTTATGAATCATGTATTTTATATTCCAGTTCATGGCCTCATCCCACAACACAAGTGCAACCCAGGTTGATCATTGTTGTGTCTTGTTTAAGTTTAATGAAATGTTTGTTTTCACAAAACTCTTTGTAGTAAACATAGACTTTATGTTGAATCGGCACAGGACGAGCTCCAGATCGAGTATGTATATGTTTGCAATGGGAACGGCAGTTAGCATGTGTTATTACTTTTGGAACCCTTTCTTCTGCACTTTCATCGGACCTGCGAGAAAGCAATGAAATGACAGTCATGTTAAATGCATTTAATCAGCAATCGATTAATCAGGACTGATATATTATTAGTTTAGTACATCTACAATATATATGCCAATGATAGATAGATAATTAAAAAAAAAACATAGAGTACATAGTTCTATATAAATGTACACTCACATGTAATTCCAAGTCGCTACGGACTTTAGCATGTGTTCTTGATTAACCATGAAGTCGTATTCTTTCATCATTGGCTTTTCAATGTATTTGTAAACATCCTCCTTTGAACAGTTGTCTTCACAGCTTGAGCAGGGCCATTTGTCATGTTTAACCAGTGGAAAAGAGACACATCCTCCCGAAAATAGTATGGACATCTGAACAAACGGAAATGTGTAAGTGACAATCATATAATTTAATTAATTAAAGAAGATTAAAGCACATGTATGCATCTCTGAATTCACTGAAAGAGATTCAGAACATTTAACATCAAAGGTCCAAGAATCTCTTGCTTCTTCCATTCACCTCTAAGTGACATAAAAAGCACACTACAAATACTAGACAGGCATTGAATA
>NC_137921.1:13910535-13913035 GCF_963457725.1 Sprattus sprattus | reverse complement strand
GTGATTTTTCTGTTTTTTTGCCTTTGGAATTCTGTTTGCCTGTAATCTATTGTACTTTCTGATTTTTGCTCGTCTGTGTTCTGTCGTTTTGGAATTGTGTTTTTGCTTCTTTTTTTTTATTCTGCGAGTTCTGTTTTGAAGAAAATAAATCTACAAGTATTTTTTGCAATCTCGTCTGCGATTGGGTCCTTTCCGTGAGAAAGCATAACATAAAATGTATTGATATTAAGAAGACTTGTTTCATAGCACTTTAATAAACAAGTAAAAACATACGTTTTCTGAACAGATGATGGCTCCTGATTGTTTGGTGTTAGGAAATAATGTCTATCCATTGTTTGCTTGTGTGTTTGTTTGTATATGTCAATCACGGATAACCACCAGCTTGAGAATACTGATTCAAAAGTAGGACACACGCACACGCAAACAAACACACAGACACAAACAAAGTCTGGTTGATGAGTTAATGTATTACTATTATTACTGTCTATTTCATCACAAACAAAATACTGAAAGAATTTGACCGTAACAACTGTTGGTTTCTTATCAGTCTATGTTATGTAAAGTCAAAAACACAGTGGATTCTCCAGTAAGCAAATTACAGGTGGTAGAGTGGAGCACACACACACACACACACACACACACACACACACACACACGTGCGCGCTGGAGAGATGATGTCACAAGGATTCCCGCTGGAGGAGATTCCGTAGTGATCACATGACCACTGTGAGGGAGAGAGGGAAACCCTCATCTGCCCTCACATGAATGTAACTATTTACCCACATTCTTCTTCATCCAGAGACTTCATACTATAGTTCACACTTCGTCAAAATTCGTTTTAACCAGTCCCCTGCCTACATTATGTCAGGCTGGAGTCAGGAGTGAAATGCGGGCTGCTGAATTACTAGTTTTTTTTTGCCTTTTATTGTCCCCAAAAAGCAAACGATAATTTAGAAAATTAAGACAATCAGTATAAAGTCAAAACTCAAAAAATAGAGAGCATCTCAGGGGAGAAAACAGGGCAGAAAAATCCTGGCATCCAGAACAATAAACAAGGCAGGATAAAAAGGGCTAAGTCAGCTAACAGCAAAAACAAACTAAACAGGAGGCCAAGAATATCCAGAGCCAAAAGGTAGACCAAGAGGGGGAATTCCAGAATGTTGGAACGACAAACACAAGACCAGAAACTCAAGACAAAAACTCAGTGACAGGAATGACAAAGAGCCTAAAACAAAGACATTGGTCTGCACCTGCCCACACAAGCCTACAGAAACAAACACTCACACACACAACTACAGAGATGGTTCAATGCCATGGTGATATCCAATGGAGATGATTCCAAAGGGAGAACCTGACCGCAGGGAAACCCCGTCATTGTCTAAATAAGTGTCATGTCTGATGCCATATGCCATGTTTTTGTTAATGTATTAACTTGCAGTATTGTCTATTCCATTTGTGCCCTTAACAACTGCTTTAAAGTTACAACATTCATGTTCATTTTTTTGTATGCCTTTATTTGGATAAGACAGTTGTAGATATGACAGGAAGAGAGGTGGGGAGAGGATTGGGAAATTACATCAGGCCAGACTTGAACCTGTGTGCCCTCGGGTAATGTAGCCCGTATCTGGGGGGCTTTATCGGATTGTGCCACCGTGCCCCCCCACAACATTCGTGTTAAAGACTGTGATGGACCGAGCCTTGGTTGCCGTCAAAAATGTGGGTTTGGCCCGAAAAGATCAGAGAAAGATCAGAGAGTGAGGGTTCAAATATAAGGTTTAATATGCTTCCAAATATTCTGAAGACCTGCTAAGCCTCTCAATAGGCAGAGGACAAAAAGCAGCAGTCTCCAGGAATATCACCTGCTAAGCCTCTAAATATTGTAGAGGACAACATGAAGCAGTACAAATCTCAATTAAAATTACCTGCTAAGCATCTAAACAATCAACAGTCAAAAAATGACATGAATGCACATACCTGACCGCAAGAATTGTCTCACCAAACTAGACCGAACAATGAACATACTGTATATAAATATGGCGGCCAGCACCATTTTTACACACAGGGGTAGATACAAAAACTAAACAATACACAATGACAAGACAGACCCCGAGACACGAACATAGCATTTCCTCACAACCATAAAATGAAGAAATAACTATGTAATAAATAATTTCTCAAAGGTTTGTAAAACCAACCAATTTATCCAGGTGGTCTAGCCCAGACCATTTTTTGTGTCCCCCCTGCCAATCTAGGCAATAAGCAGTTTCCATGAGGTAGAATCCAATTGTAATCAGTTGAATGAGTGATTGTGTGTGCAGCCCATGTCTGTTTGGATGCGCTAATGGTTGCAAACATTGGGCAGAAGTGTGCAGTTCATGTGCAGCCGCATCACGACCGTCACAAAGACAACATGGTGAAGTACCATTGTTTGAATGTAATTCAGCAAAAGAAGTTTTAGAACACACTGTTGTGCTCCAAGACTACACAGAATCCACATGGT
>NC_137921.1:13655535-13905535 GCF_963457725.1 Sprattus sprattus | reverse complement strand
CAGTGTACTTAAAACTTTTGATGTAACCGATTACATAATACAATTTGAGTACACATATATTTGTCTTTAAGTAAACTTAACTTAAAATGTATACCTGGGTTATACTGATTTATTTTGTTTTCATTTTCAGCATTTTTAAGTTCTCTGAAGTCATATTATTCCAAAATCTCACAGGATTCTGCCTCGTCGGATATTTGTGTTTCTCTGGGTCTTTCACAAACTAGTTATTACGCCCTTACAAGTTTTTGAAAGGGTATCTCCCTTACGTTCCAACTTCTTGCGCAAGCTCTTACTGTAGAGAGAACTGTCATTGGTCGACCACCTTCCCAGTGTTGGCAGATGTACATTTACATCTGTGATTTAGCAGACGCTTTTCTGCAACGTAATTTACAAGGAATTTTCCATTTATAGATCAAGAGCAGTTTAAGGGTTTCACACTTGGTGTGTACTTGGTACGGAGGAGTGGGGAATCGAATAGCAACCTTCCAACCTCTCGATTACTAAACGACTCCTCTACCTTAAGTCTGCTGTCTCCGTGTCTTACACAAGAACTCTGCAATGGTGTTCTCAAAGACTTTAATGACGTCAGATACTTAAAAAATATGAGATATCAGGCAATGTTTACTCAAACAAATACATTCCAATACAATTAAAACATCTTCACTTGTTTAGAAAACTTATACATTTTTAGTTGGGTCAACTAAATACCAGGTTTTAAGTACTGAATACATAATGTTAATAAGTTAGTAGAACTGTTTGGGTTTACAGTGTATATGATTTTCTGATTTGTGATTTTTCTGTATTTTTGCCTTTGGAATTCTGTTTGCCTGTAATCTATTTTACTTTCTGATTTTTGCTCGTCTGTGTTCTGTCGTTTTGGAATTGTGTTTTTGCTTCTTTTTTTTAATTCTGCGAGTTCTGTTTTGAAGAAAATAAATCTACAAGTATTTTTTGCAATCTCGTCTGTGATTGGGTCCTTTCCGTGAGAAAGCATAATATAAAATGTATTGATATTAAGAATACTTGTTTCATAGCACTTTAATAAACAAGTAAAAACATACGTTTTCTGAACAGATGATGGCTCCTGATTGTTTGGTGTTAGGAAATAATGTCTATCCATTGTTTGCTTGTGTGTTTGTTTGTATATGTCAATCACGGATAACCACCAGCTTGAGAATACTGAGTCAAAAGTAGGACACACGCACACGCAAACAAACACACAGACACAAACAAAGTCTGGTTGATGAGTTAATGTATTACTATTATTACTGTCTATTTTATCACAAACAAAATACTAAAAGAATTTGACCGTAACAACTGTTGGTTTCTTATCAGTCTATGTTATGCAAAGTCAAAAACACAGTGGATTCTCCAGTAAGCAAATTACAG
Source organism: Sprattus sprattus (assembly GCF_963457725.1). Classification (NCBI taxonomy): domain Eukaryota; kingdom Metazoa; phylum Chordata; class Actinopteri; order Clupeiformes; family Clupeidae; genus Sprattus; species Sprattus sprattus. Next base: position 13,904,146 of record NC_137921.1, on the reverse strand, counting down.
GTGGTAGAGTGGAGCACACACACACACACACACACACACACACACACACACACACACACACACACACACACACACACACACACACACACACACGTGCGCGCTGGAGAGATGATGTCACAAGGATTCCCGCTGGAGGAGATTCCGTAGTGATCACATGACCACTGTGAGGGAGAGAGGGAAACCCTCATCTGCCCTCACATGAATGTAACTATTTACCCACATTCTTCTTCATCCAGAGACTTCAAACTATAGTTCACACTTCGTCAAAATTCGTTTTAACCAGTCCCCTGCCTACATTATGTCAGGCTGGAGTCAGGAATGAAATGCGGGCTGCTGAATTACTAGTTTTTTTTGCCTTTTATTGCCCCCAAAAAGCAAACGATAATTTAGAAAATTAAGACAATCAGTATAAAGTCAAAACTCAAAAAATAGAGAGCATCTCAGGGGAGAAAACAGGGCAGAAAAATCCTGGCATCCAGAACAATAAACAAGGCAGGATAAAAAGGGCTAAGTCAGCTAACAGCAAAAACAAACTAAACAGGAGGCCAAGAATATCCAGAGCCAAAAGGTAGACCAAGAGGGGGAATTCCAGCATGTTGGAACGACAAACACAAGACCAGAAACTCAAGACAAAAACTCAGTGACAGGAATGACAAAGAGCCTAAAACAAAGACATTGGTCTGCACCTGCCCACACAAGCCTACAGAAACAAACACTCAAACACACAACTACAGAGATGGTTCAATGCCATGGTGATATCCAATGGAGATGATTCCAAAGTGAGAACCTGACCGCAGGGAAACCCCGTCATTGTCTAAATAAGTGTCATGTCTGATGCCATATGCCATGTTTTTGTTAATGTATTAACTTGCAGTATTGTCTATTCCATTTGTGCCCTTAACAACTGCTTTAAAGTTACAACATTCATGTTAATTTTTTTGTATGCCTTTATTTGGATAAGACAGTTGTAGATATGACAGGAAGAGAGGTGGGGAGAGGATTGGGAAATGACATCAGGCCAGACTTGAACCTGTGTGCCCTCGGGTAATGTAGCCCGTATCTGGGGGGCTTTATCGGATTGTGCCACCGTGCCCCCCCACAACATTCGTGTTAAAGACTGTGATGGACCGAGCCTTGGTTGCCGTCAAAAATGTGGGTTTGGCCCGAAAAGATCAGAGAAAGATCAGAGAGTGAGGGTTCAAATATAAGGTTTAATATGCTTCCAAATATTCTGAAGACCTGCTAAGCCTCTCAATAGGCAGAGGACAAAAAGCAGCAGTCTCCAGGAATATCACCTGCTAAGCCTCTAAATATTGTAGAGGACAACATGAAGCAGTACAAATCTCAATTAAAATTACCTGCTAAGCATCTAAACAATCAACAGTCAAAAAATGACATGAATGCACATACCTGACCGCAAGAATTGACTCACCAAACTAGACCGAACAATGAACATACTGTATATAAATATGGCGGCCAGCACCATTTTTACACACAGGGGTAGATACAAAAACTAAACAATACACAATGACAAGACAGACCCCGAGACACGAACATAGCATTTCCTCACAACCATAAAATGAAGAAATAACTATGTAATAAATAATGTCTCAAAGGTTTGTAAAACCAACCAATTTATCCAGGTGGTCTAGCCCAGACCATTTTTTGTGTCCCCCCTGCCAATCTAGGCAATAAGCAGTTTCCATGAGGTAGAATCCAATTGTAATCAGTTGAATGAGTGATTGTGTGTGCAACCCACACTGTAAAAAAAAATTTTGTAAAAAAACAGTAAATTACTGGCAGCTACGGCTGCCAAACAAAAACCGCAAAATTAAAGTAAAACATCCTAATTCAAATAAAGTGCAAAAACCCTATATTTACAGATATTTCCATTTAAGGATTTGCAGAGAAAAACTGTTTTTTTTATAGATTTTTCCTCAATTAATACAATCAAACACCATTAATAAAGTTACATCCCTAACAGTTTAGCAGAGAAAAACTGTTATTGTACAGATTCTTCCTAATTTATTACGAGCAAACACCTTTTATTAAGTTAGGGTACTAAAAGTATAGCAGAGAAACACTGTTATTTTACAATGTTTTCCTCGATATTTAAGATTAAAAACCTTCAATAAAGTGGCAGCCCTAACAGTTCAGCAGAGAAAAACTGTTATTTTACAGATTTTTGTATCTATTATTAATATCGAACACTTTCAATAAGGTGACAGTACTACAAGTTTAGCAAAAAATGCTGTTATTTTACAGATTCTTCCTAATTTATTACGAACAAACACCATTCATTAAGTCAGGCTTCTTTAATTAAGATTAAAAATCTTCAATAAAGTGGCAGCCCTAACAGTTCAGCAGAGAAAAACTGTTATTTTACAGATTTTTTTATTATTAATATCGAACACTTTCAATAAAGTGACAGTACTACAAGTTCAGCAAAAAATACTGTTATTTTACAGATTCTTCCTAATTTATAACGAGCAAACACCATTCATTAAGGCAGGCTTCTTTAATTAAGATTAAACACCTTCAATAAAGTGGCAGCCCTAACAGTTTTGCAGAGAAACACTGGTATTTTACAGATTTTCCCTCATTTATTACAATGAAACACCTTCAATTAAGTGACGGCAATTCACATTTAGCAGAGAAACTGTAATTTTCCAGATTGCTCCTACATTTTTATGATCAAACACATTCAATAAAGTGCTGACACATGCTCAAGATTGTAAAATGATGGTTTTATTTTGGAAGACAATTATTTCAAACATTGACTTGCAGGGTTTGTGATTGAAGAGTTTCAGGTGTGTTAGGTTCCGTAGGGAGGGAAAAGAGACCCAATAGCAGACCCAAATTGCTGGCAAAACTTGTGTTTATTTGTCCACAAACAGGTTACCAAAAAGGGTTCAAAAAGTCAAAACATAAAAGATGCAAAAAGTCAGAGTCCAAAAGGTAACACACAAAAGATCCAAAAACAAAGCAGGCAGAGCAAAAGAGAAAAATACAAAAACCAAGAACTTATCTCACACCGGCAGATAATCAGGGAAGGTGGAAGAGTTAAACTCTAGAATCACGGACAGACAGACAGAGTCTTTCATACAGACTTTAAGTGACGATCAGACATGGAACACTGGGGAGACTGAACTTAAATACTAGAAGGGAGACATTCAATTGGTGGGAAACAAACAGGGGACAGGAGAAACTAATTAAGACAATGAGTGGACTGATTAACGGACAGGTGTGGTTATTGGTGACAGGGAATCCAGGAAGTGACAGAGGGCAGGTGGGGGCGGAGTCTTAGGACAAAACAGAAAACACATGGCATAACAAAAACACAAAGAGCACATGTAAAAACAAACGCAGGGAAACACATGGAGAACACACACAAGAAACACGAGACAAAACAGGCAAACACAAAATGGACCGAGCAGGATCCTGACAGTACCCCCTCCCTAAGGGCCGGATTCCAGACGGCCTTTGCAAAACCTGAAAGAGTCCGCGTAGGGTGGGTGGAGGGGGTCAAGGGCAAGGCAGGTGGGCAGAAAGCTGGACACAGACCACGGGTCAGGAAGCTAGCCGGGTGGACGACCGAAGAGCCTGGTGGATGACCGGGTCGGTGGACAATCATGGGCAGAGTGTCTGGCGGCCGACCGGACGAGCGGCCAAACAGGGGCAGAGTGTCTGGTGGCCGGCCGGATGAGGACCCAAACAGGGGCAGAGTATCTGGTGGCCGGCTGGATGAGGACCCAAACAGGGGCAGAGTATCTGGTGGCTGGCCGGATGAGGGCCCGAACAGGGGCAGAGTATCTGGTGGCCACCCGGATGGGGACCCAAACAGGGGCAGAGTATCTGGCAGTTGGCCGGGTGGACGCCCCGAATGAGGCAGGCGACTGGGAGCCTTGTTGGGGGCGAGGAGGTCACAACACGCCTCCTCGACCAGGATAGGAACACCTGGGACAGGGGCGCCTGGGGTGCTCGGGACAGGAGCGCTCGGGACAGGGGCAGGAGAACCTGGGACAGGGACACAGGTGCCTGGGATAGGGATACCTGGGACAAGGACAAGAGAACCTGGGACAGGGGCACAGGAGACATGGGCACTCGAGACAGGGGCACAGGAGACATGGGCACTCGAGACAGGGGCACTCGAGACATGGGCACTCGAGACATGGGCACTCGAGACATGGGCACAGGAGACAGGGGCACAGGAGACATGGGCACAGGAGACATGGGCACTGGAGACAGGGGCAGTCAGGGCACTGGAGACAGGGGCAGTCAGGGCACTGGAGACAGGGGCAGTCAGGGCACTGGAGACAGGGGCAGTCAGGGCACTGGAGACAGGGGCAGTCAGGGCACTGGAGACAGGGGCAGTCAGGGCACTGGAGACAGGGGCAGTCAGGGCACTGGAGACAGGGGCAGTCAGGGCACTGGAGACAGGGGCAGTCAGGCCTCTGGAGACAGGGGCAGTCAGGGCACTGGAGACAGGGGCAGTCAGGGCACTGGAGACAGGGGCAGCCGGGACGCTGCGGACAGGGACAGCCGGGACGCTGCGGACAGGGGCAGCCGGGACGCTGCGGACAGGGGCAGCCGGGACGCTGCGGACAGGGGCAGCCGGGACGCTGCGGACAGGGGCAGCCGGGACGCTGCGGACAGGGGCAGCCGGGACGCTGCGGACAGGGGCAGCCGGGACGCTGCGGACAGGGGCAGCCGGGACGCTGCGGACAGGGGCAGCCGGGACGCTGCGGACAGGGGCAGCCGGGACGCTGCGGACAGGGGCAGCCGGGACGCTGCGGACAGGGGCAGCCGGGACGCTGCGGACAGGGGCAGCCGGGACGCTGCGGACAGGGGCAGTCGGGACGCTGCGGACAGGGGCAGCCGGGACGCTGCGGACAGGGGCAGCCGGGACGCTGCGGACAGGGGCAGCCGGGACGCTGCGGACAGGGGCAGCCGGGACGCTGCGGACAGGGGCAGCCGGGACGCTGCGGACAGGGGCAGCCGGGACGCTGCGGACAGGGGCAGCCGGGACGCTGCGGACAGGGGCAGCCGGGACGCTGCGGACAGGGGCAGCCGGGACGCTGCGGACAGGGGCAGCCGGGACGCTGCGGACAGGGGCAGCCGGGACGCTGCGGACAGGGGCAGCCGGGACGCTGCGGACAGGGGCAGCCGGGACGCTGCGGACAGGGGCAGCCGGGACACTGCGGACAGGGGCAGCCGGGACACTGCGGACAGGGGCAGCCGGGACACTGCGGACAGGGGCAGTCGGGACACTGCGGACAGGGGCAGTCGGGACACTGCGGACAGGGGCAGTCGGGACACTGCGGACAGGGGCAGTCGGGACACTGCGGACAGGGGCAGTCGGGACACTGCAGACAGGGGCAGTCGGGACACTGCGGACAGGGGCATGGAATGACTCTGGGGCTAGAGCAAAAGCTCTGCGAGGTGCAGGGGTAGGCCGGGTTGCTGGAGCTGACGCTGGAGCTAGAGCCCTGCGAGGTGCAGGGATAGGCCGGGTTGCTGGAGCTGGAGATGCCTGGGCAGAAGCAGGAGTGGCTGCAGTGGATGCAGGAGGAGCAGCTGCAGGAGACGCAGCAGCAGGGGTAGCAGCTGCGGGGGCAGCAGCAGCAGGAGCTGTAGGAGAGCGGAATGGCTCAGGGGCTGAAGTCCGACGAGGCGCAGGAGTCAGCCGGGCATCTGGGGCCGGAAGAGGTGCAGGGGTCAGCCGGGGAGCTGGAGCTCGAAGAGGTGCAGGGTTAAGCCGGGAAGCTGGAGCTCGAAGAGGTGCAGGGGTCAGCCGGGGAGCTGGAGCTCGAGGAGGTGCAGGGGTCAGCCGGGAAGCTGGAGCTTGAAGAGGTGCAGGAGTCAGCTGGGGGGCGGACGCTGGACGAGGAGCAGGGGTTAACTGGGGAGCTGGAGCAGGAGTCGTGTCCGCCATTTCCAGCTCATCGGTGTAGATGAAGTGCTGATCACGCATGAAATAACCCCCACCGATCCACCCACCGGGCTCACAGTGGAGTGTTGGAACGGGGATCCGGCAGGGTGCTGGCACTGGCCCTGGTGTGAGAGGTGCAGGAGGTGCTGGAGATGGAGTCTTAGGTGCGGGAGCAACGGGGGCGACGGCGGTCATCTGAGCAGGGGCGGAGGCTGTGTCCATCTCTTCCTCCTCATCCGAGTCATCCTCAGAGTCATAGGCCTCCCAGTCATCAGCACTGGCTGGCTTCTCAAAAAAGCGGTCCCCCAATATAAAGCCCCCATCGATCCACTCGCTGACATCCTCCTCAATATCATAAGGGGGTGCTGGAAGCGGAGGGGACGAGAACAGAGGTGGCGTTCTGAATGGGGTTGGACGGATGGCCAACCGACTACCCGCAAACAGAGCGTCTCGGCAGGGTCCGGGTTCAGGAACTGGTTGTGGCGAGACCAGAGGTGGTGTTCTGAACGGGGTTGGCCGGATAGCCAACCGACTACCCTCAAACAGAGAGTCTCGGCTGGGTCCGGGTTCGGGCTCACTGACGCCACTCTCAGACCACTCATCCTCTGAGAACTCGTCATCAGTAACCCAGTCCTCTCCACTCGCTGACTCACCGTCCCAAAAGATCTCCCACGGGAGCAGATGTATGGCCTCATTAGCTTTAAAATCAAACGACGTACAATACGGGTCAAACTGTGTTTGTCTGTTCTCCATCAGGTTTGGGTCCGCTGGGTCCATCTTGGTCTGATCGTACTGTTAGGTTCCGTAGGGAGGGAAAAGAGACCCAATAGCAGACCCAAATTGCTGGCAAAACTTGTGTTTATTTGTCCACAAACAGGTTACCAAAAAGGGTTCAAAAAGTCAAAACATAAAAGATGCAAAAAGTCAGAGTCCAAAAGGTAACACACAAAAGATCCAAAAACAAAGCAGGCAGAGCAAAAGAGAAAAATACAAAAACCAAGAACTTATCTCACACCGGCAGATAATCAGGGAAGGTGGAAGAGTTAAACTCTAGAATCACGGACAGACAGACAGAGTCTTTCATACAGACTTTAAGTGACGATCAGACATGGAACACTGGGGAGACTGAACTTAAATACTAGAAGGGAGACATTCAATTGGTGGGAAACAAACAGGGGACAGGAGAAACTAATTAAGACAATGAGTGGACTGATTAACGGACAGGTGTGGTTATTGGTGACAGGGAATCCAGGAAGTGACAGAGGGCAGGTGGGGGCGGAGTCTTAGGACAAAACAGAAAACACATGGCATAACAAAAACACAAAGAGCACATGTAAAAACAAACGCAGGGAAACACATGGAGAACACACACAAGAAACACGAGACAAAACAGGCAAACACAAAATGGACCGAGCAGGATCCTGACAAGGTGATGCAGAGTTTATTGATGGAGTACAGACGGGGAACAGGACACAAACAGAGTATACAAATCAACGAAAGGGTTAACAGACAGAGTTCTAACACAAAGATCTAGGAACATGAACTAAAGATCGCACAGAGTCTCACTCTGGCTACTGTGCGCAAGGGCAAAGAACAGAGGTACATGGCTACAGGCCGGACAAGACAGTCACATTACTCCCGGTGCCGTATGCACGGCACTCTGGATAATGCAGTCCTAAAAGTCTGCCGGCACCGAAATGGCTGACTCGGAAGCCAGCAGACAGGGAGCTTGCGGGGCTGGACGCCCACGGACAGAGAGCTTGCTGGGCTGGAAGCCAGCTGACAATGGGGTTGTAGTTGCCGGTGGCCGGAAGGCGGAATCCCAGGGACGTAGAGTGGGCCACAGATTTAGAAGACTTGGGCAAAGGTTTCACCCTTGTAGCGACGAGACCAAACACGGAGTGAGGGGAGTGCAGGTTATATATAGGAGTGAATCAGGTGTGTGTGATCATGTGATTTGGGACCTGAATGCAGTGCAGCTGGGATGGTGAATGATACTGATGACATGCAGCTGAGAGCATGAGTGAGAGTGAAACAGGTGTATGTGCTTGTGTGATTGAAGGGGGCGTGGCCGGAGCGGAGCTCAGCAGGAACATCACAATAGCCTCTACCCACAAAAGTTAAAACATTTGACTTCAGACTCATATTAAACTACATGGAGTGAGTCAGTCCATTGCAAAGTAATTTCCCCCTTGTCTCGTCTTTATTGTTCTGCATTGCTCTGGGCCAGCCAGATCCAAGGTTAGGTCAGGTCAAAAGTATTGGGACACCTGATCATCACACATATATGAGTTTCACGCACATCTCATTCCAAAACTACTCTATAACAGTTGCCTCTCTTATAGGAAGTCTTTCCACAAGATTTTGGAGTGGGTCTGTTGGATTTAGTGCCCATTCAGCATTAGGGAATTTGGACAATGCTCTTGTGTGACTAGACCAGGCTTGCCGATGCCGTTAGAATGGGTCCCAAATATGTATAGTGGTGTTTAGTTCAGGGGTGGCTTGATTTTAACCGAATGAACAAAGTGAGTCTGTGACGGGGCACCTGTGTGACCCACCACTGCAGCCTGTAGGCTGCTGCTTTTGTGGACTGGGTGAAGGTGTTTTGGTGTGTGTGTGTGTTACATGTTTGATGTTCATGTCTTTGTTCAGTTAAAATCAGCACACATTCAATGTCTTGTCTCTGAAATTTTCTGTTTATTTAGTTTAACAATAATCATATTGTCATATTTCATACCGTTTGTCAACCGGTGTTTAGTGTCTAAGTTTGTGTTGTGAAGATGGCGCGATATATGGAGTTTATGTTTAATGAGATTTGGCTGCTTTATTACCAAGCCTAATTGCTACCATGTGTAGTCTGTGTTTCCTAGTTGATTGGGAGTTTGATTGTTTAGGTATGGCTGCTGTGAGCCACAGGTGTTGGTGCCTTGCTGATTGACACACCTGAAATCAATGATTGGTATGAGCCAATTCAAGGTGCTTGTCAAGGCTACTTAAACTTACCTTTGTTCTTTGTTCATGAAAGTTGCCAGTTAAATAGGACGTAAGTCCTTGGAGCTCTCACGATGGGCTAGTTACCTTGGTCCTTTTATTTGCTTTTGTTTTGTTTCGTAGTGAGAGTGATCGTGTTTAATAAGGACTCTCACTGACCAGTTAATGGTCCTTTTTATACATGTGGTCTTATGTGAATTGCTTATTTGTTGGTGGCTTCATGCATTTGTCCTTAGTGAAAACTGTATTTTTTATATTGATTTAGTATTGTCAGTGTTTTAACTGCCTTTGTGCCTTATTTGGGTTAATAAAAATACCCATCTTTCTAACATCTTCAACCTCCTGAGTCCTCTTATGAGTAACATCTTGCTCTAAGCGTGAAGGCTATCCCGACCTTTTACAGAGTCTTATCTTATCAGGATAACCCAATCAGCCAGCAAGATACGGGAACCTGTAACTAATATCATAGGTTGACTGACCTGTCAGTCTGACACAATGCGCGCACCCAAGACTATTTTGTTGCTATCATATGTCCATGGTTGCTATGGTAAACTCTGCTAAGTCTGTGCGTGAAAAACATAAACTAATACTTTCCTTGACTGGTCCACACATGTGTCAATCATGACTGTAGACCAATGAGATGCAAAGATATCCGAGTGCACAACAGAGAAGGTGGGATGTAATCAGTAATTCACGTGCATTTGTTTTGCCGTTTAGCCACGCAAGTTTTGACAGTTCTATAACGTAATGCAGGTGCACAACAAAACACATTTATTCTACATCATCATGGCTTCTAAAAATAAAACAGAGAGCCAGCCCCCAAAAAGATTGTTTTTATGGGTTAACAGTAGTATTGGAAGAGCTTCAACGGTTGGATGACGAGAAGATTGAAATAGAGTCTGGTATAATCAAAAAGCAGCAAAAGTCACGGAAGTGTATGGAGGGCTCACCGATTATTTATATTCTAACTTTTGATTGGGATGAGATATCAGTTCCAAATTTGTTCAAGTGATGGCATACCCTTGGGGGCACACAATTATATGACAAAACTGGGCATTTCTATTCATTTTCCTACTTACATCCACAGTAATCTAGATGTAAATGAAAAAAATAGGGAGCGCCTACATTTTGGGAAGGTTATCGACATCTTTCTAAAATTTCAGATATCATATATGGTACTCATAGCTTGACGGGTACTCTGTAACATCAAATTGAAATTTTCCACCATACTGTGCCTAAAACTCAAAAGTAAGCCTTTACATTTGGGCATGGAATTTTTAGGTCATTTAGGAAAAAACATCAAGGTTCTAACAGGTTAAATGAAAATGGGTTTGCAAAAATGTTTATGCTGAATTAGTGAAGAATTCACTGTAAATTTACATAGAATCATGCTAAATTGTTAGTATGTACATAAACCATAATATAATGAGCTACATATTAAATTACAGATTATCAGTGTAATTTTATTTACATTTGCATGTATTTCAGAAAAATGGAAAATGTATGTATAAATAATACAGTTATTTTCTGTAAAAAAAAACAAAAATCCATGTAATTTGTCATTATTGGCATTATCCTTAAAATAGGAGTCGTGTTTTTAATTTATAGTTAACCTCCATTATTATATGTAGTTTTGTATACAATTTCAAAAAACAGAAAACCACTGTAAAAATGTAGAGTTATTAACTGTAAAATTAGGTTGTTTTTTTACAGTGCATGTCTGTTTGGGTGTGCTAATGGTTGCAAACATTGGGCAGAAGTGTGCAGTTCATGTGCAGCCGCATCACGACCGTCACAAAGACAACATGGTGAAGTACCATTGTTTGAATGTAATTCAGCAAAAGAAGTTTTAGAACACACTGTTGTGCTCCAAGACTACACAGAATCCACATGGTGTTCAACAAGTAATCTTCTCTTAGTCTCTACGCAGACTTGTAGACTTAGCAGGAATAGCTGAAATCAAGTCTGATCTCTACAAAGGAAGAGTAAGCATGGAGACCTCTGGAGATCTCAGTGTTTTTAGGGTTTGTAGAAAATTGTTTAAGGATGTTCAAGATTTAAGCTGTGCAGAGCATAGAATGACAGAGTAATATTAAATAAACATATAAATAAACAGACATAGAGAAAAGACAATATGTTTTCATAGATTTTATTTTCATTTTCTCTTCATCAATAGGTACAATAAATACATTTCATATATATACAACACTTTACCAGAACACTATAGAGTTTACCCCGACCAACATGACCCTGAACATAATCTACATGACAAAGTCAAAACAGATCAGCAAATCTATTGATGAATCATGTATTTTACATTCCAGTTCATGGCCTCATCCAACAACACAAGTGCAACCCAGGTTGATCATTGTTGTGTCTTGTTTAAGTTTAATGAAATGTTTGTTTTCACAAAGCTCTTTGTAGTAAACAAAGACTTTATGTTGAATCGGAACAGGACGAGCTCCAGATCGAGTATGTATATGTTTGCAATGGGAACGGCAGTTAGCATGTGTTATTACTTTTGGAACCCTTTCTTCTGCACTTTCATCTGACCTGCGAGAAAGCAATGAAATGACAGTCATGTTAAATGCATTTAATCAGCAATCGTTTAATCAGGACTGATATATTATTAGTTTAGTACATCTACAATATATATGCCAACGATAGATAGATCATTTAAAAAAAACATACGGTACATAGTTCTATATAAATGTATACTCACATGTAATTCCAAGTTGCTACGGACTTTAGCATGTGTTCTTGATTAACCATGAAGTCGTATTCTTTCATCATTGGCTTTTCAATGTATTTGTAAACATCCTCCTTTGAACAGTTGTCTTCACAGCTTGAGCAGGGCCATTTGTCATGTTTAACCAGTGGAAAAGAGACACATCCTCCCAAAAATAGTATGGACATCTGGACAAACATAAATGTGTAAGTGACAATCATATCATTTTATTAATTAAAGAAGATTAAAGCACATGTATGCATCTCTGAATTCACTGAAAGAGATTCAGAACATTTAACATCAAAGGTCCAAGAATCCCTTGCTTCTTCCATTCACCTCCGAGTGACAAAAAAGCACACTACAAATACTAGACAGGCATTGAATAAAGTGCAGTCCTTACCAGAAGACCAAAAACATTCATTGTAGAGTCTCTTTTTGTGTTGCTTCTTCTGTTGTAAATGTAGCAGTAATTCAGAACTGATACAGGTGGCGAGAAGTGGTCTGGTTCATTCTCACCCTGGAATCTCTTTTTGTATGCTCTCTGCAGGATATGAAGCGGTATTCCCTGTGACGTAGGCCACCATTGTCATCCCAACAAATTTGCATTGAGTGGGAGCGAGGCACGGATCCTGCTGATTTATCTCATCTCCAGGATCAACCTGTAGAGGGCCTTTGCTTTGACACTTGATGGGTCATTCTATCAGTCCGATCTATCAAAACAATTTGAAAACATATATATATATGTAAGACGCTATTTTTATATACCTAACCAAAGAGGGAAAGGCCGTCTGAAAGGCGTGTATTAGTGGACGGTGCTGTCTGTGTTTTGCTGGAAAAGTAATATTCATTAAACCACGTATTTAATGCTCGTATTTAATCTGACTCCATTATCTCTGAGGTCTGCCTCTACTTTTTGGGAACCCAGTCTAAGCTCCTCGCTTCAACTATATATTTATATCCGAGTTGTGGGCTTGGTCTCCAACCCAATGCACCTATCATCTGTATTTGAATTTCTTCTCTTACTTTCTAATAACCGTGTCCCACACAGTAATAGCGTCATTAAAGGACTCGCCTCGGCCGGCCGATTCCCTTTTGGACAAGTCTACCGTCATAATATGCATCTAGTCTGGGCTAACCACAGAGGTCTCATAATGCTGCTAAAGGTATATTTGCAGCTTGCTGAGGGGCCGTGGTCCAGTGACGGAGCGCCAGACTGCTTGTCCGCTCCTAGTATAGGCCACACACACTCAGTACAGAGGCTGATCACCTACCTATCTCTGTATTATAAATTAACAGTTCACTATGGCATGTCTTAGCTCAGGTGATTTTAGCCAGGAACCCCCAGTCTTACACTTCTTGCTGCTGGTGTCTGCAACCAAATCCTAGTCAGTATTAGCGGGACACTATATCATAACATCAGTTAATGATTTCAGAAGAAGGCATAGTAGGTCAGAATTACCGATTTATTATAACAAGAACACGTTACCATTACTATCTTATAAAACAATCCTAAGTGAATAAACCAGTCTAACTAACAAGGAACATATCTAAATTGAAGGATACTAAGTCTGCAATACTACATGAAACATAAAAACACTTACAGAACATGAACATACCTGGCTGCTGCGAAATGACTACTCACACGGATGTGAGGGAGATCTGAAGACAGAAGACTCCAAGAATTTTGTCTCTCTTACCCTTAAATATCCGTTTTCGTCCTGCATCTGGCATAATGAATACCCCCCTAAACAGGAAGTTAACCAAATGGAGAGAGTTCTCCCCCACAGTGGGGGTCGAACCCCCTCTACTCAGAGACACTTCTGACCCCTCACAGAGGCCAAAATGATCAGGTCCCTGATATCTATGTTTTACTTAATATATACAGATGTAGAACTGAGACCATTTTCCCACTCAAATTGAGACCATTAAAATGAGTCCAAACATCATGCAGAAATCACTTTCTAATATCACATTTAGTTTGACCCTCTCATCCTCATTCTTCTGTTCCTATTTGACCTCAGCACGGAAAATTCCACCGAGACACACAGGAACAGAGGTCTGAGATAAGGATCTCTGCAGGGGGCTGGGAAGATCAACACAACAACAGCACAACAGTGCTTCTCGGGAATATTCGTTGGGGGCACTATAAAACAACACCAAGGCCCCACCAAATGAATTAATTAACAGAGGAAGAATGCCATCTGTGATTTTCCACTTCTAAGTCTAAGTTCTCTTCCTTACACATATACAAGTAAAGATCTACATTCACAACAAAACAATGTTCTGTAGATGGTCCTTTCTTTGCTTTCTATTTAACCTCATAGAAAGATTCTGTGTTATAATTGTGGATAAGTTGGGAAATTGATGTAAAGGGGACAGGGACACAGACAGGGTCCTGTGGTCAGGTTATTTCATAGGAACCACCTCTGAGTGGGTGTCACCTTGGCAAGGAACCACCCTTGACTGTGTGTGTGTGTGTGTGTGTGTGTGTGTGTGTGGGTGTGTGTGGGCATGTGTTTTCTTTGTGTGTGCTGTGACTGTGTAGGTTTCAGAGTGAACTTTGCATGAGGAAACAAACAGAGGTGGAGATAAAGGACATTGTTTCTCTTCCCAGCACCTTTAAAACACTCAATAGTCTGTGACTGAGTGTGTGTTTGTGTGTTTGAGAGAGAGCATAATAGAGACAGATTATTATCATTATTAAAATTATGCAGTCTGGGTTCACACACACACACACACACACACACACACACACACACACACACACACACACACACACACACACACACACACACACACACACACAAACACATACACACAGAGTCCAGTGGATGACTTCATGTATTTCTATTATAACTCTGTATTTCAACACAAACTGAATAATGAAAGCATTTGACCATAACAACTGTTGGTTCCGTATCACTCCATGTTTGGTGTTGTCTGTGTTGATTTATGCAAAGTCAAAAACACAGTGGATTGCCCAGTAAGCAAATTACAGATGGTAGAAAGGAGGACCCCCCCCCCCCACACACACACACACACACACACACAAGCTGAAAGATGGCACTGGTTTCATGCGCAAATTCACTGGAGGGGATTCCACTGGGACAACCTGACCACAGAGTGACCGTGTAGGAGAGGGAATCCCTTACTCTGCAAATACTATTGTACTGACAAGTGCTTCAGCCAACTACATTTAGTTTGGCATTAAAATACCTGAAACTACTTTTCAGCATTCTTCAAACTATCCAGTCAAAAGTTAGTACCTTCCCCCTCACACACATATACACAGATAGAGGTATGTTCGATTTGACAACCGTACATAAGGGGACATCATCTTCATTTGATTCCTTGCCCAGCTGGCTAGTTCAGCACCACTGAGATGGACAGCAACTGTTCCCAAGCAGGGGAACACAATCAGATCAAGCAGGGGACTGTTTCAAAAACAAATGCACAAGAATTTGCAGCCAAGGAATTCATACCACAGTCTTCTCTTGCAATTACTTTCTGTAAAAAAAATACTTTTACATTTAAAATGTATTGATATTAAGAACAGTTGTTTCATAGCAGTTTAACAAACAAGTAAAAACTTACATTTCCGGAACAGATGATGGCTCCTGATTGTGTGGTTTAAGGACATAATGCCAAAGCATTGTTTCCTTGTGTGTTTGTTTGTATATGTAAATCATAGATAGCCTAGAGCATACTGAGTCAAAAGTAGGACACACACGCGCACACACACACGCACAGACACATGCACACACAAACACAAACACAAACACAAACACACACACAAACACACACACAAACCAAGTCTGGTGGATGATACCATGTATTATAACTCTGTAGTTATCAAAAACAAAATACTGAAAGCTTTTGACCATAACAACTGTTGGTATCTTATCAGCCTATTTTATGCAAAGTCAAAAACACAGTGGATTCTCCAGTAAGCAAATTACAGGTGGTAGAGAGGAGGACACACACACACATACACCCACATACACACACACACAAATGCTGAAGAGATGATGTCACAAGGATTCCCGGTGGAGGAGATTCCATAGTGATCACATGACCACTGTGAGGGAGAGAGGGATGCCCTCATCTGCCCTCACATGAATGTAAATATTTACCCACATTCTTCTTCATCCAGAGACTTCATACTATAGTTCAAACTTCGTCAAAATGAGTTTTAACCAGTCCCCTGCCTACATTAGTCTTCACTGGTGCACTAAAACAAATACATTCAACTGCACATGCCAAAACAAGCCTACAGAAACACACACACACACACACACACACACACACACACACACACACTCACAGAGGTGGTTAAATGCCATGGTGTGAGAATTTGCGATACAGAAGGATAGCAAAGGTGGTAAGATACAACAGAAGTGTGCAACACCTGTACCTGGGATAAGTCAAAGCCCTCCTACACTGTCCAACATGCACTGTCTGTAGCCCTACTTTATTCTTGATGACAATGACAAGTCAGTGACAAGCTGCTGCTGTTTTACCTTCATGATGAACCTGTGGCGGACATTTTCATTTCAATCCATCATTCTGTTAATCATGCTGTTAATCATCCTGCCATTCTGTTATGCCTCTGCCTCACTCATAATGTAAAAACAGCATTTATCTCCTCCACAGATACTGTCTTTTCATTCAATGATGTCTAGCCATAATTTCCTTCTCTGTTTTTTGTATATGTAAATAGCAGACAACCACAAACTCGGGCACAATGAGTCAACTGTACAGCACACACAAACACAGACACACAGACACACACACACAGATGACACTGGTTTCATGTTTAAATTCACTAGAGGGTTTCCACTGGGACTACCTGACCACAGAGTGACCAGGTATGAGAGGGAATCCCTTACTCTGCAAATACCATTCTACTGACAAGTGCTTCAGCCAACTACATTTAGTTTGGCATCAAAATACCTGAAACCACTTTTCAGCATTCTTCAGATTATCCATTCAAAAGTAAGTACCTTCCCCCTCACACACATATAGACAGATAGAGGTATGCTCCATTTCATGACCGTACGTTAGGGGACATCATCTTCATTTGATTCCTTGCCCAGCTGACTAGTTCAGCACCACTGAGATGGACAGCAAGTGGGAACACAATCAAATTAAGCAGGGGCCTGTTTCAAAAACAAATGCATAAGAATTAGCAACCAAGGAATTCCTAACACGATCTATCTTTGCAAGTACTTTCTTAACATTCAATAAAAACATACTTTTACATCTAAAATGTTAAGATCCCTGCGATCTTAGTGACAATTTGTATTGTGATCGCTGCATGTGTTGTGTTTTGCTAGTTGTTTCCTTCTGTTTGTTTAATTCGACTTGTGGTTGTTGTGTTCCTGTGATCAGGCCATGTGCGTTCTGTTATTGTTAGTAGAATCCGCCCTTTGTTTTTTCCTGGACTTTCCCGTCACTCAACGTTTTCCTATTTTGCCCGTGATTGTTTGCCTAATTGTTTCTCCTGTGCCTTGTTAATTCCCCTTATTGTTTTCACCTGTGTACATTCTCTGTGCCCCATCTTATCGCTGATTGTTTGAGTACACATATATTTGTCTTTAAGTAAACTTAACTTAAAATGTATACATGGGTTATACTGATTTATTTTGTTTTCATTTTCAGCATTTTTAAGTTCTCTGAAGTCATATTATTCCAAAATCTCACAGGATTCTGCCTCGTCGGATATTTGTGTTTCTCTGGGTCTTTCACAAACTAGTTATTACGCCCTTACGTTCCAACTTCTTGCGCAAGCTCTTACTGTAGAGAGAGCTGTCATTGGTCGACCACCTTCCCAGTGTTGGCAGATGTACATTTACATCTGTGATTTAGCAGACGCTTTTCTGCAACGTAATTTACAAGGAATTTTCCATTTATAGATCAAGAGCAGTTTAAGGGTTTCACACTTATATACTTGGTACGGAGGAGTGGGGAATCGAATAGCAACCTTCCAACCTCTCGATTACTAAACGACTCCTCTACCTTAAGTCTGCTGTCTCCGTGTCTTACACAAGAACTCTGCAATGGTGTTCTCAAAGACTTTAATGACGTCAGATACTTAAAAAATATGAGTTATCAGGCAATGTTTACTCAAACAAATACATTCCAATACAATTAAAAACATCTTCACTTGTTTAGAAAACTTATACATTTTTAGTTGGGTCAACTAAATACCAGGTTTTAAGTACTGAATACATAATGTTAATAAGTTAGTAGAACTGTTTGGGTTTACAGTGTATATGATTTTCTGATTTGTGATTTTTCTGTATTTTTGCCTTTGGAATTCTGTTTGCCTGTAATCTATTGTACTTTCTGATTTTTGCTCGTCTGTGTTCTGTCGTTTTGGAATTGTGTTTTTGCTTCTTTTTTTTTATTCTGCGAGTTCTGTTTTGAAGAAAATAAATCTACAAGTATTTTTTGCAATCTCGTCTGCGATTGGGTCCTTTCCGTGAGAAAGCATAACATAAAATGTATTGATATTAAGAATACTTGCTTCATAGCACTTTAATAAACAAGTAAAAACATACGTTTTCTGAACAGATGATGGCTCCTGATTGTTTGGTGTTAGGAAATAATGTCTATCCATTGTTTGCTTGTGTGTTTGTTTGTATATGTCAATCACGGATAACCACCAGCTTGAGAATACTGAGTCAAAAGTAGGACACACGCACACGCAAACAAACACACAGACACAAACAAAGTCTGGTTGATGAGTTAATGTATTACTATTATTACTTTCTATTTCATCACAAACAAAATACTGAAAGAATTTGACCGTAACAACTGTTGGTTTCTTATCAGTCTATGTTATGCAAAGTCAAAAACACAGTGGATTCTCCAGTAAGCAAATTACAGGTGGTAGAGTGGAGCACACACACACACACACACACACACACACACACACACACACAAACACACACACACACACACACACACACACACACACACACACACACACACACACACACACACACACGTGCGCGGTGGAGAGATGATGTCACAAGGATTCCCGCTGGAGGAGATTCCGTAGTGATCACATGACCACTGTGAGGGAGAGAGGGAAACCCTCATCTGCCCTCACATGAATGTAACTATTTACCCACATTCCTCTTCATCCAGAGACTTCATACTATAGTTCACACTTCGTCAAAATTCGTTTTAACCAGTCCCCTGCCTACATTATGTCAGGCTGGAGTCAGGAATGAAATGCGGGCTGCTGAATTACTAGTTTTTTTTGCCTTTTATTGTCCCCAAAAAGCAAACGATAATTTAGAAAATTAAGACAATCAGTATGAAGTCAAAACTCAAAAAATAGAGAGCATCTCAGGGGAGAAAACAGGGCAGAAAAATCCTGGCATCCAGAACAATAAACAAGGCAGGATAAAAAGGGCTAAGTCAGCTAACAGCAAAAACAAACTAAACAGGAGGCCAAGAATATCCAGAGCCAAAAGGTAGACCAAGAGGGGGAATTCCAGAATGTTGGAACGACAAACACAAGACCAGAAACTCAAGACAAAAACTCAGTGACAGGAATGACAAAGAGCCTAAAACAAAGACATTGGTCTGCACCTGCCCACACAAGCCTACAGAAACAAACACTCACACACACAACTACAGAGATGGTTCAATGCCATGGTGATATCCAATGGAGATGATTCCAAAGGGAGAACCTGACCGCAGGGAAACCCCGTCATTGTCTAAATAAGTGTCATGTCTGATGCCATATGCCATGTTTTTGTTAATGTATTAACTTGCAGTATTGTCTATTCCATTTGTGCCCTTAACAACTGCTTTAAAGTTACAACATTCATGTTCATTTTTTTGTATGCCTTTATTTGGATAAGACAGTTGTAGATATGACAGGAAGAGAGGTGGGGAGAGGATTGGGAAATTACATCAGGCCAGACTTGAACCTGTGTGCCCTCGGGTAATGTAGCCCGTATCTGGGGGGCTTTATCGGATTGTGCCACCGTGCCCCCCCACAACATTCGTGTTAAAGACTGTGATGGACCGAGCCTTGGTTGCCGTCAAAAATGTGGGTTTGGCCCGAAAAGATCAGAGAAAGATCAGAGAGTGAGGGTTCAAATATAAGGTTTAATATGCTTCCAAATATTCTGAAGACCTGCTAAGCCTCTCAATAGGCAGAGGACAAAAAGCAGCAGTCTCCAGGAATATCACCTGCTAAGCCTCTAAATATTGTAGAGGACAACATGAAGCAGTACAAATCTCAATTAAAATTACCTGCTAAGCATCTAAACAATCAACAGTCAAAAAATGACATGAATGCACATACCTGACTGCAAGAATTGACTCACCAAACTAGACCGAACAATGAACATACTGTATATAAACATGGCGGCCAGCACCATTTTTACACACAGGGGTAGATACAAAAACTAAACAATACACAATGACAAGACAGACCCCGAGACACGAACATAGCATTTCCTCACAACCATAAAATGAAGAAATAACTATGTAATAAATAATGTCTCAAAGGTTTGTAAAACCAACCAATTTATCCAGGTGGTCTAGCCCAGACCATTTTTTGTGTCCCCCCTGCCAATCTAGGCAATAAGCAGTTTCCATGAGGTAGAATCCAATTGTAATCAGTTGAATGAGTGATTGTGTGTGCAACCCATGTCTGTTTGGGTGTGCTAATGGTTGCAAACATTGGGCAGAAGTGTGCAGTTCATGTGCAGCCGCATCACGACCGTCACAAAGACAACATGGTGAAGTACCATTGTTTGAATGTAATTCAGCAAAAGAAGTTTTAGAACACACTGTTGTGCTCCAAGACTACACAGAATCCACATGGTGTTCAACAAGTAATCTTCTCTTATAAAGTGTCTGACATGACGTCAAAAGTGTCTGACACCTTTTCAAAAGTGTCTGACACCGAAGTATAAATTGGGCAGTCTCTACGCAGACTTGTAGACTTAGCAGGAATAGCTGAAATCAAGTCTGATCTCTACAAAGGAAGAGTAAGCATGGAGACCTCTGGAGATCTCAGTGTTTTTAGGGTTTGTAGAAAATTGTTTAAGGATGTTCAAGATTTAAGCTGTGCAGAGCATATAATGACAGCGTAATATTAAATAAACATATAAATAAACAGACATAGAGAAGAGACAATATGTTTTCATAGATTTTATTTTCATTTTCTATTCATCAATAGGTACAATAAATACATTTCATATATATACAACACTTTACCAGAACACTATAGAGTTTACCCCGACCAACATGGCCCTGAACATAATCTACATGACAAAGTCAAAACAGATCAGCAAATCTATTTATGAATCATGTATTTTATATTCCAGTTCATGGCCTCATCCCACAACACAAGTGCAACCCAGGTTGATCATTGTTGTGTCTTGTTTAAGTTTAATGAAATGTTTGTTTTCACAAAACTCTTTGTAGTAAACATAGACTTTATGTTGAATCGGCACAGGACGAGCTCCAGATCGAGTATGTATATGTTTGCAATGGGAACGGCAGTTAGCATGTGTTATTACTTTTGGAACCCTTTCTTCTGCACTTTCATCGGACCTGCGAGAAAGCAATGAAATGACAGTCATGTTAAATGCATTTAATCAGCAATCGATTAATCAGGACTGATATATTATTAGTTTAGTACATCTACAATATATATGCCAATGATAGATAGATAATTAAAAAAAAAACATAGAGTACATAGTTCTATATAAATGTACACTCACATGTAATTCCAAGTCGCTACGGACTTTAGCATGTGTTCTTGATTAACCATGAAGTCGTATTCTTTCATCATTGGCTTTTCTATGTATTTGTAAACATCCTCCTTTGAACAGTTGTCTTCACAGCTTGAGCAGGGCCATTTGTCATGTTTAACCAGTGGAAAAGAGACACATCCTCCCAAAAATAGTATGGACATCTGAATAAACGGAAATGTGTAAGTGACAATCATATAATTGAATTAATTAAAGAAGATTAAAGCACATGTATGTATCTCTGAATTCACTGAAAGAGATTCAGAACATTTAACATCAAAGGTCCAAGAATCTCTTGCTTCTTCCATTCACCTCTAAGTGACATAAAAAGCACACTACAAATACTAGACAGGCATTGAATAAAGTGCAGTCCTTACCAGAAGTGCAACTACATTCATTGTAGAGTCTCTTTTTGTGTTGCTTCTTCTGTTGTAAATGTAGCAGTAATTCAGAACTGATACAGGTGGCGAGAAGTGGTCTGGTTCATTCTCACCCTGGAATCTCTTTTTGTATGCTCTCTGCAGGATACGAAGCGGTATTCCCTGTGACGTAGGCCACCATTGTCCTCCCAACAAATTTGCATGGAGTGGGAGCGAGGCATGGATCCTGCTGATTTTTCTCATCTCCAGGATCAACCTGTAGAGGGCCTTTGCTTTGGCACTTGATGTGTCATTCCATCAGCCTGATCTATCAAAACAATTTGAAAACATTTAAAAGTAAATAACTACATTCACATTAAAATAATATTTTGTAGATACTCATTTCTTTCGGTTCTATTTAACCTCATAGAAAGATTCTGTGTTATAATTGTGGATAAGTTGGGAAATTGATGTAAAGGGGACAGGGACACAGACAGAGTTTCCTGTGGTCAGGTTATTTCATAGGAACCACCTCTGAGTGGGTGTCACCTTGGCAAGGAACCACCCTTGACTGTGTGTGTGTGTGTGTGTGTGTGTGTGTGTGGGTGTGTGTGGGCATGTGTTTTCTTTGTGTGTGCTGTGACTGTGTAGGTTTCAGAGTGAACTTTGCATCTTCATTTGATTCCTTGCCCAGCTGGCTAGTTCAGCACCACTGAGATGGACAGCAACTGTTCCCAAGCAGGGGAACACAATCAGATCAAGCAGGGGACTGTTTAAAAAACAAATGCACAAGAATTAACAGCCAAGGAATTCATACCACACTCTTCTCTTGCAATTACTTTCTGTAAAAAAAATACTTTTACATTTAAAATGTATTGATATTAAGAACAGTTGATTCCTAGCAGGTTAACAAACAAGTAAAAACTCACATTTCCGGAACAGATGATGGCTCCTGATTGTGTGGTTTTAGGACATAATGTCAAACCATTGTTTTCTTGTGTGTTTGTTTGTATATGTAAATCATAGATAGCCTAGAGCATACTTAGTCAAAAGTAGGACACACACGCGCACACGCACACGCACACGCACACACACACACACACACACACACACAAACCAAGTCTAATGGATGATACCATGTATTTTAACTCTGTATTTATCACAAACAAAATACTGAAAGCATTTGACCATAACAACTGTTGGTATCTTATCAGCCTATTTTATGCAAAGTCAAAAACACAGTGGATTCTCCAGTAAGCAAATTACAGGTGGTAGAGAGGAGGACACACACACATACACCCACATACACACACACACACAAATGCTGAAGAGATGATGTCACAAGGATTCCCGGTGGAGGAGATTCCATAGTGATCACATGACCACTGTGAGGGAGAGAGGGAAACCCTCATCTGCCCTCACATGAATGTAAATATTTACCCACATTCTTCTTCATCCAGAGACTTCATACTATAGTTCACACGCTGTAAACATTAGTTTTAACCAGTCCCCTGCCTACTACATTATGTCAGGCTGGAGTCAGGAATGAAATGCGGGCTGCTGAATTACTAGTTTTTTTTGTCTTTTATTGTCCCCAAAAAACAATAATTTAGAAAATGAAGACAATCAGTTTAAAGTCAAAACTCAAAAAATAGAGAGCATCTCAGGGGAAAAAACAGGGCAGAAAAATCCTGGCATCCAGGACAATAAACAAGGCAGGATAAAAAAAAGGGCTAAGGCAGGTAACAGCAAAAACTAACTAAACAGGAGATCAAGAATATCCAGAGCCTTCCAGGTAGACCAAGAGGGTGATTTCCAGCTTGCTGGAACGACTGAAACACAAGAGCAGAAACTCAAGACAAAGACTCAGACTCACACTCACAGAGGTGGTTCAATGCCATGGTGATGCCCACTGGAGATGATTCTAAAGGGATAACCTGACTGCAGGGAAGCCCTGTCATTGTCTAAATAAGTGTCATGTCTGATGGCATATGCCATCTTTGTTGTTTGCATCTTTTTGTCATTGTATTAACTTGCAGTGTTGTCTATTCCATTTGTGCACTAAGTGCTTAAAAGTTACAACATTCATGTTTAAGACAAAATGGACAAGTACAAATGTTTGAATGTAAATCAGAAAAATAAGTTTTATAACACACAGTTGTGCTCCAAGACTACACAGAATCATCTCGGTTATAGATATAACCTTGGTTCCCTGAGTTAGGTACCAGATGTGATTGACGGGAAATGACCTGTTCATTGACCAATCGAAGTACTTTCTATTCACGCCGGAAGGCCGAATTGCGGCAAATCACCACCCTGAGCCCGCCCCCTCAGGAGTCTATATATTGCTGGTGAATATGCCGCGCTGTCTCTGAAGACTCTGAGCCTTCGAGCCTCCAGAACAACACACGCACTGTGCACGCAACCATATCACATCTGGTCCCTAACTCAGGGACTCGAGGTTATATCTATAACCGAGATGTTCCCTATCGCAGTGGGACTGCGATGTGATTGACGGGACCGTGTCTAATCCCGCGTGCAACAGTGACGGCCAAATATGTATACACACGCCAACTCAGTCGCCTCGCCCTCATAGAGGTTCATGTGGCGGCGGCAGTGTGCTTATAATGGGGAAGGATTCAATATAAGAGAAAACGGGACCACTGATCCCATGCTTATGAATACTTACACCCATCTGTGCCATCCGCCTTTAACCCCTTGGTGCCGCCCCGTGTTAATATCGTTCCTTTTGGAACGATGACGTTTTGGTGCCGTGACAACGGAAAATAACATATTTTTGAAAAACATTTTTTTTACTAAAGCCTCAAGACCCATCCAATCAGATTGCATGCTTTTTAAATCCATGTTATTGATTGGCTAGTCCGACAGAGCTTGTCAAATCAAGTTACGCGAGTGACGTGACTGAGGTCAGAAAATCAAACATGGCGTCCGCGAGTATGCAACACCTCATTGAGAAATAGCGATTTTCAGCACAAAAAGAAGCAGCATTTCTAATGTATGACGAGTGACCAAGAAAGCAATGTACACAGTGGTCCTGGAAGGATTTATATTGGAGAAAAAGTTTGAATTTTACCGAGGATTGGAAGGAGAAAGCACCGGAGAAAAGTACTTCGACTGCGTTTCTATCACAAGGTAGGTTTCATCATAAATACACACACCCAACAAGTTGTCACTGAAATACATGCTTTCCTCATTTGTTTCTCGGAGTAAATAATGAATGTTATCAAAACTTGTATTTAGTTTTGTGCTCGGCTTGGAACTTGGCTAGATTTGTAGATTTATAAGACATTTGTGAGGCGAACATTCACATGTGCTTTGTTTACCGCAAAGCTGACGCAAACTCACCTTGTAATAGCAAACGACATGTTACTGGATTTTCATTTTGGCATTTGAAAGGCATAAGCAAGCAGGGACTTACAAGACATTTAGAATAAAAGATAAAGGAGTATTTCTTTTCCTTTCAGGGTGTTTTTCTTACCTAATTCATGAAAAAAATGTGACTGTTACTTATGGTTTTAGTGCAGTTAGATAGTGATCACTTTGTAATTCTGTCAATATTTCTTTGTTGATTTGAGACCTCGAGGTTTTGTGTGCTTGTTATTTCAGCCCTGTACAATATATATATATTGTGTAAAATGAAGAATAGAAAATGAACTGTTCCTTTTTCTGATCAATTGATTTCAGCTTAGGTAATGGCAATATTAGCCACGAGGAGAGCAGCGATGAGGGTGCTCCTGAAAATCTGCCAGCCAACCTAAGACCAGCGAGAGGGAGAGGTGTGAGACCAAGAGGGGAAGGGCCAAGAGGCCTACAAGCCAGGAGAGTTTGACATTTTAATATATTGACAAATTCCAGATCTGGGCTTTCTCTTTCGATGGACACATTTTGAAAGGGCTGATGCAGAGCTTTGCAGCGCTCTTTGAAATGGTCAAGGAAAGTTATGACTTCTCTCAGCTTATCATTTCCATCCAAAGTACTGGGGTCCATTACATGTCACATGGCCTTCAGCTTTGAGCCGCTCCCGTGACATGGTAGACCTTGCCCAAAGCCCATGTTCCCCTCATACAGTTTTACAGGCACGCCTCCGATGACCTTACGGCATGCCATCCCACCTCTGAAACCATTTGTACCCTCTCTCTGTCTCCTCTCTCTCTGTCTCTCCTCTCTCTGTGTCTCCTCTCTCTCTGTCTCTCCTCTCTCTGTCTCTCCTCTCTCTGTCTCCTCTCTCTCTGTCTCCACTCTCTCTATCTCTCCTCTCTCTCTCTGTCTCCTTTGTCTCTATCTCCCCTTCCTCTCTGTCTCCTTTGTCTCCTCTCTCTCTCTCTCTCTGTGACTATGCTCTCTGTTCGCTACAAATGGTGTCGGAGGTTGGATGGCTTGCCGTGAGGTCATCGAAGGAGTGCCGATAAAACTGTATGAGGGACCCCCAGGTAGGTTGACCCCTGTGTGAGGGGCCCCATAGATGGGTAAAGCACTTGTGTGTGTGTGTGTGTGGGTCACTCTAGATGGGAGAAGTACAGTTGGTGGATGCGTAAGGAATGCCTATGTGCATGAAGCGCAAGGGTGCACTTCCCGAAGTGGAGGGCAGTGTGACTGAGTGCTGCACTACAGATAGTAGTATGTGTATGTGCTCTGACTGTCACACTATGGAGCCTGGCTCATTGGTATGGCAGTCAGAGTGCATGTTTGGCACCCTGTAGATCCAGGTTCAAATCTATGTGTGGGGTGACGCAATCTCCCATATTTGATCAAACTGAATTATACTGGAATTTTGAAATGTACATAATGTGGAGGACGCCAAATATTGGCCTGTAACATTTTAGGTTTTGCTCAGATCAAGCTGAAATTTTAGAATGATATGGCTGATTGATTATGCTTTGATTTGACGTTGACATTTTTTAATAAAAATGTATACTTTGCTCTTCAGATGAGAAATTGTACATAATTTATGCGCATAATTAATACAAATTTGCATAAATGTGTATTTTTAATAAAATTATATATTTTAAAAATGAAGAAACTGTGTGCTGTGTTGTACGCCATACTTTCAGCTTGAAAATGATGTATCACACATTAATATATGTTACAAACTGTTCTTACACCACTGATTTAATTGAAAGCACCCTAAATCGGTCATTTTAGGTGCTGGCAACAAAGGGTTAATCCATAAAGGGAGATGGCCACGCAGATAGTAACATTACATGTTGCATATGATCACAGATCATTCGCCTGCGACACGCTCTGCAGGAAACCAGGCTCCGCCACATCCAACATGTAGTAATTAATAAGGTGTGGCGAGAGCTCCAGCTCGCAGCTTTGCAAATGTCATCCACTGACATGCCCTTAAATAGGGCCCAGGATGACGAAACCCCACGAGTAGAATGCGCACGAAGCTTCTCCGGGGGTTCCAACGACAAACTTGTATATGACAAAGTGATAGCCTCCACCAGCCACCGGGAGAGGCTCGACTTTGCCAGGGGTTTGCCTTTGGCGCTTGCACCAAAGCATACGAATAACTGATCCGATTGCCTGGATGAACCTGTGCGCTCTACATAAATACGCAGAGCGTGCACCGGGCAGAGTTTGTGCAAGCGCTCCTCCTCCGCTGACGCGAAAGGAGGGGGCGAGAATACGGCCAACTCACTGAATTGGTTACGAAACGGAGTCGTCACTACCTTGGGTGTGTATGCTGCGTTAGGGCGCAATACTACCCTGTCCCCGGCAATCGAAAACTGAATGCACGACGGGCTGACCGACAGAGCTTGCATGTCACCAATGCGCTTCGCAGACACCAGTGCCAGGAGCAGCGCAGTCTTCCAAGACGCAAACTTCAAGTCCACCGTTTCTAGAGGCTCGAACGGAGGACCCGTGAGCGCTCGCAACACCACTAGCAAATCCCAAGAGGGCAATAGGTGCCTGACAGACACTCTAAGTCGCCTTATGCCAGCCATAAAGCGCGAAGCCAATGGATGACTACCCGGAGATTTGCCATTAATGCCAATATGGCAGGCGGAAATGGCTGCTAAATACACTTTGATAGTAGAAGCAGCTTTCCCTTCATCAAACAATTGTTGCAAAAATTCTAAGATGATGCCCAAGGCGCACTCGATAGGGTCATGCTGGCGCGCAGCGCACCATTGCTCGAACATGTGCCACTTGAGCGTATACAGACATCGGGTAGACGACGCCCGAGCGCTCTGTATAGTATTCACCACAGAATCTGACAGGCCTGACGCTAAGAGCCTGTTCCTCTCAGGAGCCAGGCCCTGAGCTGCCACAGCTCTGGCCTGGGGTGCCACACCGTCCCGTGAGCCTGTGAGAGGAGATCCCTGTGCAGAGGGAGCTCCCACGGAGGCTGCACTGACAGTCTGATTAGATTCGCCAACCATGGCTGATTGAGCCAATGTGGCGCCACTAATATCAACTCCAAGCCCTCCTCCTCCACTCTGCGGATTACTTGACGTAGCAGAGGAATCGGAGGGAATGCGTAAAGACGCATGTTGGGCCATTGCTGGCTCAGCGCGTCTACGCCTAACGGAGGGTTGTCGCCCCCCCAGCGAAAACCACAGAGGGCAGCGGGTGTTCTCTCTGTTCGCAAACAGATTCACCTGCGCCCTGTAAAACCGAAGCCAAATCCGGTCGATCACCTAACGGTGAAGGCACCAGTCTGCAGCTTGAGGGTTGCCCCTCGACAGAAGGTCGGCTCCGTAATTGAGACGGCCTGGAATATGCACTGCCCTGAGAGAGCGAATGCGCTTCGCTGCCCACAGGAGCAGTCGGCTCGCCCAATGATAAAGCGCAGGGGAGCGTACCCCTCCTTGACGATTTATGTATGCCATGGTGGACACGTTATCTGTTCTGACGAGAACGTGACGCCCGCCCACAATGTGAATGAAGTGACGAAGCGCTAGAAACACCGTTCGCAGTTCCAACACATTTATATGTGACGCGGCTTGCGTTGATGACCAGAGCCCGTTCACCGAATATCCTTCGCATATCGCACCCCAGCCTGTAGTGGAGGCGTCTGTGGTGACGATAACGCGGCTCACCGCTGCACCGAGCGGAGCCGCTTCCGCGAGGAAATGCGGGGATCGCCATACAGTCAAGGCCTGCCAGCATCTGCGATCCAGCGTGATCAAGCGAAACTTGTCTCTGGCGGAGTCGAGTTTCAATGACAGATACCATGCCTGAAATGGACGCGCCTGAAGCATCCCGAGGGGGCGTGCCACTGCTGCGGCTGCCATCAAACCCAACAGCTTCTGA
Organism: Sprattus sprattus; assembly: GCF_963457725.1. NCBI lineage: Eukaryota > Metazoa > Chordata > Actinopteri > Clupeiformes > Clupeidae > Sprattus > Sprattus sprattus. The sequence goes on along the minus strand of NC_137921.1, from coordinate 13,875,064 downwards.
CAGCGAAGGGAGGAAACCTTCCTCCCTAGTCTGAACATCTGCACGCAGTCTCTGATAGCCTCTATTCGTGCTGGCGACAGACACAATGTCATTGCCACAGAGTTTACGATCATGCCCAGGAAAGGCACCGTCTGCTGAGGACGCAGTGAGCTTTTCTCTTTGTTCAGAACAAATCCGAGGCGATACAGGTGTGCCACCATGAGATGGCACTCTCGCACCGCCTCCGCTTCTGAGCGAGAAGCGAGAAGCCAATCGTCCAGGTAGTTGAATAAGCGAATGCCTATTTTTCTCAATGGAGCGATGGCAGCCTCTACGCACTTCGTGAATACTCTCGGAGCTAGGGAGAGACCAAATGGAAGTGCGTGGAACTGGTATGCTACCCCGCCGAATGCGAATCTCAGATACCTGCGGTGTCTGGGATGAATCGGAACATGGAAGTAAGCATCTTTGAGATCTAACGTGATCAGCCAATCGTTCGGCTTTATGAACTGAATCAGCTGGCGTGGAGTTAACATTTTGAACTTCAGCGGCATGAGAGATTTGTTCAGTATACGTAGATCTAATATAGGGCGATAATTCCCGTCCTTTTTGGGGACGAGGAAATATTTGCTGTAATGCCCCGAGTTTGCACTCCCTGGTGGCACTAAGCTTATAGCCCTTTTCACGAGTAGCGCATTTATCTCCTGTTGAAGGAAATGTGCACGATCTCGTGGCACCCGTGACTGAATTACACTCGTGAACCTGGGCGGAGGCCTGGCGAACTGAAGAGTGTAACCCTTTGAAATCGTTTTCAACACCCAGGGCGAGACTGCGCATGCGCGCCAGCTCCAAACGCAGTCTGCCAGCCTGGGGCTTATATTGAATTTGTCGGCTACTAAGCCGCTCATCACCAATCTGTCTAAACCTTGATCTGACCCCACTCCTAGAGAGGAGGGTGAGATCTGGGGTTTCCCCCTCTTGGTTTGAATAAAAAATTGGTTTTGCGAATGCAACGGGTGCATCGCGGGAGGGGAAAAGCAAGCTTGTCTTGTGTCTGCGCCTAACGGGACAGTGTCGAGAACATGGGAATGTTGTGCTTGTGGGAACAATTTCGTCGTGCTGGACATGGGGTTTACATGAGCGCATCTGGTCATCTTCCCAGGTGGTGGCGGGCACACCACCTCCCCCCCCTTTCGTTTCAGGGGGCGATGAACATCAGGGAACCTGCGGTCTCCCTCGCCCTCTCGTACCACGTCGTGTGGGTTTGTGCGTGGCCCCGGAGCTTGTCTGTGCCGCTGGCTGCTAATGTTGTTGCTGCTGTGGCTTAGCAAGCTGAGCCTGTGGCCGGAACGGGTTCTTGTTCCAGCCGCGGCGTGCGGCCACTTTAGCTGGAGGAGCTGGGGATCGGAACCCACTCCGCTTCACGCCCTGTGCCGGTGTTGTCTGCCCTGAAGAGGGCAACGGCTCCGAGCTGCTGGACCGAGGCATCCAGGACTGAAAAGCCTCGCGGCTCTTCTGCTCAGCCTCGAATTTCTCATTCATGGCCCCCACCGCTTCACCGAACACGCCCCTGACGCTGACTGGAGCGTCGAGGAGTGGTGCTTTCTCCCTGTCAGAAAGCTTAGCCAGGGAGAGCCACAGGTATCTCTGTGTCGCCACAGATGCCCCCATGACTCGCCCTAGCCCTTGCGACGAGCACCTGGTGAGGCGGAGACGAGGAGCTTGGCTTGATAACGTTGGAGCAGCGCCGCCGTGTTCGTAGAACAGGCGGACTGCCCCGCAGCTAAGTAAGCCTTCTCGGCCAGAACCGCCAGGTGTCGAGCGCACTTGGTGGGTAGCATGGGTTTCTGGCCGAGCCTCATCGTGGGGGATGCAGGGGAGAGATACCCTGCCACGGTGTCCTCCACCGGCGGAAAGGAGAGGTAGCCCTTCTCTTTCGCTCGGTCAACGCGGAGGTACTCCGCGAACCCCGGGACCGGAGCGCGCCCTGAGTACGGCGCAGCCCATGAGGTCTCCAGCTCCTCGTGTACCTCCTCGAAGAAGGGGATATCTGAGGAAGCTGGCCGGGGTGGGTCACCGTAGTACTCTCCGTCCAACAATGCAGAACGCACGTTAGGCGGAGGGGGGAGGGGGAGACCAAGCCGGCTCGCCGCCCTCACCGCTACTTCGTGTAGCTGGTGACCCAGGTTCCAGGAGAGTGCCGCGGGCTTCGTAGCCCTCGGCGCGTCACTCATCACCATGTCTGTCTCCTCGTCCGAGTCGACCTCGAACGAGTCATCGAGCAGACTCTCTCCTCCGGCGTCGACGTCCAACTCGTCGAGCTGGGCGTCGAGCTCAGATAGTGGCTCGGCGGCCTCTGCAGTCACCGCGACTGGGGCCACTGAGCGCGCTGGCGAAGAGCAGGGGGACCCAGTGGCTTCCCGAGGGAAACCGCCAGGACCCCTGCTGCTTCCAGGGCGAGAGGCACCACCCCGGACAGCGCAGGCTTCACTCCCGGATGCATGCTCTCTCTCTCCCACAGAGAGAGGCGCTCTGTGACTCGTGCCGTCGTCATGGTGGCACAGAGCGCACATGCAGGAGGGATTTCTCCGGACAACGCAGCCGCAGCATGCGCTCTGCTTACGCACAGCGTACAGCTGCGATGCCGGTCACCCTTGTCCTTGGGATGGCCACAATCCACATAGAGACGGGACATCTTGAATCTGTAAAAGAGACACAATTAGCAAGAGCTAGTCAACGTAGCACGTTTCAAGCAACAGTGAACTAGCAAGTCGAGGACGAGCGAGGACACCAGCCGGACTGCAATCTTGCTTAAGCGTAAAATATCCTTGCAGCATTTCCCGTCAATCACATCGCAGTCCCACTGCGATAGGGAACTACATGGTGTTCAACAAGAAGCATTCTCTTAGTCTCTACGTAGACTTGTAGACTCAGCAGAAATAGCTGAAATCAAGTCTGATCTGGACATAGGAAGAGTTAGCATTGAGACCTCTGGAGATCCCAGTGATGTTAGGGTTTGTAGAAAATAGTTTAAGGATGTTCAAGATTTTAGCTGTGCAGAGCATAGTATGACAGAGTAATATTAAATAAACATATAAATAAATAGACATAAAGAAGAGACTATATGTTTTCATAGATTTTATTTTCATTTTCTCTTCATCAGTGCGTTCAATAAATACATTTCATATATCCACTAAACTTTACAATAACACTATAGATTTTATCCCGACCAAAATGACCCTGATCATAATCTACATGACAAAGTCAAAACAGATCAGGAAATCTATTTATGAATCATGTATTTTAAGTTCCAGTTCATGGCCTCATCCCACAACACAAGTGCAACCCAGGTTGATCATTGTTGTGTTTTGTTTAAGTTTAAGGACATTTTTGTTTTCACAAAGCTCTTTGTAGTAAACATAGACTTTATGTTGAATCGGCACAGGACGAGCTCTAGATCGAGTATGTATATGTTTGCAATGGGAACTGCAGTTAGCATGAGTTATTACTTTTGGAACCCTTTCTTCTTCACTTTCATCTGACCTGCCAGAGAGCGATTAAATTATATATAATTAGTATATCAACAATATATATATGCAGCAGATAGATAGATAGATTAAAAACACCATACATAGTTCTATATAAATGTATACTCACAAGTAATTCCAAGTGGCTACGGACTTTAGCATGTGATTTTGATTAACCATGAAGTCATATTCTTTCATCATTGGCTTTTCTATGTATTTGTAAACATACTCCTTTGAACAGTTGTCTTCACAGGTGTAGCATGGCCATTTTTCATGTTTAACCACCGGAAAAGAGACACAAACACCCACAAATAGTATGGACATCTGGATCAAGGGAAATGTGGAAGTGACAATCATATGTTTAAGCACTGAATTTAAGAAGATTAAAGCACATTTAAGCCATTTGTCCAAGTCATTTAGTATCAAAGTAATTTAGCTAAGCCATTTAATATATAAGATATTTAACCAAGACATTTAACATTAAAGCTCCAAGAATCTGTTGCCTCTCCTTTTCACCTCTGAATGAAATTAAAAAGCAGACTACAAATACTACAAAGTCACTGGGTTAAGTGCAGTCCTTACCAGAAGTGCAAATACATTCATTGTAGAGTCTCTTTGTTGTAACTGTTGTAAATGTAGCAGTAAATCAGAACTGTTACAGGTGTCGAGAAGTGGTCTGGTTCATTCTCAACCCGGAGTCTCTTTTTTTATGCTCTCTGCATGACATGAAGCGGTATTCCATGTGACGTAGGCCTCCATTTTTCATTAGGTATGCTACATGTTTAGACAAGACAGGGTTTCCTCTGATCAGGTTATCCCAATGGAACCACCCTTGAGGGTGGCTTTACACGACAACGCTCCCGGGTGAAACCGACAAATTATTTTATCAGATGTGCCTTTTGTTTAGATGGCGACAGCGTTTTTGGGGCTTAAAAACGCAAAAAAATGAACCCACCCTCCAGAGTGGAAATCTTATAAACGCTCCACCGTCGCGTTCCCGTCTAAAGGGTTGAAAACGCAAAAGTGTGCTCTGAGCTGCTCACGCTGGCTATCCTCGCATACGCGTTGACATCATATCCATTGTGGTACCACAAGCTGGGCTGGTGGTTCCACTAGGTTGGAATGGGAGTGAATTACCTCAAAAGGCCTATACGGGGCAGGCTCTAGGACCCTGGGGAGGTGCTCTGGGGACTAGGAAGGTCAGGTCACTGATTGCAAGCTCAGGTGCAAATGGTTAGAGTAGGTTGGCACCTGAGCAGGAACGAGTTTAAAAAGAGTTGAGAGTGGGGACAGACCATGGTTGGTATGATTTAAGTTTGGAGCAACTGTTTTGCCTTTGAAGAAGATGTTTGACTTTTTGTTAGTTAATAAACCAAATTCCTCGTTTTAAAGCATTTTTGCCTGCTCTGTCCAGTGATTACGCACTGCCCTACACCCCGCTCAGTGGTAAAGCCTCTCATGATGCCACATGTGGTGGAGAATGCGGGCAAGAGGGCGTAGGTGCTAATGAGCAGAAGTGAAGGAATCGACAGCTTGGTGAAACTTTTTCCAGGACTTCACACAAGCTGAACGAAAAAAACGAAATGGAGGAACTGGTGAAGATGCTGTTGGAGAGCCAGACGGCCCAGCTGGAGACCAGTGCAGCCTTGCTACAGATGCAGCGGATGGACAATCCGTCTGAAGCTGACCTACAGGAGGTTGCGAAGAAGCACGCCCGGTCTGATGAGATGTTTGAGAGAGTCCAGGAGAGGCTAACTCAGATGAGCAGGGCCGCTGCATTTGAAATGACTGCCACAGGGAAACGTCCGGCAGAGGTGTTCAAGAACCAACAAGGGGCTGAAGGGCAGAAGGTAAGAGAAATGCTTTCTGCCGTGATTCAAATGGTGCAGCCTGAAGCTGACCAGGTCTGGGAGGCCCTGCCTGAGATTGCCGAAGAAGGGGCAGCAACGCTGGCCAGCACCAAAGAGCTGGTGGTGCTAGGGGGCGATGATGAATGTGCCGATGATGAAGAGTATGACAGCGGTGATGATGAAGATTTCGATGTTGATGAACATTATGTCGATGAAGAGTATGACCGTCACGGCTGTGTTGAAGATGTTGATGTTGGTGAAAATGATGTCAATGATGATGAAGAGTATGACAGTGACTGTGAGGTTGAAGATGCAATTGACAAAGTTACTGTTGATGAAGATGATGATGATGCCGTCGATGAAGCTGGTGGTGAGGAGTATGACACAGACGATGATGCCGACCTCGGTGAAGAGGGGGACCAGACAAGCGTGGCTGCCCCTGCCGAGAGGAGAGAGATGTGCCTGTTCACCGGCTACCAGCACAGAGTGGTAGTAGCATGTCCCACAGTCGAAACTTCCAAAGAGAGGGGCCCCTTTGAATTAATTGAAGAAGGCAAATACAGCGCAGCCAAGGGCAAAGCTAGCTTCAAAATGGTCATTGAGAAGATTCCAGTGAAGCACAGCTGCAGCAAGAACCTCGACATCCATGAGGTACAGGTGGGCTGGTCTCTGGCCAATGGCAGCCTTCGGTTGGGTGAGGAAGAGCACTCCAGTGTTTACTCCAGCAGGGTCAAGAAGTCCACCAACAGCGAAACTGAGGGCTATGGTGAGCCCGCGGCACGTCTTGATGCACAGAGACTGAACGCTCAGAACGAGCAAAAGAGACAGAGGGTCCACGACCGGAAGGGGGATGGATAGACTCCAAGGAAAAAAGAAGCTGGACAGACAAACTGGGAACTGACACAGGGAAGAAACGGACTTGATAATTGTTAAAAAAAGAAAAAAAAAAGGAAAATACCCTCAATGAAGAGGGGGGGTGGGAAGGACATTTTGTGTTTTGTTGTTAAATAACCTATTGGGGTCCTGAAAAGTGTTATGTAAGGTGGTTTTGTGCTTAGCTTTGGATAATCGAATTAAGCCCTTCTTTAACCTCCCGGGAGGGGCATGAAGTTGAGGGGAAGGGTATGTGGTACCACAAGCTGGGCTGGTGGTTCCACTAGGTTGGAATGGGAGTGAATTACCTCAAAAGGCCTATACGGGGCAGGCTCTAGGACCCTGGGGAGGTGCTCTGGGGACTAGGAAGGTCAGGTCACTGATTGCAAGCTCAGGTGCAAATGGTTAGAGTAGGTTGGCACCTGAGCAGGAACGAGTTTAAAAAGAGTTGAGAGTGGGGACAGACCATGGTTGGTATGATTTAAGTTTGGAGCAACTGTTTTGCCTTTGAAGAAGATGTTTGACTTTTTGTTAGTTAATAAACCAAATTCCTCGTTTTAAAGCATTTTTGCCTGCTCTGTCCAGTGATTACGCACTGCCCTACACCCCGCTCAGTGGTAAAGCCTCTCATGATGCCACACCATGTGCATACAGCCAAACAACAACAAACATGTCGGATTATTTCCATCAGTCGGAGATTCAAGCTGCTTTGATATCTATCCAGGAGTCATTTCAGCAAATTAGCCGAGTAATCACAGATAAAACAGAACAGAGAAGGCGCATTAATTACACTAGGTCTCGAAGCTTGTCTGTTCTATCCCTTGTAGCCTACGTCGCTTTGGCCAAAGGCGTTTGCTAAATGACTAAATGTAAATGTACACGAACACTGCAAATGTAAGTGAATGAATAAATAAATAAGCACCCAATCGCGTTAAAATAGCCATAGTGGAATAGAATGGACACATATACATCCTGCAGTAGGTACCTCCACGTCTGCACCGTTAAGTTCAATTTCACACACTTTTGCGTCACCGTCTGCATGCAGATTTCCACCCAAAGACTCTCGTCTAAACGCGAAATAAAAAGTGGGAACGCAACGCCACTTTTGCGGTTTGCGTTCAGATCGTTGTCGTGTAAAGCTAGCCTGAGTGTGTGCGTGTCAGGTTCCCGCGGAGCTCTGCTCCGGCAACGCCCCGTTCAGCTCACTCACTCTCCCAAACTGCACTTTCACAGTCACATTAGGTAAAATCATAATAAATTCATATTTTTTTTTATTTGGTCAGCAAGGGGTGGCCAGGGACATGTCTACGGGGGGAAGGGCCACCCCAGGCCTCCGTGTAGAACCGCCACTGGTTCTCATCATTCACACCATCCTCAGCGATCACCTGCACCTCGTTCGCACTCAGCTGATTCAATCACCCCCATCACTTGCACTCTCATTAGGTTTCATCATTCACATCAGCATCAGCGATGACCTGCACCCCGTTTGTCTGATTAGTAATCACCCAAACCTGTCACTGCCCTTTATATTCCCCACTCTCCCTGCACTCAGGTGTCGGTTATTGTTTGGTGTCACACTGTAACAGGTACCACCCGTAACAATCTCTGTCTTAGCCATCTCTTGCCTTTCTTGTTCTCTGTTCTGTTTTACTGTTTGTAGTTAAGTTTAGTGTAGTGACCGAGTTGGACTCGTGTTTTGTTTACCCTCCTGGTTTTGTTAGATCGCCCTTTTACTTTCAGAGCTTGGCTCTTTGTTTTGATGTCGTGTTCCTGTGAACCCGTGCCTCATTTCTCGCAGTGCTGCGAGCCTGCGCCCCTCCTGGGCTAGACTGTAATGTAGGAGCGACCGTGCCGTTCGGTATCCCTGTTCATCTGTGCTGCTTATCCATTCACGAAACCTTCAGTGGTCCCGTAGTTGTTCCGTGACGTGTGTGGGCATGTGTTTAGGTGTGTGTGGTGTGGGCATGTGTGTTTGTGGTGTGTGCGTGTGTGTGTGGTGTGAGCATGTGTTCTCTCTGTGTGTTCTCTGGCTGTGTAGGCTCCAGAGTGAACTCTGCATAAGTAAACAAACAGAGATACAGATAAAGGAGAGACATTGTTTCTCTTCCCAACCCCTTCAACACATTGAATAGTCAGTGACTGGAACATGCCACTCTGGAAAAAAACACAGATGGAAATCCCCAAAACTCAAAGGATCCAATAAGACCTAAAGATATCACTTAATCAAAACAGGGCAGAAAAGCCAGGTGAATGAGAACTAGTCGAAAACAAAAGCATCTCACTGCTAAACAGTAAAGAAGAAGAAAACGGGAACATCAACAAAAAAAAAAAATCACTGGTAGACACGAAATAACTTCAGCGTGGTGACTCGAGATACACAGACCACTGAGATTCAGTGATGAGATTGCCACAGAGACAGGTATAAATACTAGAGTAATTGGTCATGTCATTTACTAATGAGCAGGTGGAAACAGAACATGCCTATCATTTACCATCCTCTGCTGTGTCATGCCTAACAGCTCTCTCACACTGATGCGTTGGAATGCGTTGATGCATCAGGGTCAACGCATCCCCATTCACTTTGAATGGGGTGACTTCATCCTTTGCCGAACTGAATTGTGGCTCCGTTTGGTTTGCGTGTGTTGCGTTTCATGCTTTGCTTGCGACAAGAGTTGAAGAAGGTTGAACTTTACCAGGCAATGCATGCGTCAGCCAATCATATTGCCTTTCATGCATAACTGACAGCACAGGCGCCAGCCAATCATATCCCGTATATGCTCAAGTCTACAGAGCGGCAAACTCAAAAAAAAAAAAGATGGCTGCCAAACTCCGTAGATGGTCGTATTTGTACCTACAAGTCGGTTGTTTGACTTTTTTTTTGTTAGATTTTTTTAAATTTACAGAGAAATAGACACTGTACAATGTAAAAAACCCTTTATTGTAACTGAAAAATACGTATCATAGGATTTGCGAGGTGTCTGAGAACCCTATGTAATGATAGTATGCTACTACTCACAGGGTAAAAGCTTGCTAGTGACATGATTGGTTTGTTGACCTGTCAATCTCACTATAACGTCTCTGGTATCAACAGAACCCCACGCGCCAGACTCCTCCTCCGCCTTCCGTTGGATCAACGCATTCCAAGGCAGCAATGTGAGCGAGGCGTAAGAGTGTTTGCTTGGCTTGGGTTTGGCTATTTTTCGCCATTCTTTGCTGTGTCATAATAAGGCCATCAGGTGCTCTTGTTCCATGAGCACCTGATGCTGTCTGTCAATTTGCTCGTGCAGGAAAGACAAGACAGGATCTCGGGTCCCCAGGTAGGGGTTAAATCGGCAGCACCTCTTGAAGCAGTCTGATCTTCTGTCATAAGTGTGTCCTTAATTAAAACAGAGGAGATGAGGCGCACGTGCTCAATACTGAGATTTTAATAGATCTTAAACAGGCTTAAACAACAATTAAATTAACACTATGCACCAATTTGACACTTTTGGAGATATGGCTTTACAGTCAACTAGTTTTGGTACCATCCTTAAATTCATTTTAATAGCATATGGTCATGTGAAAGACTGATAAACACCTGTGTCTTCCCCACTATCCATCCAGGATATGCCCTATGTAACGGGCTGGTACAACTTGCAAAAATGGAAGAAAAGCTTTCACACACATGACATTGCCAGCTAAACTGCCAAAAGACATCAGTTAGTGTGTTGGCAAGCTTTTATCAGTGTCAACTGGGTTGTTGGTGGGGTTTGCAAGGTTTTTGCATGCCTTTGAGGGAGCTTTCAACTTTTTTGAAAATGACCTTGTGTGTATGATGTTATTTTTGAAAACGGAGGGGCAGAAATATTCGTTTCTGTAAATACCCGGCTATGTGTAAATGTGGTCTAAGCCAACATGATCATAGGCATGCTCATTATTCACATTATTGCCATTGACAGTACCGGCTAACTTTCACCACTGATGTTATGCTAGGCTTAGACAAGTTATCTCTTGTTAAACAAGCTTACGTTAGCTATTCACTAGCTGTGCTGGCTAGCTAGACAGTCATAGTAACGGTATTAATTATCGGACTGCATGTGTTATCGGCAAATGTTCCCGTTGTCATGTTAATCCATTATTACCTTGAGCGATTGTTAATGTTAAACTTAGCATTTTGATTGTTTAACAGAATGGCCTATGTTTGACACCGTCCGATAACTGACATAGCTACGCTAGGACGCTGCCCTGTCAGGGACAGGGTAACCACTGCACGAAAAGCAAGATTATCGGGCCCGTATACGCAGTGATACAGCCGCGAATGATCACCATTACTGGCTGATCGCGGACATTCCCCCGAAATATCTGTCTGCCGCATACTGACGGAATTTCCCGGGAAGGAACCTGCGAGGGGAGGGGGGCCGATGTGTTTAGCATTCTCACCTCCCGCTGACAGAGGTGCGAAATGCTCTTATTAGCATATTGACTGTCAGCAGTCTAGCCACACACACCCTGCTGCAGCCATTGGTTGAAAACGACAAGGAATTGAATTAAAACGTCTTGTGATGAGACGGAATGAGATTCTGTCTAAAGGTCAGCTTTCAACTGACAAAACGTATCCCCTCCCATTTACAGCTATTGCCCCATAAAAACGAAATTAAAAATAATTGAATCAATATTCTGTCTTTAGGGTTATCACATTTCTTGATTCACCTTCCGTTTTCAGAGTTCTGCCTTTAGGGTTTTGATTCCGTGGATGTCACGATTCTTGCTTTGCTTTGCCTTTCATTTTCAGAATTCGAGGGTTGCAATGTACTTTGGAGGCTGTTCCACTTATATTCCCGAGCTTCCTCTCTGTAATGTTCTTGAGATTCACTTTTGGCATGTAATTATACAGAGTCGGTCTTACTCTGATATTGAGATAGTCATTTCGCAACTTGGGACATGTTTGCCACTCGTGAATATCTATCCTGTGTCTTTTCAGGTAGATTTTGAAATCTTGCGCGAGCTTCGAACCTGCCCTCTTCAGGTTAATGGTATTGTATACCTGTGTCTAACCGCTTAGCCACGTTGCTGGTAAGGATCAAGCTCGTCGGTGCGACCAAGTACCTGGTTTATCATTCCTCCCTCCTCTGGCGTATTTCTCTTCTGTTACTGGAGCGTGCGAATTGGGAATTGTTTAGTGGACTTATGTGACGTTTTAATTATGTTCACGTAAAGGCGCCCGAGTATGGAATCAGATCAATGCCATAAATATTTTGTAATCTGTAATATATATTTTGTATCTGTAATATAGATTTAGTATCTGTGAAACCATCTACACTTTCAAAACCTATCTACAGATACGGATTTCAAATACGAAATGTATCTACACTTTCAAAAACTATCTTCACTTTCAAAATCTATTTACAGATACAGATTTCAAATACGAAATGTATCTACACTTTCAAAAACTATCTACACTTTCAAAATCTATCTGCAGATACGGATTTCAGTTACGCATTACGGATATCTGTTACGAATTACAAAATCTTTTTGGCACTGGGGAAAGATAACACCTTTCCATCCAGACGCAAATTTAGCTAATCGGAATCTGTAAGTGGTTTCCAGATATATATATAGTTGATCTCTCTTATTTGACCAAGCAGTGAGTTAGCCGTCTTTCAATGTCTCTTGTCGAATTATCTCACATGTTTATGGTGGTATGTGTTTAAAATTTTTAACTTTGGCTATGTGTAATGTTCCTAACTTATATATTATTATTTCACCTTAATGTTCTTGAGATTCGTTTTTGGCATGTAATTATACAGAGTCAGGCTTACTCTGATAACAGTCATTAAGAGTCGTTAACAGTCGTTAAGCAACTTGGGCCATGGTTGCCACTAGTAGGGATCGAACCTGTGACTTTCAGGTTTTTTAAATCAGTGAAGCAGTGACGGGGTGGGGGGGGCTTTCACACCAATGTGGGCTTCTACGGCAACACACAGGGTCGAATACTGTCGTAAATCCCACATTTCATGCAGTGAACGCTAGTTAATAAACTAATAAACGTACATCTCAGTGCCTCTCCAGATGAGTTAAATTAACTGAAGGTAAATTCATTTAATCTTTCCCTGCGGTGCATGAACAATGCTGGTATGGGATGTTGTTATCTGCAATCATGATGACCGTGAGATTAGGCTTCTCCCTCTTGCATTAGCGCTTTGTGATCTGTAAATTCTCGCCTCCAATTTAAGCTTGGGCGCTCGGAGGGAGTCTCGCCCGGGGCGTAATTCCATGTAGAACCGCCACTGCCTATGCGGTGGGCTAAACCAGCCCTACCAGTTTGACAGCTATGAGTCAGACAGACTAACTGGTGGTTGGGAAGAGTTTAGTGAGACTTTTCCACTCTTCTGGTTAGGAGTGTTGAAAATGATGATTGTCAAACAGTGCTGTGGTGGTCATAGAGCAGAATTGCAGCTTCAATTGTCATTAGGCCCGTGTGCAGGGATGGGTATCATGTTAGGTCAAACATCAAGGCCATGGTGCAGGTGCAGGCCAGTGGAAAATAACAAAGCAGTCAGGAGAGGGTCACTCATTCACACCCACACTCACACACACTTATACATACACACACATACAGAGATACACTTACACATACACACACATACAGATATACACTTCTACATGCACACATGCACACTTACATGCACACACACATATACACAGGGTGCGATTTGCCGGGGGGGATGGCGGGGATTTACCCCCCCTCTGGTTTTTACATCCCCACCTCAGCTGGATGAATTTCATACATGGGGGGGATAACCCTCAATTATTAAAAAAACAATGAAAAAACAGACAGGTTCTGACAGCGTTTTCATACACTTGCTTACATCGCTGGCAATAACTAATTGTTCATCTTACCCGAACTGTCGGCATCCTCAGAATTCGCGAACGTCCCCATGCACATAAACACATGTATACATTGTAACAATAACATTACAAGCACGGAAATGAGCAAAGCCAGCTAATTAGGCTACTGTACAATGAATATGAAAATATTTGTTCACTGAATTAGCGAGTTCTGTCCAAAACAGTTGCGTTTCAGTTTCAAAGTTTAAGTTTCGGTTTCAGTATTTCAACGTGAATGAGAGGGAGCACAATAACTGAGCGCCTAGCAGCGATTATCATATCATAGACATATATGATGCATGTATATGAAGAGAATTAGGCCTATGTATTGCTTGTTTTTTTTTTTCATGATAAAAAACAAAAAAAAAACATCCCCCCCTCTGGTTTTTGGACAAATCGCACCCTGCATATACATATACACACATTCAAACAAACACTCAATTACACATACACACACACACAGATTCACACACACCTACACACATGGATACACAATCACACAAATACGCACACAACCATACATATACACACACAAGATGATGTCAGTTAAGGCCAAACATCCTCTCAGCATGTAATAACCAAGAAAATTGGCAGGAGATCTTTCTCCCCACTAAAGCAAAAGTCCCCTTGCAACAGGTGAGCGAGAATATTCTGAGTGGCTAAAAACGTAGATAAAATATGTGAAAATATGAGGGAATATTCTGATTGGGTCATTTTAGATAAAGTGATGTCCATGACTTGCATAAACTGACGAATTATGAGTATAAAAAGAAAATGCATTGGGTCTTGGATTCAGAGTTGCCCCACGGACCCCCACTCTCATATTTGGATGACCTGTCTGCAGGATTGAATAAAACTTCAGTTTATCGGACTCCGGACTCTGATTGAATATTATCTCTATGTTTTTGGAAACAGTTGTAAATTCGCTACAACAGGAGCCTGTTCACTATCCATGCCCCAGAACAACCCAGAACTCAAAGACAACAAGTGGACACAGGGCAGGGTTAGCAGCAGTGTCTGAGATGGACTCTTCTCCAAGGTGAAGAGACACCTGTCTGTCCAATACCGCTGTTCTTCAACATTATTTCCTAATCTACTTGTACTCAGCACGCTATTCTGGTGCTTCAGCTCACAACATTTTCCCCAAGCATTCCAGCTGAAATATGATTCGTTATTTGATATGTGTTTTTGTGTATATATTTATATAGACTGTGATGATGCAAAACACAAATAATCTTCAAAATGTTTTTTATTTCACAAGAAATACCACTGGTTGAAATAGCACTGGATCAGAGCATAGGGAGGGTTGAGGATTGCCTCACAGCAAATAGAAGAAAAAAGGAAGAAAGGATGAAATCATATAAAAAGGAAAGTGATCTGCCTGTGAGTCATTTGCACCTGATGGAAAAGGGTGTGTGTGTGTGTGTCCTACGGTTGACTTAGGGTACGACCACACATAAGCGCCTTTTAAAAAACGGGACGCTAGCAAATGCATTGATTCCTATGGTACGGCACGCTTTGCTTGTGCGCCTTTTCTCTGCCACCGATGCGTCTTTGTAGCGTTTTTTAGGTGTGCTTAAAAGTTGAACTAGTCTCAACTTTCCAGCGCAAGGCAGGGAGGTGCACCGCTCATCAATGTCACACTCGGCCCAGGCAGCCAATCAGATCAAGCAACAGGCGGGCTTAACTACTTTACCACTTATTTCCTGTTTTGATGCTGGAAGATGTAGTATGAACGGTATCAAACGAAAACGGCGATGGCAAATATAGATGAAACCTTAATTTAAGCGGTATTTAACTACGAGGAACTAAACAATTCGAAAACCAAAAGTTATTCAAGGACCAATAGTTTGTATTACGTTTGATCGCCTGGTTGCGCACACAGCACACACCTGCTTCACAGGTGCACCAGGCCATAGACATAGAATATGTGCTTATTCTATGTCTATGCACCAGGCTGTTTTGGCCTTGCACTTTGCCAAGGCGTTATTGAAGCATCAGCGCCTGTAGAAAGGCGCTTATGTGTGGTCGTACCCTTAGTATGCTTAAGCTGGAGTTTGTTTATGCTTTGCACAATGGTTAGATAAAATTTCCTAACATCACACAATGAACCGAGTCTGTATATGTGTGTCCTTTTTACACATCTGCATCGTGTTTCTTAAAATGTTATGATAACATTAAATATTTATAAAAAAAAAATATGTTAAGTACAAATCTTTGATTAAACTACATAACTTAGCCAAACCCAAGTCAAGCATACACAGTTGTCGATCATTTGCCACCTTTTGCTGAGTCATGTAAAATAGTGCCAGATATACTTGCAAACTTTGTAAAATGTAGTTTCTGTTGAATGTGTCCGAGTTACGCTTATTTAGCCTCCGTTCTCATTCGCTATACACATAATAGACCCATATTAATCTCTTGAAACTGTAATGAGAGACATACATAGAATAGAATGGCTTATGAGTAGGGCTGTAACGATATCGGATCGAACCGAGAAATCGCGACACTCTGGGCCACGAACCTGCATCGCGATGCGAGGAGGCAGAACCGCGACATGCCCTCAGCGGTTACGTGATACAAAAAGTTTGGTTCGCTAGTAAAGGCGGCTGCTTGCTTCAGCGTTGGGGTTAATTGTTGCGCAAAATTTACTCAGTGCAGTTCATGCTCCCAAAGGTTGCGCGTGTTGTCATGAGCCTGCCATTTGCTTGGCAGATAGAAAGCTGTTTCCCTAACAGAAAGTCTGAAGCTTGAAGTTCTTTTCAAACCTTTGCTTGGGTAGCACTGCTAAACTGAGCAGACATGCAGACTACATTTTAGTAATCTCATCACGTAACATTCGTTTTCTAAAAACAATCACATTGTATTGCATGTTTCACTGTGTTAGAAAATACGTTAGCTTAATGCTAACGTATATGGGAAATCCTATAGAGACCGCGCTAGGTATTAGCATAAATTAATTCACGTTAATGTTTTTGTATGAGCCTGACATTTGCTCTGCAGATAGATAACAGGTTCCGAAGTTTGTTGAATGTTTTTCAACAGCATTGCTTTGAGTAATAAAAACCTCAATATTTGGTTATAAATTGTTTCTTCATTTTTTGTATAGCTCATACTTATTCTAATGTGAATTAGAAAATATATTTAAAAAATCGCGAGGTAAAAAATTAAAATGATAATAATAATAATATTGTGGGGTGTATCGAACCGTGGGTCAAGAATCGTGATACGAATCGAATCGAGCAACGTAGTATTATTACCATCTGATAGATTCAACTTTTACCTGATCCCGTAGGAAGGACGGCAAAAACATATTTTCAATCGACAAATGCCTTGATCGCGTTCCTCTGTTCCATGTTACTTAATTAGCACTCAAGGCTAGAAGCTACCATTTGTTTCAATGTTTTTTTTTGTCTACGCGTTAGCATAACCGATCAATAATGGTCTAGAGCAATGTTCCCTCTAATTATTTTCAGCGCTGAGCAAATATTTTTTATTCTGAGCGCACATATCAGCACTGTGAGCAATTCGTAAACCACGCGACCTTACGAAAATGACCACGAGCCTGCGTTAGCCATAGGTTTCCAAAGAGATGACAGCAAATGCATCAATATGTCTACAAGGTTGATATTTATTCAATATCCTTTATAATGGCTGGACTTTGGAACATTTTAATGATGGTGTTTTACCAGTCAGTTTAGTTGAACTTAAAGGATCTTGAAAATAAATAAGGTTTAGGGAGGATATGACTGGTTCACTGGTTATGAACGATAATGATATATATATACAGCCGCGGAAAAAATTAAGAGACCACTTCAAAATTATCAGTTTCTCTGGTTTTACTATTTATTGGTATGTGTTAAAGTAAAATGTACATTGTAGTTTTATTCTATAACCTACTGGCAACATTCCTACCAAATTTCAAATAAAAATATTGTCATTTAGATCATTTATTTGCAGAAAAATGACAATTGGTCAAAATAGCAAAAATGATGCAGTGTCTTCAGATCTCGAATAATGCAAAGAAAACAAGCTCATATTCATTTTTAAACTACACAATACTAATGCTTACACTTAGGAAGAGTTCAGAAATCAATATTTGGTGGAATAACCTTGATTTAAAATCACAACTTTCATGTGTCTTGGCATGCTCTCCACCAGTCTTTCACATTGCCGTTGGGTGACTTTATGCTACTCCTGGCGCAAGAATTCAAGCAGCTCGGCTTCTTTACATGGCTTGTGACCATCCAGCTTCCTCTTGATCACATTTCAGAGTTTTTTTTATGGGATTCAGGTCTCGAAATTGGGCTGGCCATGACAGGGTCCTGATCTGGTGATACTCCATCCACACCTTTACTGGCCTGGCTGTGTGGCATGGAGCATTGCCCTGCTGGAAAAAACACTTCTCAGAGTTGGGGAACATTGTCAGAGCAAAAGGGAGCAAGTTTTTTTTCCGGGACAACGTTGTACTTTGCCTGGCTGAGGTTTGTAAAAGACCATAAGGATTGAAAAAGCGGACTGGAGGTTCTTCTAAGTTCGTCTTCTCTGATGAGTCCGATTTCACAGTAGGTGCAAGACTCTCTGGCTTGTAGGCCTCTCCAGGTCTCCGTCTAACCATCAGACGACCATGTGTTGGGCAAAGCTGAAAATTGGACTCATCAGAGAAGACGAACTAGAAGACCCTCCAGTCCACTTTTTTCAATCCTTATGGTCTTTTACAAACCTCAGCCAGGCAAAGTACAACGTTGTCCCGGAAGAAAAACTTGCTTCCTTTTGCTCTGACAATGTTCCCCAACTCTGAGAAGTGTTTTTTTCCAGCAGGGCAATGCTCCATGCCACACAGCCAGGCCAGTAAAGGTGTGGATGGAGTACCACCAGATCAGGACCCTGTCATGGCCAGCCCAATTTTGAGACCTGAATCCTATAAAAAACCTCTGAAATGTGATCAAGAGGAAGATGGATGGTCACAAGCCATGAAAAGAAGCCGAGCTGCTTGAATTCTTGCGCCAGGAGTAGCATAAAGTCACCCAACGGCAATGTGAAAGACTGGTGGAGAGCATGCCAAGACACATGAAAGTTGTGATTTTAAATCAAGGTTATTCCACCAAATATTGATTTCTGAACTCTTCCTAAGTGTAAGCATTAGTATTGTGTAGTTTAAAAATGAATATGAGCTTGTTTTCTTTGCATTATTCGAGATCTGAAGACACTGCATCATTTTTGCTATTTTGACCAATTGTCATTTTTCTGCAAATAAATGATCTAAATGACAATATTTTTATTTGAAATTTGGTAGGAATGTTGCCAGTAGGTTATAGAATAAAACTAAAATGTACATTTTACTTTAACACATACCAATAAATAGTAAAACCAGAGAAACTGATAATTTTGAAGTGGTCTCTTAATTTTTTCCGCGGCTGTATATATATATATACACAAAATAAAAGTATCCAAGGTGTTTAGTCATTTCTTAGCAGGTACAACATTTAAGTAGAACTTCATTGAAAGAAAAATGTTAATGCAGTGCTCTACAATAAATATAGTAATTATGGTGTATTTTTTCCTAAAGGTAGCCTTCATAAAAAAAATTATAACTGCAGCAGCAAACTAAGCTACAAAACATGTAATTTGAATTACATTGAGAGAGCTAGCCTATCTGGCTGTTTGGTTCATCTTAGGCCTATGGAAGACACACCTTTCTGACTAAACATATGTCAAAATGGTGTTGCAGTTATCAAGATCACTTTGAATAGGGCCTAATAGGTCTAATTGAAAATATTGGAAATTTCTACCTCAAATCTTCTCGCCTCACGATTTTGTCTTAGTGGCATTCATTAGACTGAAACCGCGTTCACAGTTGGCGCTAGATGCTTGGAATGTGCCACAAATGTCGAAGTTGTACCAGATCTGGAAAATGCTCACTTTTCAGCGACCACCTTTTTTCAATAACCATGAACTTGAATTCGACAAATGCGTCCCGGGACCGCATATTATGCTTCCTCCAGAAGCGCTTTGAACCTTTTCGCCAGATTGGTCACGTCATTCAGCCCATGATCAAATTTACTAACTGCACGATCCAACGTGTCCGGCTCAAAGGCAGCCCACTCAGCTCAGGGAAGCGGGCATCCAAGTGCTCACAAACTTTAAGGACAAACAGAATAATGTCACTTTTGTTCACTGCATGTTTTCCCACGAGCGAACTCTTTTCGCGTTTGCCTCCGAGCATATGTAAATATGTCTGAAAGTTTTATCCTACCTGAGTCAGTTTGGACTATTTTATCTAGCCGTCCATGTTTAAACGTTAGGCAGACCTTTGTCTGGGGCACCTGCTCTGCCTTTCTTTTCGCCATGGTAGCCTATAACTGCTGGAGCAGAGACCGGCAAGAGAGCTAAAGGAGATTGTGTATGTAAACATTCTAACGCACATCCGGCTTGATTGTCAGACATGTCAGTATTTTAAATGTTTATTACCTAGCCTACATCCCCTTTGATTCCCAGATTTTAAACCCTAAAAAAAATGTGTTTATGCGGTCTGAAAAATGTGCGCAGTCTGAAAAATCTATTGCGCGGGCTCTTCGACTGGCCTGCGCGCTCGCAGCTTAGAGGGAACATTGGTCTAGAGTGCTTCAGTTAAGACCTACAATCTTTGGCAACACTCGTTTTGCGTATACACAACTAACCGAGTCAATGTAGACATAAAAAAAGTCGTGTAGATAGCTTAAATCATATAAAATATGTCCCACTAAGCTCCCGAGACGGCGCCATCTTTGTCCAATGTACAGGCTATTCAATCTATATCTGTCCATCAACCAGTGGTGGTCCGTCAGGGCCTTCAAGGCCTTCTCTGCTGGCCTAAACATCATCAGAAAATAAATGTAATAAATACATTTAATTTTAATATTTTCTTTTCATAAATATGTATTAAATTATTCCTCATAGTCCATTATCTTCATTTCATAGCTTCCAGCGTTGTTAATTTATGTTAGAGCTTTCATCCAATCATATTTCAGCTATCATGTGTTGCCACGCTCCGAGAAACCTTCCCCGAGAACAGAATTCTTCCCTGAGGCCTTCAGAATTCACATTGAAGGCCCGTGTACATCTGATTGGTTTTCACAACTGGCTGTTTCAGTTCATTTAAGTTGAATGAACTGAAACAGACAGTTGTGACAACCAATCAGATTTCGAGTTGGCGACACTGGGCCTTCTAGAAGGCCCGGAATATTTCTTTCCTCGCGTTGAACGTGACACGTAAACGTCCTTTGATTGGATACTGAGGCAGACCGGTGCAGTGCTTCAGTGCTCAGTTTAGCTGGCTAATGCGAAAACGGAAAACGACGTACATCGGTTTCAATGCTTATTATGCTAGTTGTTTCAATTGGTAAGACTAAATATAATTACATTAACCAACTCAAATAAACTAGTTTACACCAACTTCATAATTCCAGTTTTTGATACAATTACAACGCCATTTTCAAGACGGAACTTTCAAGAAAAACTGGATATCGTGAGGATGGGAAGTTTAATGAAACTGCTTTGCAGGTGGGACAATGCGATGTTTAGTGGACAAACTTGTTTAAGCTCTCATAGGCTACTTTCGGTAGACTTAATAAAACTTTGTAGACTAATCCCTGAAAATCGCCTTTTATTTTTTAAGTTGTGACAGTAATATCCAAGCGATCATATAACTGAGAGTTTACTACTCTCAATGTATTGTTAATACGGGTGTATTGATTTTAAATGCTCCGGAAATATTAATAAAGTCTGTTGTACTCGACTATGTTAAGGTGATGCAATGCTCACTTATAGTGCCTTTCTGTATAAATATAATGGTTCGAGAGCCATGGCGTCATAATGATAGTATTAGGAGGTGGATTCACTCAGTTTAACATCGTGTAGGACATCGCTGAAGGCCCAGTCGTGAAATGCACGGACCGCCACTGCCATCAACGTATAAAGCCCGCCCTTACAATTTGATTGGTCAGATCACTTTTCTGGGCCGTTTAACCTCTCCCAACTTAATTCAATTCCAGACTGAATCTCCCAGACCAAAAATGTTGTGGGCAGAGTTCAGGCTGGTATCCAGGCTAGGTTAACATAAACACACGTGATGTTCCCACTGGCTGCCCACACCCTGTGGAAATCTCAAAACTATGCTGTTGTTGGCAAGGCTTTTGCATGCCTTTTAGGTTAGTTTAGAAAACTCCTTACTGCTGCATTAAATAGATATGTGGATCTCATAAACATGAAACCATTACTATGATAAAGGATGTATTGGTGTATTATCCAGGCCATCATGATACAGAATTATTATTACTTTATTGGGTTGGAGAAGTGTCTTGCATCAATTAAAAGAGTATGTAGGTTGGTCTCAGCACATAGACCAAAGCATCAAATGAATGATACGATATGAAGATAACACTTGGCCCTACAACACACTTTGGTGAAGAAACTGAGTGTTTGGGAGATATAGCATCACATGGTTGACGAGCACTCAATTTTAATGTAGAAACTTGAGAATTCATGTAACCGCTGGAGTACACTGTGCAACCCCCTTGTGTTTAAATGTTTTTTTTTTTTTATATATATATTTTTTTACACATGATGAGAAAAGTTGCTGTCCTTCAGTTTCCAACACAACTGACAATTTTTTCTTTCTTTTCAGGCAAGGTACTTGATACAAGATACGTGAAAAAGCCAACCTCTCTAAACGTCGGTGTTGGTGGATGCCAATCTTTTTTTTTTTTTTTCATTCCGTGTCAGAGGGGGCAGAGTTTCAGGACAAAAACAGAAAGCACATGGCATGACAAACAAAGACAAGGAGCACATGACATAATAAACCAACACAAATCACACATGGCTACCACTGTTCTTTGACCAGCAGAGGGGATACTAACAAAAGGCATATTACTCATATGGTAAACTCGGCGAGCACTACAGTAATCCAACTCCGGCAGAAGGTGTATCTAGCACTTGCACTACACTCACTGATAAGACCAAAACCATATGCTACACATTGCAAAATATCAAAGACTACAGAAATAGCTACTTAGCCCATATAGATAATATTGCGTCTTTGAAACAAAAACCCTGTCGTTTTGAACTTGAAGGGCTGCTCTTGAAAGGGCACAAATGTTTTTAGAACATTACGCTTTAAGTCGCTTACCTTGACCTAAGTCTGCGGCAATCCCACAAGGGCTCCCAGCACATGCCGGAACAGGACAGGCAACTTCAGGGTTGACGAGACAAGCCAACACAGAACAAAAGGGGTTGATGTTACGGGGCACCTGTGTGTGACCAGCCTGCTGCTGCTTTAAGTGGACGGGGTGCTGCGCAGGTGTTTTGTGTGTGTGTTTTGCATGTTCGATGTTCGTGTAGAGATTATATGTTCGTTATCCACGTTATTCTGTTTAAAATAATCACACCATTCAATATCTTGCCTCACACATGTTCCGTTTATTTAGTTTAAAATCATATATCATATTGCCATATTTCATAGCGTTCGTCTGACCGTTGTTTAGTGTCTCGTCGTGAGTTTGTGTTGTGAATTAGCCGCGATCAAGGGCGTAACAATGGTGTTGACATTGGTGGGGACATAATGAGCGTGTACTAGGTTGATGGCGTTTAGACGGGGGGTCTGGGGGTCCTCCCCCAGAAAATTTTGCATTTTTTAGATGCAATTTCCAGCATTTTAACCAATTCTGGGGTGGATAGTGACAAATCCCTTTTGATTCACAGGGGACAAGATTGGCAAGATTGAGAATTGTTTTTTTTTGGTAAGCAAATCATTAAAGTGTCTGGTGACTTTACCATTATTACATGCCAAGGCATTAACTGATGAAGTTTTTTTAAGTGCACACTGAATAGATAAGTATGAAAAGTGTGAATAATAAAAGTGGAAATGTAGACGGAGGGCTACTTAGAGTTACCAATGAACATTTATTAGCTCTGTACAGTTCCCACAAAAATAAATCCAACTTTCCTCTAGATCTGAACTAGGCTACAACCCGGCACACTTGCTGTTGGAGCATCCTATTCAAATAACACAATGTCCAAATTGGCCTTGAATTGTACGATACATTATACTATAACAGTACATTTAAGCTGTCAATGACACATTTGAAAGCCACATGAAATACAGTTTACCTGTCTGGCTGGTGGAGATTGGTTTTCTGTATTATTTATTTGATCAATGAATACGGTTAGTTTCACAGAGTTCTAAGATGCTAACCGTAGCTTTAACCGACTAGCTTAAAACAAGACTGACAGATCAGAGTAATGAGGTCTAAACGAGTGCAATCAGTTCGTTGTGCATTTCTACAGAAAATCCGTGGAAGCCACGACATTTACAGCCACTTAGACAGCATAAATTAAACAAAACTTAGATGTCATTTTAGCAGCTCGGACGTCCGCCTCCACAGTGTGTGAAGCGGCATTTCACTGAAGGGGGACGTGACCGAACAGGTTTTTACAAGACTGTTCTGTGATAAACTTCTGTTGATTTCGATAACTATTGCAGGAAGATGAGCCAATCACAGATAGCAAGGCTGTCCCCACCAATGACACGCCGTCTTTGATAGAAGGTACGCATGAGGGTAAAATTAACCGTTTATTTCCCGAATGCCGTGCAATTACCCACTCAAAATTGGTATGGACATTTTAAACGTATCCAAATATTGGTATGGACACGTCCATAGCGTCCATACGCATTGTTACGCCCATGGCCGCGATTAAGCTTGAGTTTAACTCCCGGGTTAACACGAAGTACTGAAGATGTTTTTGGCTGATTTATTATGAACCGTTGGTACTGCGATTGACGTAGTCCGTTTTCCCAGCTGTGTAGATCAATGTGTTTGAGTATGGCTGCCGTGAGACACAGGTGTTGGTGCCTGCCTACGACACACCTGACATTCATAATTGTTTTTTTTTGTTAACCAATTGTAGGTAGGCTACGTGTCGAGGCTACTTAAACTTGCCTTTGTTTTGTTATGTGGCGTCCCCGTTCAATAAGACTTAAGTCTTGGAGCTCTCACATGGACTAGCTACTTTGGTCCTTTTTATTTATGTTGTCGACTGTTTATTGCTCAATTGTCTGTGGCTTTAATGCCTAGTTATTTGTATTTCTGAAAAGTTTAATTTCTATTTATTTAGTTTAGTCATTGTTTTTACCGTCTCATGGGCCATAGTTGGAGAATCTTAACCATCTTCAATCTCCTGAGTCCTCATTGAGTTATCATCTTGCTCAAGACGCAAAGCTATTTGACAGTTGGCTTTTATAGACAAGGGACAGGTGCATATAATTAAGAGCGAAAGCACACACCAGGATCAGGTGAAGACAAGAAAATAACCAATGCACCATAGGATATGATGAAACTTTAGTGTTATTTATTTGTTTCTTTCCACTCTGCCATTCCAAAAACAAGAAAGAAAGGAAAAACATAAGGGGAAAAAAAGAAAAGATAACATCAAATATAACATGACATTTTAGATTAAAAAAAAAATGCAATATAAAGACACCAAAATGATTAATGTCCTTTGATGGTTCTCTCCCCTTGTAAAGATGCCATTCTGAATGAAACAAAAGAAGAGTAACGTATCTAACAAAAATAGTAACAAGCAAATGAACCGAACAACCACAATTAACGTCAGTGGAAGGTAAGTGAACACATGTCCCAGATTGTATCTTCCCCTCATGCTACCAGATTCCTGCACTCTGGGGTTGGGCTAAACCAGCCTGACCAGTTTGACAGCTTTTAGTCAGACAGACTGACTGGCAGTTGGGAAGAGTTTAGTGAGACCTCTCCACTCTTCTGGTTAGGAGCCTGTTCATTATCCACGGCCTAAGGCACACGCAGAACTGAGAGACAACGAGGGGTCACAAGGCATGTTTGACAGCAGTGTCTGAGATGGACTCTTCTCCAAGGTAAACAGACACCTGTCTATCCAGTACCGCTGTTCTTCAACATTATTTCCTAATTTACCTGTACTCAGCATGCTATACTTGTGCTTCTGCTCACACTTTTCCCCCCAAGCATTCTAGCTGAAATATGACTCGATATTTGATATGTGTTTTGTGTCACACACGCACACGCACACGCACATGCAAACGCACACTCACACACATAAATATATATATTTATATTGTATGTGATGATGCAAACCACAAACAAACAATCTTCAAAAGAAATACCATTTGTTGAAATAGCACTGGCTCAAAGCAAAGTAGGGTTGAGGATTGCCTCACAGCAAAAACGGGAAGAAAGGAAGAAACAATATAATAAGGACAGTGATCTTTTCACTGTCCTAATTAATCACTTGCACCTGAATGGAAAAGGGTGTGTGTGTGGGTGGCTTAAGGTTAACTGAGTATGCCTAAGCTGGTGGTTGTTTATGCTTTCCACACAGACAAGGACATGATGTTAGATATTATTCCCCAACATCACACAATGAAACGAGTCTGTGAGTCCTTTTTAGACAATTGCATCTTGTTTCTTAAAATGTTCTGATTACATTCAATATTTATTAAAATAAATATGTTAAGTTAAATGCTTTGATTAAACTATACTTAACCTACACAACTGTGTTTGTGATGGAGATCATTTCCAAAAACTGTTAATGACTTAAGAATATAATAATCAAGTGCCTTGTATTATTTCTTACCTTATATGTACTTATGTGAGCAGGAACATGGCTTTTTTGTGTTTCTGCGTGTGTGTAACTTAGAATATAAGGTGCCACCTAGTCTGCATTTGTACAAGAGCATTTTTAGACCAGAGGTGTTAAGCTTCCGACCCTGTGCAAAACTGCCTTCCTTGCAATAGTTAGCCTCAGATGTTAGAGATCCACCACGTTGTTTTCCCTGCTGAACGCTAAACTTCTGTCTTATGAGTCAACCTTAAAAGGTGCAGTTCTTGATTCTGCCGAACGACTGTTGACACTGGAGCTCAACAGCCAATAAACTAAATCCCCTTCCACGTTCCTGACAAAATGTGCACAACTAGAGTTACCGGTTTATCATTTTTGACTGCTGCAGAACATGAGGGAATGATGGGAGCAAGAAATAAGTGAAATACAGTTTGTCTCGATTGCTTACAAACATTTAGCGAATCATGGGTCAACATAATCTAATGCTCACATCTTCTTTGCACAGCAAGAGTCTTCTCTGGCAAATGGGTTAACTATTTCTCATTGCTTTCACACACATTTCTTTGAGTTTTAACACACTTCTCAGAGAAAGACATGAAACCTAATTGAATAACCATATCAACCAGTGGCGGTCCGTGCATTTCACGACTAGGCCTTCAGCGATGTCCTACACGATGTTAAACTGAGTGAATCTACCTCCTAATACCATCATTATGACGCCATGGCTCTCGAACCATTATATTCATACAGAAAGGCAGTATAAGTGAGCATTGCATCACCTTAACATAGTCGAGTACAACAGACTTTATTAATATTTCCGGAGCATTTAAAATCAATACACCCGTATTAACAATACAGAGTAGTAAACTATCAGTTATATGATCGCTTGGATATTACTGCCACAACTTAAAAATAAAAGGCGATTTTCAGGGATTAGTCTACAAAGTTTTATTAAGTCCACCGAAAGTAGCCTATGTGAGCTTTAACAAGTTTGTCCACTAAACATCGCATTGTCCCACCTGCAAAGCAGTTTCAATAAACTTCCCATCCTCACGATATCCAGTTTTTCTTGAAAGTTCCGTCTTGAAAATGGCGTTGTAATTGTATCAAAAGTTGGCGTAAACTAGTTTATTTGAGTTGGTTAATGTAATTATATTTAGTCTTACCAATTGAAACAACTAGCATAATAAGCATTGAAACCGATGTACGTCGTTTTCGCATTAGCCAGCTAAACTGAGCACTGAAGCACTGCACCAGTCTGCCTCAGTATCCAATCAAAGTACGTTTATGTGTCACGTTCAACGCGAGGAAAGAAATCTTCCGGGCCTTCTAGAAGGCCCAGTGTCGCCAACTCGAAATCTGATTGGTTGTCACAACTGTCTGTTTCAGTTCATTCAACTTAAATGAACTGAAACAGCCAGTTGTGATAACCAATCAGATGTACACGGGCCTTCAATGTGAATTCTGAAGGCCTCAGGGAAGATTTCTGTTCTCGGGGAAGATTTCTCGAGCGATTTCTCGAGCGTGGCAACACATGATAGCTGAAATATGATTGGATGAAAGCTCTAACATAAATTAACAACACTGGAAGCTATGAAATGAAGATAATGGACTATGGGGAATAATTTAATAAATATTTATGAAAAGAAAATATTAAAATTAAATGTATTTTATTACATTTATTTTCTGATGATGTTTAGGCCAGCAGAGAAGGCATTGAAGGCCCTGACGGACCACCACCGATATCAACACATTGCAGACATGAAGTAGCAGCCTACTGAAACTGCTCTCTATATTCTAAATATCGTCAGCACCTGTGTGAACTCTCTGCGCACAACTAATCAAGTAGTTTTGAACCTTTAAAAGAGGTCAATAGATTGATTTTGATACCAAGCATGGATCGAGGAGGCCGCCACCAACAATCTCAGCTAGGACGAGGACAAGGAAAAGGCTGTGGTAGAGATAGAGGGGCCCCTGTCAGGGGGCGTGGCATTCGTGTAAGATGCTCTAATGAAATTAGGGCAACAGTCATTGATCACGTAGTCATTTATGACCTCTCCATGAGAGAGGCTAGGCAAAGGGTTCAGCCAAACCTGAGCCGTCATACTGTGGCATAGACTGTTTGTACTTTCGACAATGACAGACACTTCGCTGGCCTTTACAGTCAATTTACTGTACGGTATTTCATTGTATTTACACTCTTGCCAACAACCATTTCTATACTTTTGTAAAGTGTGTTACCACAATACAATGTAGTACTGTAGCTTCTCTAAAGTAATTTACAACATATACGGTAGACTTCTGATTACTGTATATTTACAGCCTATTGCACTATTTTTTACAGAATCAACACACTGGTCCACACTGGTAGCCAGGGGAGACTGTTCACTGCAGAACAGATTTGAACTTTTTTACTGTATATTGAAACCTGTCTTTTTGACTTCTTACAGTATCCAATGTAATGTGAACAATTACTGCAATACTTTTGCATTTTGTACACAGTAAGCAATGTAAAAATCAATGGTGTTGACAGGTCTTTGTTTAGAATATCTTTTTCTTTATAGTATTTAGCAATACAAAAACAGAACTACAGTATTTTACTGTATACAATTTTTCAAATACTTTATGACAGTATATTCCCTAAGTAAGAGTGCTCAGTACAAAACCCAAATTGTAGTATGTGGTCAGTGGTAAAATAGTCAATACTGAGAGGGTGTTGCACAAAAGTTGAAGTGATGGTTTCAGAGGTTATATTGATGGCTGTAGTTTGAAATTTGTTATCCATTGTTAAATATGAGAAACATACAATTTAAATTTAGCAGAAATTGTAGGTTTTGATGGAAATGTTTGGTTTTGATGGGTGTGTGATACGGTTTGAGAAGGTGGTGTCATTCTGCAAACATCAAATAGTGTTTTGGTTATTTCATCCTCTGTTAAAGGCTGTGTGTGAGCTGTGCAAAAATGTGCCAAAGCAATCACACAATTGTCTAAAAACATGTCCATGTCCTCCTGAAATTCAAATGTGAAAAGGAAGGGATCCTTGGCACTACCGTCATCCTCTTACTGAACTACTCTACTACCACCCCATACCTGTTCTGAACATTGATATAGCTATCAAATGAATTACAACAGGTCATGTTACATGAACGAGCATGCAAACATCAATTAATATAAAGTAGCATCTTTGTATTCTATAGAAGTGAGATCAGTATCATCATTTGGAGATCTTGCCTAGGGCAACAACACTATCAGGGCCAGCCCTAACCCCAGGATCAATAAAAGCACAGGTTGGCTGAGCGACAATATTAAAACAGTGGACCAGACATAATATTGTAATGAAAATCAGGATCACAGGGACATTTACCTCAGAAGCATAGTCTCTGCCATTCGCACTCCTCAGTGTGGTCGATGACGAGGCCACCATAGAGCAGTGTAGCCTACCACGGGTGTACCTAATCACCGAAACGGACCGGAACCTACCGAAACTGACCCAGATTTGGCCAGATACATGTTCAGAACACTTGTAGAAGTCACCTGTATGTATATACAGTGATTACAACACCAAATGATTCAATACAATATTACAAGTTGCTCAAAACGTTAAAAAAAATGACAGCTTGGATTGACAGCCCCGTGACAGGGGTTCTCCTATGACATCACGTCACGACGACAAAGGCGAGGGATTCCATCTACTCTCAACGTTTTGAACAACTTGTAATATTTTATTGAATCATTTGGTGTTATAATCACTGTATATACATACAGGTGACTTCTACAAGTGTTCTGAACATGTATCTGGCCAAATCTGGGTCAGTTTCGGTCCGTTTCGGTAGGTTCCTGTCCGTTTCGGTGATTAGGTACACCCGTGTACCACTGATATGGCAGCTGTAACCTCACTATTGCTGAAACAGTTAGCATGGTAGTTCCTGACCAGTGGTCCAGGAAAAAGAAGAGTACTGTTTTGCGAGGTACTGGTTGCGAGAAAATATGTTTAGTTACAATGTCAGTTTAGCGTTCTATTGTGTTTCGTTTATGGTTCATGTACATCAATAAGTGTTTTCATTTCAAGTGGTCATCATTTGCACTAAGCTTTAACTGTCAATTTGTGTGACCTGTATCTAACTATCAATAAGGACAAACAAACTAAACTAAAAAAAAACGTTAATCAGACAATTCAAGCGATTGCTAGCTAGTAAACTTATTGCAGAATGCACTAAAGCAGGGGTCCCCAACCTTTTTTGCACCACGGACCGGTTTAATGTAGGGATTTTTTTCACGGACCGGCTTCAAGGCAAGGGCGTAACAATGGTGTTGACATTGGTGGGGACATAATGAGCGTGTACTAGGTTGATGGCGTTTAGACGGGGGGTCTGGGGGTCCTCCCCCAGAAAATTTTGCATTTTTTAGATGCAATTTCCAGCATTTTAACCAATTCTGGGGTGGATAGTGACAAATCCCTTTTGATTCACAGGGGACAAGATTGGCAAGATTGAGAATTGTTTTTTTTTGGTAAGCAAATCATTAAAGTGTCTGGTGACTTTACCATTATTACATGCCAAGGCATTAACTGATGAA
This sequence comes from Sprattus sprattus, assembly GCF_963457725.1. Lineage (NCBI taxonomy): Eukaryota > Metazoa > Chordata > Actinopteri > Clupeiformes > Clupeidae > Sprattus > Sprattus sprattus. Next base: position 13,844,748 of record NC_137921.1, on the reverse strand, counting down.
GTTTTTTTAAGTGCACACTGAATAGATAAGTATGAAAAGTGTGAATAATAAAAGTGGAAATGTAGACGGAGGGCTACTTAGAGTTACCAATGAACATTTATTAGCTCTGTACAGTTCCCACAAAAATAAATCCAACTTTCCTCTAGATCTGAACTAGGCTACAACCCGGCACACTTGCTGTTGGAGCATCCTATTCAAATAACACAATGTCCAAATTGGCCTTGAATTGTACGATACATTATACTATAACAGTACATTTAAGCTGTCAATGACACATTTGAAAGCCACATGAAATACAGTTTACCTGTCTGGCTGGTGGAGATTGGTTTTCTGTATTATTTATTTGATCAATGAATACGGTTAGTTTCACAGAGTTCTAAGATGCTAACCGTAGCTTTAACCGACTAGCTTAAAACAAGACTGACAGATCAGAGTAATGAGGTCTAAACGAGTGCAATCAGTTCGTTGTGCATTTCTACAGAAAATCCGTGGAAGCCACGACATTTACAGCCACTTAGACAGCATAAATTAAACAAAACTTAGATGTCATTTTAGCAGCTCGGACGTCCGCCTCCACAGTGTGTGAAGCGGCATTTCACTGAAGGGGGACGTGACCGAACAGGTTTTTACAAGACTGTTCTGTGATAAACTTCTGTTGATTTCGATAACTATTGCAGGAAGATGAGCCAATCACAGATAGCAAGGCTGTCCCCACCAATGACACGCCGTCTTTGATAGAAGGTACGCATGAGGGTAAAATTAACCGTTTATTTCCCGAATGCCGTGCAATTACCCACTCAAAATTGGTATGGACATTTTAAACGTATCCAAATATTGGTATGGACACGTCCATAGCGTCCATACGCATTGTTACGCCCATGCTTCAAGGTGTCATTTTACACGTCATCCATTCATATTGATGTGAATCATTCAATTGCACCCGTGAAGCAACCGCGAATTTGATAGAATGAAGCCCGGTCCATACACAAAAGCTAACATTAACGTTAGGTGGAGTTAATTTGCTGCCAACATCATTGTATTACAAACGTTAAGTGCATGAAAAATACAACTCACCAAAACTCTGAATCAGTTGCTTGGTCTCCATGTGCCGAAGCAGTTTTAAAGGCTTCATTTGTGCTAGCTTGTCGCCACATATTAAACAGAGCGGAATTGGTGCGTGAGAATCACCTGTCGCGATAAACCCGTATTTTAAGTATGACTCCTGGTATTGTCTGTTGAAAGAAGCTTTCTTTTTTTGAGGTCGTAGGCTCCTCTTGGCTCCTTAGTTGGCCTTTTCACCTTTGCAAAGAAGCTCTCCAAAGATGTTTTTTTTTTTTATTTTTTTTTACTAATTTTCGCTAGTTTGTGGGCTTATGTGAGTGACGTATCACTTGAACGAGAAGCGTCTTGACGGCCTGGTGGTTGGGGACCACTGCACTAAAGGACAGGTCACGCATGACATAAATCAAGAAAAAAAAAAATATGTGATTGGTTTACATATCCTTGTCTATTTGGGCAATCGTTATTATCATTGGCACTACTTTCAACAGTCAAAACTATCCGCCTAGCTAAATCTGTTTGTTAATCAGATTGCACAGCAATTCATATGGAGGATATGTGGTTGATTTAACTCCAAGGCCAGGCAGGTACATAGTAGTTGTATTGTGCTATCACATAATTTACATTGAATTAATTGGAATTCAGCTGTAAGCATATTCTAGGAGATCTGTATCTTAGAGACTAATTGTATCCACAATTAAAGGAAGGCAAGCTTGACTATTATGCAGTTGTAGACACAACACAGGGGGTCCCTGGGCCTGAGAAGGGAAGGAAAGGAGTATAATGTGGGTATAAGATGGACTTTTAAATATGACTACAACAAGACTAAAATGTAATGAGTTTCCGTCAACGATAACTAGACTAAAATGTTCTGAGTTTTCGTCGACACAAACTAGACTAAAACTAAGAAGGATAAAAATGACTAAATGTGACTAACACTAATATTCATTTTTGTCTAAAGACTAAGACTAAATCTAAAATAGCTGCCAAAATTAACACTGATCTGAAAAGTTATCTCTATGACCCTTCATTGCAATTCCACTTCTAATTCGGCATATTACTTTCCAGTGGTGTAGATGATATTAAGGAGAAGACTACAGCGAATCACATGCGAACATGCGCTTTAATGGTTTTGGCTTGGTGTTGATTTTGAAGATTGCCAGAAAAGGGCAGCAAGCTGGTGGTTGCAAAATGAATGAAAATGAAAGCAACACTTTTACCATTTATTAGAGCAGTGTTTCCTAAACGTTTTACAGTCCCGTACCCCTTCAGACATTCGATCTCCAGCTACCCCTTGCCCAATACTCGAATCGATAAGCAGGAATCAATAAGGCATCGGAATCGTTACAATCTTATCAATTCTCATCTCTAGTCTTAAAACGTTTACCACACAGTCTGTGCCTGTATTTTATTCATGCTCCAATTCTCCAATTCTCCAGTACGTCGTGGCAAAGGGCATCAAAGTCTTTTCACTGAGGTGCGTTGTTATGTCGCGTTTGACAATGTCTGTCACACCGAGTCGATTGGCACACAAAAAAGCTAGTAGCTTGGCTAGCAACAACTGTACTGCTGCTAACATCCTGATCCGAGAGGAAGAGCAACCTGGGTTGCTGTCGCCGGCAGGTGCATCCTCCATTTTAGGCCTTTTACTAGTAATAGCGGTTGGTGTCTCTCTGGATCGGGGATCTAATATTTTTAACTATTTTTCGTGCCGCAACCGGAATGAGCTCCCGTTTCTCTACACAGGGCGTCAGCGAGTGGAATTCTGAGGAGGGACCTAACCGTTGTGCCTATGTTTTGAACCTACCTGTAGCTATTTTTGGCAGTGTAATTATTTATCTGAACACTACAATGTATACAGTACATGAGTGTATTTTTGGCATTGCGACTGGGCTATTCAGACTATTTATGATATCAGTTTGAAAATGTAATGGGCTGTTTCACTTTGAAAATGCAAAACACATTTTCCCCCCCCGCGTACCCCAGTTTGCGAAACACTGTTAAAGAGGTATGCAGGGATGTATTACCACACAAGCCTACTGGGCCAAAACACTCAAGGCCTGAAGTTGAGTGTGGTATACAGTACCTAATTAATGTCCTATTGCCTGTAATTGACTGCCCCTGCGCTGTAAATCCTGTATTGTTACTAATACAGTGTTACGACCCGGCTCGGAGGGAAGCAACATAATGACAACACAAAAACGAAACTCACTTTAGAATTCAATTTATTATTTTGTAGGGGAAAAGAGTGGAGTGCAAGCTGCTTGTCCTGCCACCAGTTAAGCAGTTGCAGAGTGTGTATGTGAGAAAGAGTGAGGGGTGTGGGCAGTTCCTTAAAGGCATCTGGTACCTGCAGGTAATCACATGTGATTCAGGTGAGACCCATGGTATCTGAAAAAGAGGTAAACAGTGAATACACAAAGCTAACCAATACCAGGCCCATAACAGGTCAAACAGAACAATCCTTTTATTGTGCTGTTGGCATGGGCCTGCTTTTATGTGTCCAGGCCCAGTGGTGTGTGTGTGTGTGTGTGTGTATGTGTGTGTGTGTGTGTTTTATGTGTCCAGGCCCAGTGGTGTATGTGTGTGTGTGTGTGTGTGTGTGTGTGTATGTGTGTGTGTGTGTTTTATGTGTCCAGGCCCAGTGGTGTGCGTGTGTGTGTGTGTGTTTTGGCCAGGCCCAGTGGTGTGTGTGTGTGTGTGTGTGTGTGTGTGTGTGTGTGTGTGTGTGTGTGTGTGTGTGTGTGTGTGTGTGTGTGTGTGTGTTTTGGCCAGGCCCAGTGGTGTGTATGTGTGTTTTATAGTTACCTCTGTTTGGTACCAAATTCATGAAGTTGACCGTTTCATGGTCTATGGGAGGGGTCTCAAACTCAAATTACTGGGGGGGGGGGGGGGGGGGGGATAAGCGTCCAGTCTGGTCAGTCGGGGGCACTTTTGAGTGTGGCAAAGATACCCTGTGTGATCAGTGGTACAATGGTTAGTGTTCTTAAATAACAAGTAGCTAACCTGAGTTTCAAATCCTGGGCAATGTAAGACGCTCTTTGGATAAAGGTGTTAGTAGTAGTAGCGTATTTGGATCCCTTTGTCTCATTGATAGCCCATGACAACTACACCTATATTTGTATCTTCATACATGAACATTTCAAAGCAAATTTTTCACTGCACCACTTTTACAAAGTTGGTAACAAGGCTGCAAACAAACAAAACTAAGCAGAAAGTTTCAGCAAAAATCTGAGTTTTTATTTAATTTTTTATAATAAATGTATTTATAATATGAGTGTATAATTTAATTTGTTTGCCAAAAAACAGCATCTTTCCATAAATGGTGATCTAAAATGAATAGTGTAACCGCTCAAATAATCTGTGCAACCCCTAATGTTGAGACATGATGAGAAGAATTGCTGTCCATTAGTTTTTCAACACAACTGACAGTTTTTTTTCCTTTCTTTTCAGCCGAGATACTTGTGGAAAAGCCAATCGCTCTCAACGTCTGTGCTGGTGGATTTTTGGCATTCTTGTGCTTGGTCTAATTTTTCTTGCCGGGCAATATTACCTGTGGTCTGCAAATCAACTCTCGCCTCTACTTACAGTAAACTTTCAAAGCCCGAAGACCATCATCCTGCTGTGGTATTGGCCCTTTGAGCAGTCATCTAGTCTAGACGGCAATCCTTGCAGTGACCATTATGGCATACCCAACTGTGTGTTAGTGACTGATCGTTCCTGGTTTCCCAAAGCAGACCTGGTTGTCTTCCATAACCGTGAGCTTGTCAGCGGACATCAGAGGTTGCCCCTGGATCTCCCCCGCCCAGAAAAACAGAGATGGGTCTGGTTCACCTTGGAGAGTCCACCTAATAATGGGAATATGAGGCCCCTCGCTGGTCGCTTCAACTACACAATGAGCTACCGCCGCGACTCAGACATTTACACACCATATGGGCATCTTGTGCCAAGCCAAGCTCCAAAAGGCACAACTGTTGATGACTTCATACCAAAGGGCAAAACTTCTCTGGCCTGTTGGATAGTGAGCAACTACAATGGCAGCTTTGAGAGAGATGCTGTGTATAACAGGCTGAAAAACATCATATCAGTGGATGTGTACGGGGGTGCTGTGAATAAGAGTCTTTCATTTGACAATCTGATGCCCACAGTCTCCCGATACTATTTCTACCTCTCCTTTGAAAACAGCATCTTTAAAGACTATATCACGGAGAAACTGTGGCGCAACGCTTTTGCGGGTGGTGCCGTACCCGTGGTATTGGGTCCACCCAGGGAGCAATATGAGGCTGTCATCCCAAAGGACTCCTTCATTCATGTGAATGACTTTAGCTCAGTAGAGGAACTGGGACACTTCCTGAAGACACTGGCCGAGGATAAAGAACGCTACGCCACATACTTCAACTGGCGACTAAATTCTACCTTCAGATATTTCACAGACTGGAGGGAGGAACTGTGTAAAATCTGCCCGCAGGTTAGCAGTTTACAAAGGCAAAAGGTCTATGATGACTTAGATGGCTGGGATTGGGAATACAAGATGGAGGGAAGGTAAACATAAAACAACACTGCACTATAGTCCTTTAGAGCAGTGCTGCCAATGCCGCTCTTCTCCTTAAGCTATACATCTCAGAAGAATGTACTCTCTAAGAGTCATCAATCTCTGCACTATTGTTATTATTGTATATTGCAATTATAATTGTAGTATTATTTTCTACCATTATATTGTGACCCATTATACAATCATTTTAATTAGTGTTAAAATGCTAACATTTTAAACAAGCTTTGTTCAAAGATCAAATCACTTTGTGTAAGCTTCATAAAAATGAACATACTTGATCTAGAGTGAATGATGTCATCACTTTCAGTGTAATTTGTATCAAGTCCAAATGGCTTCACCAGCGTGTGGGTTTGGCATACAGAGGCCCACATGTACTGTACATTACTAATATTGATTTATTGTGTGATAGACAAATTATCATAAAGGCCTATTTAAATGCAAAGGAAATAACACTAAATAAGATGTAAAAACTAATATTCACCAAATTGTTGGAAAACCCTTCTGCATCCTCAGCAGGTATCTCAGGGTCACCAGGGTTTCGCCCCTTAGCCTGTACGACTCGTCTGAGTGGGGCAGTGAAGATAAACCTTCACATGCAGAAGGGTTTTATTTGCGATCTCTGGTCAGCCACAGCCATCTTGAGCTGGTTTCAGCTGGCATGGTTAAATCATATATCAAAATGGAAATGAACAAGGGCTTTCCATAACTATAATTACATGTCACATGCACAATTATATTTAGCCTTCCAGAAAGTGCATTTGCTGTGAAATATGTCGTTCAATGAGAGTTTTTAGGTACATGTGATAATATGATCATTAACTCTTTGTATCTCTGTATAAAAAACGCTACACTCTTTTCTTTTCGATTTTTACATAGCAACAAAGTGTTTGAATAGCAACATCTTATCCACAATGTGTGGAACAAAGGCACATTACCCATATGTCAAGATCGGGGAGCACTACAGTAATCTAACTCACATTAGAAGGTGTATCTAACACTTGCACTACATAGACTCACAGATAAGACCAAAATCACATACACTTCACAGCCCATGAACACATTGCAAATGTCAAAGACTATAGACATAGCTATGGACTTTGGACTAGGATAATATTGAGTCTTTGAAACTAAAATGTGGTCGTGTTGAAGGTGAAGTGCTGCCCTTGAAAGGGCACAAGTTTTTAGAACCCTAAGCTTTGAGTCGCTTACCTTGTCCGTCAATGTTATTCATTTGTTTCTTTCCACTTTGCCATTGCAAAAACAATAAAGAAAAGCATGAAGTTAAACATGAAATTTGAAATAATAAAAAATTGCAATATAAAAGATACCAAATTGAATTATGTCCATGGGTGATTCTCTCCCCTTGTAAAGATGCCATTCTGAATGAAACAAAACAAATATAACCTATTAAACAAAAATCGTTACAAGCAAATTAACCGACCAACCCTGTGTCATAGAGCAATTCTCCAACAACCACAATTAACGTCAGTGAAAGGTAAGTGAACACAGGTCCCTGACACTGTAACTTCCCCTCATGCTACCCAGTTACTCTGGGATGGGCTAAACCAACGCTACTAGTTTGACAGCTATCACAAGTGGTGGACAGACTTACTGGCTGTTGGGAAGAGTTTAGTGAGACCTCTCCACTCTTCTGGTTAGGAGCCTGTTCACTATCGATGACCCATAACCACACGCAGAACTGAGAGGCAACGAGTGGACACACGGCAGAGTTGGCAGCAGTGTCTGAGATGGACTATTCTCCAAGGTAAAGAGACACCTATCTGTCCAGTACCGCTGTTCTTCAGCATTATTTCCTAATCTTCCTGTGCTCAGCACGCTATTCACTTTTTCCCCCAAGCATTCTAGCTGAAATATGACTCGTTATTTGATATGTGTTTTTTGCCACACACACACACACACACACACACACACACACACACACACACACACACACAGGACAAGGAAACAATAGTTAGATATTTTTTCTTTACACCACACAATGAACAAAGTGTCTTTAAATGTATGTCCTTTTTACACAATTGCATCTTGTTTCTTAAAATGTTTTGATGACATAAAATTACTTTAAAAAATATGTTGAGTAAGTAAGTAAGTAAAAGTCTTTGATTGAACTATACTTAACTCACACAACTGTGTATGCTTGACTTGGGTTTGGCTATCATTCACCACCTTTTGCTAATAGTGCCTGATACACTAGCTGACTTTGTAAAAAGTAGTTGCTGTTGAATGTGTCCAAGTCACGCTCATGTAGCCTCCATTCTCATAAGCTACACACATTATAGGCCAATATTAATCTCTTGAAACTGTAATGAGTTACATACACAAAATGTCTAATGAGTCAACCTTAAAAGGTGCAGTTCTTGATTTTGCTGAAGGACTGTTGACATTTGAGCTCAACAGCCAATCAAATACACCCCATTCCTTCAGTTCTCCTAAAGCAACATTCCTGAAAAATGTTGCACAACTAGACTAACCAGTTTATAACTTGACTGCTGCAGAACATGAGGGAATGATGGGAGCAAGAATTAAGTGAAATAACGTGAGATAGTATAGAGTGTATAGATTTTTGTGACTGTTGTCATTTTGGTTGTGTTTGGTTGCACGTCTCTTTGCATTGGTGTGACAACGAGTGGGAAAGTCAAAATATAATATTCAAAAAGGCAACAAACAATTACTTACCTGCAGTTATTAGAACACATGTATCATATATTCCTATTTTATCCCGAGTTCTTCAATAAATTAGAAAAGCATGTCTTGCTGGGAGCTTTCTCTGTTTTCCTTGTGCAAGTGGGTGTGAAATATCGATCGTATAACTATCATCTTCTAGCAACTTTGAGTGTCAGCCCTCACAGCTATCACATGATAGATCATTCACAGGTACAGTAAATCCTGGGATTACCTGTAACAGTTGTGCTAGTGTTGTGGCAAAAAACAACTGTTTCCAAATCTTAAAGATTCAATCAGTGTCAGAGGTCCGGAGTGCAATAAACTGAAGTTTTATTCAATCCTTGCTGGCAATAAAAACTAAATACAGTACATGAAAATAGATAGATAGATGGATACTTTATTAATCCCGAGGGAAATTTTAGGACATCCAGTAGCTTACACAACATACACAAACACAAATACATTTAAAGTTAAAGTTGTGAAGATATGAAGGGTACCGGCAACATTTTATGAAGAGAAAAAAGAGAACAAATCTACGGGATGACACTCTTACACCTCATATTTTGAACGTGTAGATTCTTTAAATAATAGAACATTAGCCTATACACAATGCATGTACACCCTGCAGGAAAAGTTTAACAAGCTGATGTTGGAAAGCTTAAGATCTTATTGGTTAGATTTCGTGTAAAGTCTAGGGGGAAAAATGCTAATGCCAGCCATTAATATAGTGTGTGAGTGTGTGCATTTTTGTAAGACTGATTAACATACGTAAATAATTTCTATACTTCATCATCCCTGCAACATCATTGTGGTTCCTTAGCATTGCGTTCCCCAAAAAATCTAAACAATTCATATTATGGTTGAAAAAAAAAACTATGATCATTAGAATCAATGAAGTTTACCTCAGAGCTTAGTTCTGGAAGATATTCCACTGATTTTATGATGGGGACTGAGATACAATTTTTCTAAAAAAAATCTACAACACAGTGGCACTGAAAGCCCTTTAATCTATTATTTTATGCTGTGTAGCAAGGTGTAGAGGGATGAAGAAGATGTGCAGAAAACACTCAATACTGAATGTATGTGACCTGCAATGCTGACCTGGGAATGCATCTCATCTCTACAATGATTCATTAAATGAACACTTTAATTCGTCTAGTAGGTTATATAGCTGTTTGCACTGCTGCCCAGGCCCTGTGGAAATCTCAAAACTATGCTGTGATTTGCAAGGCTTTTGCATGCTTTTTAGGTATCTAGCGTTTTTGATACCTTTTAGGTATCTAGCCCAGTAGTTTTAGAAAACTCCTTACTGGTGCATTAAAAAAGATATGTGGACCTCATAAACATGAAACCATTACTATGATAAAGTATGTATTGTATTGGTGTATTATCCAGGCCACCATGATTATATCATTATTATTACTTTATTGGGTTGGAGAAGTGCCTTGCATCAATTAAAAGAGTATGTAGGTTGGTCTCAGCACATAGAACAAATATCAAATCCCTTTTTGTTAACTTTATTAAAAGGAACATACTTAATCTAGTGTGAATGATGTCATCACTTTCAGAGTCATTTGTATCAATGCCTAATGGCTTCACCACCAACTCAATGGAACAGTTCCTTTCCTCACATCAGACTGTGTATCTAACACTTGCACTCCAAAGACTCACAGATAAGACCAAAATCACGAGTTACTCTTCACAGCCTATGAACACATTGCAAAATGTGAAAGATTAGACTATGGACTATGGACTAAGATACTATTGAGTATATAAAATAAAAACAAGGTTGAAGGTGAAATTGAAGTGCTGCTCTTAAGAGGGCAATAATGATTTTAGAACAATAAGCTTTGAGTCGCTTACAAGGGACAGGTGCATATAATTAAGAGCGAAGCACATGCCCCGATCAGGAGAAGACAAGAAAATGACCAATGCACCATGGGAAATGATGAAACTTTAATGTTATTTATTTGTGATTTATATGTGATTATCTCCCCTTGTAAAGATGCCATTCTGAATGAAGCAATTCTCCAACAACCATAATTAACGTCAGTGAAAGGTAAATGAACATATGTCCTGGCACTGTACCTTCCCCTCATGCGTCCCAGTTCCTGCCCTCTGGGGTTGGGCTAATCCAGACCGACCAGTTTGACAGCTATCACAAGTGGTGGACAGACTTACTGCGGTTGGGAAGAGTATAGTGAGACCTCGCCACTCTTCTGGTTTTCATTATCCACGGCCCAAGGCACACGCAGAACTGAGAGACAACGAGTGGATACAGGGCAGGGTTAGTGGCAGTGTCTGAGATGGACTCTTCTCCAAGGTAAAGAGACACCTGTCTGTCCTGTACCGCTGTTCTTCGACATTATTTCCTTTATTTCCATTATTATCTACTGGTGCTCAGCACGCTACTATGGTGCTTCGGCACACACTATTTTTGCCAAAGCATTCTAGGTGAAATATGACTCGTTATTTGATATGTGTTTTGTGTCACACACAAACACGCACACACGCATGCACACGCACATGCACACACACACACACACACACACACACACACAACCACACACAAACACACACACACACACACACAAACAGGACAAGGAACAAGGAAACAGTTAGATATTTTTTCTTAACACCACACAATGAACAAAGTGTCTTTAAATGAATGTCCTTTTTACACAACTGCATCTTGTTTCTTAAAATGTTTTGATGACACATAATATTTATTACAAAAAGTGTGTTAAGTCAGTAAGTAAAAATCCTTGATTAAACTAAACATAACTTACACAACTGTGTATGCTTGACTTGGGTTTGGCTATCATTCTCCATCTTTTGCTGAGTCATGTCTAATAGTCCCTGATACACTAATTGCTGTCGAATGTGTCGGAGTTATGCTCATGTAGCCTCCGTTGTCATTAGCTACACACGTATTAGGTAAATATTAATCTCCTGAAACTGTGATGAGTCAACCTTAGAAGACACCTGTCACAGTTCTGCTAGTTGGGCGTGTTGGTTTGTTTGAAAACATTGCACAACAAGACTAACCGGTTTGTAATTTGACTACTGCAGAACGTGAGGGAATGAAAGAAGCAAGAATTAAGTCACCCTAACCCTAGAGATACTTTCTGAAAGGCCAAACAGCAGGGCTGCCGATATCGTACATCGCATACTGTAGTGTGTGAATGGCACCGGAAATGAAATACATACAGATAAATAAATAAATTACACAATTTTATAAGAATCATTTACTGATAAAGTCCACACCTCTTTCCCTGTGTTTTTTTAAGTGCCCTCATGGTGACAATATGAAGGGTACCAGCAACAGTTTATGAAAGACATGGTAGGGCACCAAAAACCGAATGAAAATAATTTAGATAGATAAATACTTTATTAATCCCGAGGGAAATATTAGGACATCCAGTATCTTATATACTTTTTACAACTCACAGACACAACATACACAAAGACAAATACATTCAAAGTTAAAGTCGTGGAGATATGAAGGGTACCGGCAACATTTTATGAAAGACATGGTGAAAAGGCAACCAGAGTCGGCGGAGAAATAGAAAACAAATCTACGGGATGACAGTAGGTGCGTTTCCATCCCATTTTGAATGCGCATTTGTTTACCCTCTTTGCCCATGGACACCTAGTTTATTGTAGACTCACCGATTAACTTGATTTACGTGCAAACTTTGAAGGCATATCGTTTAACTGTAGCCTACTGCATACACACATCTATGGCCAGTAGTCTTGGTTACGCCAAAAGTTTCTCCCACAACACGGTATTCTGCGCATGTTGCGAGTCTATAAAGCGCTATAGCAATGCGCTCGTCTGTGGGGACAGGCTTTCAACCGCAAACTCTTGCAGGGCAGGCGACACAGTGGGGCTTATCAGTTGCCACAATTCTTCGAATCCTGACCTGGTTAGCCTGAAATTTTCGACCCACAGCTGATCAGTGAAGTGGGCCTTCACCAAATTAAAAAACTTCCTGGACCGCGCTCGTTCCCAGATGTACGGAGGTCTGTGTGGGTATGGAATTAGCTGCTAAAGTGCGTAAAATATGTACAATCATTCAACGCCTTCTTCTAGCAGCTATTCAAGTAAATAGCTCAATTGCTACAGCATTGATAATTCTGACTGCGGAGAGGAGGGCGTACAGTATAGCCTGCACAAAACTCTTCCTACAAATTAGAATAAGAACTGGTGATTGGAAACGGTCGCTGATGAGCATTTGGTTTGTGCGAATCACCGTGAATGCGCATAGCTAATGCGAACGAGCTGAATGGAAACGCACCTACTGTTACATCTCGTATTTTTGACGTGTAAACTCTTTAAAATTATAGAACATTAGCCCTACACACAATGCATGAATACCAGACAGGAAAAGTTTAACAGTTTGATGTTGGAAAGCTTAAGATCTTATTGGTTGGATTTCATGTTAAGTCATGAGGACAATAGGCCAATGCCAGCCATTATTATAGCTTGTGAGTTCGGGTTTAATCCAAGACCGATTCAAATTATTTCTATACTTCATCATCCATTCAACATATTCATTGTGGTTCCTTAGCATTTCGTTCCAATACAAATATAAACAATTCATATTGTGTTTGAAAATAAAACTATGATCATTGCAATCAATAACGTTTACCTCAGAGCTTATGTCATGGAAGATATTCCACTGACACTACAATGTGGACCGAGATACAATTTGTCTTAAAACGTCTTTATGTAGAATCCCATTCATTCGGCTCAGTGTCAGGAACAAAACCGCCAAGGGGGGACTCGTTGCTTTACACCCCCCTTCAGGCACTGCAGTTGCTTTCCATCTGTTACAGGACCTAGAACACAACTTTATTACGTCAGAATACCTGGAATCTCAGATGACTAGAATGTGTGAATAGTCAAACGTTTAGATAAAGTTGGTTATACCTTTCATTAAATGCCCGGATCTCATATGTAAGGGTTGTGAGTGGAACTGAAAACCCTTTAATCTCTTTTTTTTATGCTTCTTTTCACACATGATGAGAAGAGTTGCTGTCCTTCAGCTTTCCAACACAACTGACAGTTTTTTTCTTTCTTTTCAGGCAAGATAATTGTGAAAAAGACAACCGCTCTAAACATCGGTGCCGGTGGATCCTTGGCATTCTTGTTCTTTTTTGTTTTATTTTTGCATATTACTTTCAACAGTCGGGATTCCGACACTCAGCTCTACTTTCATTCTACTTTCAAAGACCGGAGTCTAAGGGAATCACAGAAGCTAGCACACTTAACCCCCCCAGCAATACTACCACACTAACCCCACCCAGCAATACTACCACACTAAACCCCCCCAGCATTACTACCTCGACAAACCCCCCAAGCAATACTATCATTCTACTGTGGTATTGGCCCTTTGGACAGTCATCTAGTCTAGACGACAATTTTTGCAGTGACCATTATGGCATACCCAACTGTGTCTTAACGACTGATCGTTCCTGGTTTCCCAAAGCAGACCTGATTGTCTTCCACAACCGTGAGCTTGTCAGCGGACAGCAGAGGCTGCCCCTGGATCTCCCCCGCCCAGAAAAACAGAGATGGGTCTGGTTCACCTTGGAGAGTCCACCTAATAATTGGAATATGAGGCCCCTCGCTGGTCGCTTCAACTACACCATGACCTACCGCCGCGACTCAGACATTTACACACCATATGGGCATCTTGTGCCAAACCAAGCTCCAAATGGCACAACTGTTTATGACTTCATACCAAAGGGCAAAACTTCTCTGGCCTGTTGGATAGTGAGCAACTACAATGACGGCCATGCGAGGACGGCTGTGTATAAAAGGCTTAAAAACATCATCCCAGTGGATGTGTACGGGGGTGCCGTGAATAAGCGTCTTTCTTCAGAGAGTCTGATACCCACAATCTCCAAATACTATTTCTACCTCTCCTTTGAGAACAGCATCTTTAAAGACTACATCACGGAGAAACTGTGGCACAACGCTTTTGCGGGTGGCGCCGTACCCGTGGTATTGGGTCCACCCCGGGAGCAATATGAGGCTGTCATGCCAAAGGACTCCTTCATTCATGTGAATGACTTTAGCTCAGTAGAGGAACTGGGCCACTTCCTGAAGACACTGGCCGAGGATAAAGAACGCTACGCCACATACTTCAACTGGCGACTAAATTCTACCTTCAGTTCTTTCAACGACTGGAGGGAGGAACTGTGTAAAATCTGCCCGCAGGTTAACAGTTTACAAAGGCAAAAGGTCTATGACGACTTACATGGCTGGGATTGGCAATAAAAGCTGGAGCGAATGTAAACATAAAAGAACACTGCACTATAGTTCTTTAGAGCAATGCTGCCAATGCCGCACTTCTCCTTAGCTATACATCATATTTTTTTTAATTATTATTTGGTAAGGTAACAGAAAATATGAACAAATCATTTTAGGAAGCATCCAGTTTTACAAACAAAACCCATCATTTTCAGCTATCTTCTAATAATTCACGCTTCCCCTTTCATACTACATAGGTGGCCCCATCTATCCCCACCCCTTCAGTTCAACCTTATATCCCTCTAATCAAGCCCCTTATCCCAATCCCTCCCCAACCCACTCCCCCCTCCCCCTCCCCCACTCCCATCCCACAACCCTTAACCCTGAACCTTAACCCTTCAGAATAAAACGTTTCTCTTCCCAAAACATTATGTGTCCAAAAGATTGATATATTTGCATCCCAAAAACATGGTAGTGGAAAAAGTCACACCTCGTTATCACTTGGCTCTATTTTCAGTACGCGCGATACCGCAACCTCACAGCTAGGGCCTACCTGTTTGATTCGCGAAAGTTGATTCGCCAAAGTTGCCTGAGAGAAACGTCCGTCACAGGAAAACGATGAAAACTGAGAGTCGATTCACCATCATCTTTGTTGCCACAACCTGGATAGTCGCAAGCCTTCACCATTTTTTTACACTCAGCTTTATGTGAATTTTATCAAATGTTGTCTCAGTTTTCATCGTTTTCCTGTGACGGACGTTTCTCTCAGGCAACTTTGGCGAATCAACTTTCGCGAATCAAACAGGTACTGAAAATAGGGCCAAGTGATAACGAGGTGTGACTTTTTCCACTACCATGTTTTTGGGATGCAAATATATCACTCTTTTGAACACATAATGTTTTGGGAAGAGAAACGTTTTATTTTGCTGGGTCTAGCAAACCTGCCGGACTACTTTTGGCTTGACCAAAACTGGACGAGAACTCTGCTCACAGGACGCTGCCGGGGGTAAGTCAGCGTGATTGCATGACACTGGTCATGGGGATGCCATACAGATTCATGTCAAAAATCCCGAACTAGCCCTTTAACCCTGAACCTTAACCCTTCAGTTCTACCTTAGTTTCAGTTCTACCTTATATCCCTCTCATCAAGCCCCTGTTAGATATCAGTCTATTTAACGTGATCAAGCTGGCCTCCTGACCTTTTTGTAATCAATGGGATTTAATCAAGGTATTCATTCGGTGTGATTAAATCAAGGTCAAAATCCTAATTAGCAATCATCCACTCAACTAGTACCTACTTCTAGACACACCCACTACCTGTAACCTATACTGTATAAAAGAAGTGAACTCATGTTAGTATGTTGAAAGAACCGTTCGTGCAACATGCGATCGGATTATCCTGTGACGCTGAAATAAACCTATTTCTACTGTTGGACACTTTCCCGAGTTTTCCTGTTTATCTACAAACCTGACCTTGGATCCAGGACTGAGACAGACTCTTTCAGTAACTCACTCACCCCCTCCCAGACACATTTTTGAATTTTCTCTCTTCAATAGTTTAATTCAATTCAATTCAATTTTATTTGTATAGTGCCATAACAATACAATTGTGACAAGGCACTTTACAGAGCCCAGAGCCTGAACCCCCTTAGTGCAAGCATAATGGCAACAGGGGCAAGAAAAAACTCCCTGTTAGTCAGGAAGGAACCTTAAGCAGAACCAGGGCATATAAGGGGGGACCCATCTGCTTGAGGTTGGCCGGGTGGAGATAGGGAGGGGGGGATTCGGGGAGGGTTGTGTGGCAGGAGGGGAAGGGAATCAGCAGGTGTTGTACACAGCCTGCATTTGGTAGAGGTACATAATATATACAAAGACATCTGGTGGTAAATACATGATACAAACAAGACCAGTTTAGTGGGTATACACTGTGCTCATAAGGTTACTGCTACAGGGGTAAGGGGAGTAGGAACAGAGAAACATGTCGGTGGTGACAATAATATATATTGTATATAAATGCTAGTATAAGGTATGGGGTAGAGTAAGTGTACGGCAGTGCGGTGGCAGTGGGTGCAATTGGCCAAAGGTTTCTACAGGTAGATCGGTTGAAAAGACTACAGCAGCGTCCCATAGCGAAGATTAGGATAGAAAGAAAAAGAACAGAGTGAGTGGGTAGAGTTTGGCTGTCCATATGCGTATATAAGGAGTAGTGGGGGTGAGGAGCAATGCTTCCACATCCATCAGGAATTGGAACATGCTAAGGGAGAGAGACATTTTTTGTTGGTAGACATCAATTTAAAAAAACAGATAAGGAGATACCTTTGGGACGTAGATTTAACAGTAGGCAATATGGCCATTTTATCAGTATTATTAAAGGCATTAGCAATGTGATATGAAAGGAGAGAGAGAGAGAAAGAGAGAGAGAGGCTGCCTGGCTACGTGTATGGGAATATTATTTAGTATTAAGTTAGGCTGTCTATAGTATATTGTTGTCATTAATTTAAACTGGTTTAAGCGCACATTTTCATTAGTGGTTATCTTATATGAATGAGTCAGGCAGTCCTTCCATTTATCGCCAATGTTTTAACATAAGTCTTCAGTCCACACTTCGCATACAGAGCCTATCAGCTTCTTCCTTTTTCCCTCTTGGTTTAGGAGAGTCGACAACTCTGGACCAACCTGCATATTAATGATATTGACTTTTTGGTTCCTGGAAGGGTAGTACTGAATTCTTTCTAATAATGTCTCATATCTTCTAAATACCACGGTTTGACCACATATCCCATTGTAGCTAGGAATTTTGGATGTATATGGAAGGGTTGTTCCAAATCTGAATATGTCTAGGTAGCCCTATTTCTTGGCCTAGAATTCCCTTGATTTTGTTCCAAGCATTAAATGTACTGTTGTTAATAAAGTTGGTTGATTTAACCATGTCCCTGGAAAAGAGAGCTACTAGTAGACTGTTATTTTTGTAATTGATTGTTTTCTATCTCTATCCATGGCTCTTCTTTTGTGTTATTGATTAAATGACCAAAATAGAACATCTGTGCAGCTACCCAGATACTTTATATTATATTTTTTCTGCATCTGAAATTGCTTCAAACTGTCACTGTCCATTTTGCAAGGGTTTACTTCCATCAACTCTGTTTTCCTTATGTTCATTTTGCAACCTGAGATCTTGGAGAATTTGGCAATGACTTCCATCAAAGTTCTGTTTTAGGACTAAGTCTTACAATCCCTGGTTGATTAGCACTCCTGAGATGTGAAGTGGGTTGATGCAGGCATGTGAGATGTTTCCAGGTAAGAGTCATGGTGGGTCAAAAGGGTTGAAAAGCCTCATTGGAGTCATCAGGTCGGCACCCTCCTTCCCCGGTGTTTCGATGATAGGCCCACAACACCTCCAGAGGGCTCATCGGCAACACCTGGCGTCCCAGATGTGCCCCCCTCTGCTTTAACCCTTCTGCACCACAAATGCTACTTTGGGGCCTAGCTTGCGTCTCTCCTCTTCACCCATAGCCACCGGCTTGCCAGTTCAGCTGCGCTTGAGAGGGCTTTGATGGCTTGGCGTTGGGCTTGTGTTGAAATTACTCAAGTTAACCCTCCTATTATATTTGGGGTCAATTTGACCCCATTCAATGTTTAACATCTCTAATGAAAATGAATGCTTCATATTTAATGACTTTTCCTAATTTAATGGGGAAACCTTGGTTAACACAAAATGTACATGATGATATGTTTTCAATGTGCTGCACACATGCTTTCCGCATAGGTGTTGTTTGTGGTCAATTTGACACCAGGCTGTTTTAATTGTATAAAATATATACTAGAAATATCAACTTTTTTCATCACATTGTTACTATTCCTGATAAAAGAAATATTTGTTTTATTCCAAATGTTATAGATAACACTATGTACTTAGAAATAACATGGAGTCATAAAAACACCGAAAGGATATCTCTAGTCCACAATCATCTCTTTAGTCTTGCTGATGTTGAGAGAGGCTATTTTCCTGACACCTTGTTGTCAGGGTATCAACCTCCTCTCTGTAGGCTGACTCGTCATTTTCAGTGATGAGGCCCACAATTGTTGTGTCATCAGCAAACTTCATGACTAGATTTGAACTCTGCGTATCCGCACAATCATCCTTGAACAAGGAGAACGGGAGGGGGCTGAGCACACAGCCCTGCGGGTTCCCTGTGGATGAGGTGCGGACACGGATTCTCACCACCTGTGGCCTCCCTGTGAGGAGGTCCAAGATCCACCGACATAGGGAGGTGCTTAGTCCCAGGTCTACGATCTTGGAGACGAGTCTGGAGGGGATGATGGTGTGGGTATAGTATAAATAAGTGTGTACAGGTCTCCACACCTGAGTACTAAATAGCTTCCATATTTATCAGCAACTTGTGACACCAATTTAAACGATAACCTTTTGTTGAGAAGAATCCCCATCCTTCTTCTCCTAGACGAGAGTGTTGCCTCAAAGGCCTCCCCCACCCATTGCCTTTTAAGAAACTCTATCTGCACTGTTTTAAAGTGGAGCTACCGAAATGGTACAAAACGTTGTGTTTTCTAGTACTTTCCTGTAGCCCATTAACATTCCATGTTGAAACCTGAATTGTTAAAGAAGGTTTTCTGACAGTTTTTCATGAGCTATGGAATAACAGTTGTATCTGATGCATTGCTACCTGAGCTAAAAACAGTAGCACCCAACAAACAAGGAGAAAACATACACATACAAAAACACCTACACCCACAACCTATAGACATAAACATGTATGTATATATGTCTATGTACAAACCGAGAGTGAGAGCTGAAGTTTGATATTTTCCGGCATGACCAAACGGTAGAGGTTAGTAAATTGTTTATTATATGGTATTTATCACTCCTTTCATTTTGTAAATGAAAATAAATGGCAATTAAACAAGTCTTCTCATGACACAATGTGTTGCAGGTGTTGTTTGGCAAGCAATTACTTTCTAACTTCAAGTTACAATGATCAATAGAAAACGGACAACATGGCTCAGATAAAATGGCTTTAATTTACAGTAAAGTAACAACACAAGCGATTCAAACTAAGTAAAGTTTCTAGTCTTCATCATCACTTTCAATAGCAAATCTTCACTTCTTCTGAATTTCCTCATGGCTGTTGATGTTTTCATTTTTGATTGGTTTGGCATATACACAGGCTCACATGTACTGTACACTATTAATATTTATTTATTGTGTGATGGACAATTGATTTGTATCATTTAAATGCAAAGAAAACACACTAAATAAAATGTAGAAACTGATATTCCCCACATTTTTAACATTACAAAACATTTCTAAGTTATATAGCAAAATGGAAATGAAAGAGGGCTTTCCATACAAAAAATGAGGGCTGTCAAAGTTAACGCGTTAACCTTTAAAATTATTGTGGTCGAGATTAATACGATCAAATATTTTAACACAGTTAACACAACTTGGTTTACTTCCGGCGTGCGTTGACCCCTGACACAAAACCGCCGCATGCCTGCAGTGAGTAGGAGAGACTGGGATGGTAATTGAAGGTGGAGAGAGCTTAGGGATTGTTGGGCAGAAAGTTTCTGTATATGAGGCAAAATGACGGACCAATCGACAAAACTAAAGTTGTATGTAGCTTTTGTCAAGGTGAATTTAGCTATCACACACTCCACGACTTCTTTAAACTAGACCAGTCCGGGAAAAGGTTACCAACGCTTTTGCAGTTTGGGTTGCCCGGTGACTGTCGGCCCATCAACATAGTTGGGGATGGTGGGCTGACTGAGGTGATTCAAATTGCATCAGGAGACAATTCTTACAATTTACCGTCGATGGGCACCATTGTGTCTTGCTTACATTCCTTGTATGAGGGCGAGAGAGCACAAAAAAATACAATTAACAACAGTGTCTAAAATACACACTGTCTGAATTGATTACTCATTCATTTATAAGATTTAGTCTTAAAGAGGAAAAACAAACTTTTAATCGCAATTAATCTAGATAAAAACATTTCAAAATGTGATATTAATTAGTTAATTTATTTAAAGGAGGGGGGCACTGTGGAGCAAACAGTAGCCTCGACCACATTCGGGCTTAATGCCCATGGAGGACACGGGTTCGGATCCGGCCCGATGTAATTTCTCCTGTCCACTCCCCACCTCTTCTCCCTCTCATTTCCTGTCCCACTCTTCACTAATTTATTGATTAAAAAGACATAAAAAGCCCAAAAACAAATCTTAAAAAAATACAAAAATAATAATAATTGTTTGTGCACAATTATATGTAGCTTTTCAGTAGGTACATTGCAGTGAAATATGTCATTTAATGAGAGCTTTCAGGTACAGACATTTGAAAGTATGATTTTTAACTCTTTGTATCTCTGTATCGAAACAGCAACATTCCTTTCTTTCAGATTTTTACATACCAACCAAGCAGTTTGAATCTTACCCACAATGTGTGGGACAAAAGCATGTTACTCATATGTCAAGATCGTCGAGCACTACAGTAATCAAACTCACATCAGAAGGTGTATCTAGGTAACACTTGCACTACATAGACTCACTGATAAGACCCAAAACACACTCTACTCTTCACAGCCCATGAACACATTACAAAATGTCAAAAACTATGGACAGTTAGCAAGTTGAACAAAGCCCAAAACGATTTAAACTTGAAGCCTGCTCATGAAAGGGCACAAAGGTTTATAGAACACTAAGCTTTGAGTCGTTTGCCTTGACCTAAGTGCAATATACTGCAGTATGTTCAGAACAGTGCTGCCCGGGATCTCACCCAGACACGGAAATCAGAACACATCACCCCAGTCCTCCACTGGCTTCCAATCAACCAGAGAATAATTTTACAAAAGTCCTACTCCTAGTTCATAAGGCCATAAATACTACCGGTATCTCCAGGACCTCCTCACCCCTCATCTCACATCAAGGACTCTTAGGTCCGGAAACGCAAACCTGCTTGCAGTTACCCGGACAAAAATGTCTAGAATGGGAGGTCGTGCCTTCTCCTCGCTGGGGCCACGCCTTTGGAACAAGCTCCGGGAGAACATTAGGGCCCTAGATTCCCTCACTGCTTTTAAATCACACCTCAAAACCCATTTAGTTATATCTGCCTTCACCTAAAGTCCTGGTTTCTGTTTTAATTTATTTTCTGTGTTGTTTTTAGAATGCACTGTTTTAATTGCTATTTAAGCACCTTACCTTTTTTCCTCTCCATTGATTCAAATTGGGAAGCAGTGTGGCCACGACAAATGAGTATGTGCTCTAACTGCCATACCATCGAGCCTGGCTCTTTGGCATTGCGGTCAGAGTGCAGGTTTTGGGATCCTGTAGACCCGGCTGTGTCGACTCTCTCCCTTCGCTACACATATCTTTTGCCACTGGTTGTGAGCCGTGAGCACTTGGCTGCCGGTGCACTCTGGCTAGCATTCACTCGCTCTAGGGACTGTGGCTGAAGTTCTGTGCTACCATCTCTGCTTTCATAGCCTTTGGATAGTGCCATTTAGAGTTAGTGAGTTGTGGGTAATCTTGGACATGTCCTGAAGTCTAGCCTTACTGATCATGTACTCTAGGCCCTTGGACATACAACTACAGTGGTTCCATGGAACACATTTTGAATTGGCTGGGCCCATCTGTACCAGCCACCTTTGACTATGTGACAATTAATGACTGAAATCGGTCCAGTACTGAGAAAGAACGCTAAAACAGACAACAGCAAAATGGCTCCACCTACATACAATCTTTGCCTGGAGTCGCTTACGAGCTGAGGTTTTGCTGGATGACTTTTCCAGTTAACAGAAACTGAACCATTTTATTGTATTTATTGCTGAAGTGTCTGACATTCTGAAATGAGAATGCTTATAATCCGTTCTCTCTCTTGACTGTCTGTTCCCGCTCTGACAAAAGAAAACAGTGTATGACATATGTGGTTACCGATGGATTTGATTTGGAAAGGGCCTCAGGCCCTGCCGGTTCTGCGATCCATGAGTGGTTCTCAACCAAGGGTTGTTGAAATGAAATGTTATGTCTTGGTTTAAACCTTTGATCTCTGTTCCAAAATCACAAGTTCTTGTTATTATTCAGAACAGCAATCATGTATAATTCTGAACTATTGTTTAAAGAAAACTAAACAGAAAATATGATTATTCAAAATGTGTTTACTATTAGTGGTATTACTAAGCTGATATTTTACTAACTTTATTTAACATGTTTAATGTTCAAAAGTAGAAAGGGCCACAGGGCCTACTGGTTCTGCGGTCCATGAACTGGTCTCAACCAATGACCCCCCTCCACAATTTTAGAAGTAGGTTAAGACATCAGCACATTTTCAGTATTTACTATTCAGAGTACTGACCCGACTCAGGACAGAATAAAAAGATCTCTTCACACATATGGAGAGTGCTGACCCTAAAGATACATCTCATACTGAAGATGCATCTCTGTACACATGTGGAGAATGCTCAGGAAAGGTTTTCATTGGTAACTGAGAAGGAAAGGGCTGTTTCTTCTGTGGGGAGGGGGTTCTGTTGCACAGATGAGGGCAGTTGCTGGAGGTGATGGAGTCAGTTGCCCTGTCGGGCGCCCTCTCTCTTCTTAAAGCCTCGAAGACAGGAGGAGCAGAGGGTGGAGGTAAACAGCTCCCTGTAGTTGGCCGAAACCAGGTTATACAGCACCGGATTGATGGCTGAGCTCACATAAAAGAGCACGTTTGTCACCATGTAAAAGTAGTGGTAGAAGTCATACAGGCGTCTGTTTATAGGCAAAGGGGACAGGAGAGGACACATTTTTTTAAAAACTAGTC
Source organism: Sprattus sprattus (assembly GCF_963457725.1). Classification (NCBI taxonomy): domain Eukaryota; kingdom Metazoa; phylum Chordata; class Actinopteri; order Clupeiformes; family Clupeidae; genus Sprattus; species Sprattus sprattus. Next base: position 13,821,381 of record NC_137921.1, on the reverse strand, counting down.
CAGGCAATATTAAACTGAATACTTAAACTCCACATAGAAAACATATTAATGAGAGATCAAGATCACAGACATCAGAAAGATTATTTATATAAGTATATCTGTATTTTAAGCTTTTCTTTAGTCGCAGAATTCAGATGGGTATTCATTGATGGGTTACTAGATTGACAACACGCAGAGTTCACGGACCATTGACACCACTCAAGAACTGCCACTAATTTGTACGTTTGAAGGGAGAATTGCTCAGTGTTCGATATAACTGCTTTTCAGGAGTCACTTGGAGTCCACATATTTTCAATAAGACCTTGTCTCCTGTGTTTGCCTACGATTACATGGGCAGCGCCACTTAACACTCTCTACCACCTGCCAAAGGCAGCCAGACCCACAAGCAAATTCTACACCATCCTGCTAATCAGGGAGGGCAGAGTGTGGAAAAGGGCGCTGTGCTCATCAATCTGCACTCAACCAAACTTCCTGTCGGTGATTAGTTCAGCTACAGATAGATGCTCAAGGTCAAGGGCCCTTGTCTTTGTGTGGATTGTGTGGATGTGGATCTGTAATTCAATGGGTTACCAGCTCCTCAGACCTCCTGCACTGAAGTTTTCAATCTATCTTCTATCTTGTATCCATTTGCTTCTCTCTGTTCTGAGCATAAACATTTTTCTAAAGCTAATCAAGAGAATAGAGCGCTAAAACCGGGCACCCACAGCAGGATTGAGAATCATTATAATTCTAATAATTTAAATTGTAATAATTAAAATTCATAATTATAATTCACAGGCCTTGCATTTGGTCACTTTTACAATCCTGCTCCTGCTGCAGCAGCTAACGTTTAGCGCTGTAAGGCTACAAGTAGTTAACAAGTAACAATGAAAATTCACAGAGCAGAATTAACAGTTTAGGTGTTGGCTGTCGTATCATGGTTTCCAAAGTAGATTGGAGAGACTAAGGGCTAGTTAACTGTGCCTCACACCACCACCAACACCCAGGCAATGGACCGGACCCCTGCGGGCCGGAACCCTAACCCGGACTTACTCTGTCCACTCGATGATGTAGCAGAACAGGAGACGCCGTATGTGATATGGCAGCCAGCATACAACAAAGGCAATCACCACCACACCTGTCCAAAGAAACGTGTATGTATACAATCATTTCAATCAAAGCTCTAACAAAAACACAACTTATAGGTTATTAAAGCTAATATACTGTAGTTTATTATGTCTTTGGCTTCCCTGGTTGCAGTCAGACGGGGTACAAATCTGAGTCAAACCTGTCTTGGTGTTAACTGCTATGTGGCATATAGACCTTTCTAGTGGAATCTAGTGAGTTATAACTGCCCTGCAGAAATCTCCACAGGAGAGCAGATATCCATTAAAGATAAAGTCCTCAATCCTGGCAAACGATTGTTGATATTATTGTTGAATTAAATACATCCCTCCCTTCACTGCACCTGAAGCAATGCTGTTGATTGGACTAGTGTATTGCTCCGTCCGATCGACTTTGTTTAAAATGTACATAGGCAGGATTGTGTATCAAGGCGGGAGTTGTTTTGAGCATACTCTCAGATCGGAGAGCTAGAGGACGGACTGGGTGGAGAAATTTGCTAAATTGGACAAAATGAGAATTGGATTCTAATCAAGGACTGTCCCTTTAAGTATACAGTACAGTGTGTTGTAAGGAGGTTCCCTTTTTGCCCATCACAGGCATACTGACACCTGGTATACAGTACATGGGGGGGAAGAGGAAAACACTCACGCAGGACTGCCACACCGTGGCGCAACGATCGGGCACGTGCTGGTTCAGTGACATCACTGGACGCCAGGGGGCTGCGAGAGTGATGTAGCAAAGCCTGCTGGGAAAGACGCTGCAGCTGTCGGCCAATGAGCCAGTTGAGGATGGACACCACTGCCATAGGTACCACAAACGACAGCAGGGCGTTGACCTTCACAACAAAAGAGGTAGGGAGAGAGGTGGACAGATGGGTTATAAACCTGTCTTGCCTTCTCTGGTCACCTGCCCACTGTGTGTACCTGTGCTCTCTCTCCCTCTTTCTGCAGCAGGTGGAATTGTGTTCTGGTGTGTGTGGTTCCTCTTTCTGCAGCAGGTGGAATTGTGTTCAGGTGAGGGTCGTTCCTCTTTCTGCAGCAGGGGGATAAGGGGCCTGGTCTCGCCACTCAGGCTGTCTTCATTCTCTCAGTCAGTATATGGCTTTTGTGAGCCATTCATTTGATAATACACTGTACTATTGTTCTTTACCGTGGTCATTCATTCTTTAGTAAATTGAATAATTTTTTTATTTATTATTTGCAATCCACCTGTGGCCTCTCTTTCATGTTACCGTGCCTTGAGTGAAGAATGTGTATCAGATGGATGTGCAGAATGGAATGGGCAAGCCCCTTCTGCCCTGGGCATCAGCTTCTGGGCCTGGGTCATGTACAGTGTATAGCACTGCTAAGAAAAACACGTTACAAAACCGAGGGACTCGCATTCCAAAGTCAACCTCAAGCAGACAAGAAGCCCCTTTTTGAACTTGGTTCTGCTGAATGCTTCTTCCCTTTAAAGCTTTGTTTCAAAACTAGCAAGATAACGACCTAAAAGGCATGCAAAAAAACTTTCTAGCACCACCAGCGGCCGAGTTGACACTGATAGAAGGTTGCCGACACACTAACTGGTGCCTTTTTGGCCTTATAGCTGGCAATGTCATGCTGTGAAAGCTTTTCTTCCATTTTTGCAGGGTGTTCCAGCCATGAACACTACATAAGGTATATCCTGGAAGGCTAGGTGGAGGGACACAGGTGTTTATCTGTCTTTCACATGACCATATGCTATCAAAATTAATTTGAGGCTGGTACCAAAACTAGTTGCCTTTAAAACCATACCTCAAAAAGTGTCAAATTGTTGGATAGTGTTACTTTAAGAGTGAACTTTTTCTTTATCTCTGGCTGTTTGAGGACTTTATTCTTTGTCTTTTTGCTTTGTTATTGTAAGTGTGCGGTATAGTGCAGTATAACTGCAAATGAATAACGTCAGATCACTTGTAAGAAGAGCGTCTGACAATTTAAATATGGTTTCATCAAGCTGCAGTGAAAGGAACTGAACTTGAGGAGGTGGAACTGCTGAAAGTAAAATTTTCCATCGGGTCTGAAATGGTTGGTCATTCTACTCAGACACAATGGGACCTTGTTGTTTAAAGCATCACAGATAAGTCATCTAATAAACTCTTTTGGCTTGCATGTCAGCATCAAACACATTTGCGTTACCATGGTGAGACGAAATGTCAATGGGAGATATGCCTCTTCAGCAGAGCCAACAGTATTCAGAACAGCTGGCAACAGTCCAATCATTAGATCCACACGGTTTTATTAACTCTCTACTCAGCTTCAATATGGTCAATATTGGGCTCTTTGTGTTGTGTGATTTAATTAGATCCTTTAACTGGAGCTCTCTGTACATCTATTCTTTAGAGACCACATTTATGGAGAATATAGTACCTCAGGTACCTCAGGAGTTAGATTGCAATAATTTGCTTTGATATTTTATGTTAACAATCAGAGATGCCATGCTTGATTGCATAACTATAATATTAAGCTTAGCTTTTCAATTATTTATACAAGCATTTAAATATAAACATAAAGCTACAAGAACACATACATAAATGCAAGGGTAAAGACAGAACAATTCCATTTACACTAGCAACGCCATTTCATCATGCTGATGTAGATTTAACATTGAAGATATGATAATAATTGTATTTTAATGATTCAATGTGGAAAGCGATAATGTTTCCATACACAGGTCGTGATTTCTTATAGCTTCCATTTAATATACAGTATAATATTTATGTTTCTTTGGAAAAACTTTAAAGTATCAGTGATCTGTCTGCTACACCACACTTACCTGTAGCACAGTTTTGACAGTAGCCGTGGACACAATGGGAGTGCAGATCATCGCAAGTCCTACGTTATGCTGCCCCATGATGAAAAGCATTGACGAAGCGAGGAAAAGCGACATCACCCATAGCCCACATATTAGCTTACGGGTGCGCCCCCGCGACATGACCCTCTTCGCCTTAAACGGATGGCAAATTGCCATGTAACGCTCCACACTGAGGCTGGTGATATTGAGCGCGGTGGCGTACGAACATCCGTCCCGAAGGAAGTAATAGCTTCTGCAGACAACGTCCCCGAATGCCCATGGGTGATGGATCCAGATGAAGTTATAGAGCTCGACCGGCATGCACAGGATAAGTATTAGGAGATCGGATGCTGCCAGGCTCGCCAAATGGTAGTGCACGGTACTCTGCAGATTCTGTGAAGAGTCCTTCTTACACATTATGTAGAGGGTAATAGAGTTTCCGAGACAGCCCACTGTAAAAAGCACCGCGTAAATGACAGTTACCAGGACTTTTGAGTAGATGTCTGTGTTCACATCCAAAAAGTCCTCTTCTGTCAGATTGCTAACGTTACTTGTTTGGAACATTTGTGAACAGTTAACCGGAGGCAAAAGCTACCGCGCCAAAACACGAAATTGGAGAATGTAAAATGTCCTTAATAGTGATGCATTAGGCACATACATTACAAGGCAAAAGCTCTGCCAGACGAAGATGCATCCGACGAAAAGTGAGCGTCTTGTGACTAACATGTGTCGTGCGTAAACAGAAATCCTTGCGCTTATAGATAGTCGATAGAGGGCAAGTCTGGCGATGAAGAAATGCGCAGCTTTGCACATGAGGGCTGACATGCGTGTTGACGAATTATGATGGAATAGATTGTTTACTGTGGTGCCGTGCCAATCACCAATCATGTATTTGGAAAAGTTTTTTTTCTAGTAACCAGTCAAGGTACTTGACTTTTGAATGATTGCACATGTCCTTGAATGGATTTTTTTAATAGTGATATTTCGAGCGCACAGGCAGCTTCTGACAAAGGATGCACGTTAGCAAAGCCGGCCTTGAGTCTCTTTGAGCGCATAACAATATTGCTTTTTGTTTTACATGCAGGGCTCTGTCTGTGTTGCATGTAGGGTTTCAAAGATATAAATGCATAAAAGCTCCGTGTTTTGATTGTGGACAAACGCGGAGTAGAGGGACAGGGCCTGCAGCCCCCTATGCGTGTCTTGAGCTGATGTTTGTATGGCATATGTTTAGAGTCTGATGTTTGTATGCACCGCTGGATTGGCCATAGGGCATGGCGGGCAAATGCCCGGTGGCCTGAAGCCTTTTATTTTTTTTTTATTCATGCCAAACTAACGGGTCTAACGGAGCAGGCCACGTTAACTTCAATGCAGGCCACATTGACGCCAATTTTAATTGAACAGGCAGAATTACACGCGGACCTTGGCCTTCAATTACTGTAGCTAAAGTTTTCAGCACTAACTTCCTTATTAATAGAAATAAATGTCTCGACAACTATTTATACTCCTATAATACCGTACGTATCTTCGTCATGGTGGGTATTATTTTTGCAAAAAAAATTGTAGCAATTTAGAACAACAGCACATGATTAACCTACATACACTGAAGGAACAATAAAGAGAAACGATTCAGTGAAACGAATAAGTTATTTTCTTTGGTATTTTGTCATTCAGAATTTCAGATTTGCAGTGGGGATTTCTGGGTAACATGTTTAACACTGTTAATGGACCAGATCATTTAAATATTCGTCTCGCGAGAAAGGTAACAGAGTGATATTAAGGCTGCTAACTGTCAATAGCAAAGGAGCAAGACTGCTATACCTATTGTGAAGGCTACACGAGTTTATTGAAAATGTCTTATAAACACAAAAGTGGCAGTAAGAAAAGGCAAGAGAGAAACGAGCTGCAGGAGAACGTGGCAAAGCTACCCAAATTAGATTATTTAGATTTTTCAACAAACGTTCGCCAGTCCGTGGAGTCTGCTAGTGCTACGGACGACCCTCCTGCTAGCACGCAAGGCTCGTCGAATGCCATTCAAATAGGTGAGTTAGTACAAGGGTATTTGATGGGCTGCCATGCCCCCTTTAACAAGTCGCAGTGGAGCACCCGTTTCATTATGTGTTTTTCAGATGTGGGTAAAGCAGGTGTGTCGCTTGTCATCCGTGTTTTAAGAACGCTTTAGCACACTTTGACCCGGTGTTTACGTTACCGCGAGTCCGAGCGCGTCCTGTCTACTTTCAAAGAGCAAGCCGGGATGTCGGGATGTCGGGCCATCTGTGACCGCACCATGGCCAGGAGGATGGAAAACAGAACGTGTGTGTCTGTGTTTAATAATTTAGTAAGTTTCATCGTGTCTGCGTTGCTTGTATACACAATTTAAATATCCTATTGAAACTTCTTCTTGTAAATATTGTTAATACATTGTTTGCTGTTCCTCTTAATAAATTAGTTAATTACGTTATGTTGGACGTCTGTCATTTTTAAGATCAGGGTTATCGTAAACAGTGCTATCTAGGCTACTTTCTGACCATTTCTAACGAGTTAAACAAGATTTCGTTCTTTGTGTACACACCTGTCACAATCATATCAATTACAAACATCTTTGTTTAGCGTAATAGGGAACGCCAAAGTAACTATAGGGCCCGTCAAAATAACGTTACGCCACTGTACAGATGTCATCATTGACAGGGTAGTCGAGAAGAGCGATCTGATGAAAAGGCTGCTTTTGTGATGAGGTAAAATAATACGCTGACTTGAAACACTCATAGTGGATCAGATTAAGTTAATTAATATGTTTTAATATAATTCCTTTACTTAAATTTAAGTAACAAGGTTGAAAGAAATGACATGTCTAAATAGTAATGTGACCTACGGTCAATAGATCATACTTTTGATAAGCCTACGATAACAGTATTTTGGGAGAACTTTTCATAAAGCTTCTCATAGTGTTAAAATGTTTGTGTCTCCTAGTGCACATTGATCGTTTAAGTCAGTGATTCCCAACAAGGGGTAAGTGGTACATACCACCTGAGGTGCGCAAGCAAACTGCAGGGGGTATGTGGATAAATTAACGAATGTGTGCAGCATAGTCACTGCATGAGTGAAGGGGTACTCATGGTGTGACAAAAAGGCTTAAGGGGTACGCATGTCAAAAGCAGTTGTGGAAAAAACCCACGCTGTCACACAGCGCGCTTACATTTTTCCCCGTCAATACCTGGTGGTGGCCTGCTCTTGGTTAAAAATGCCCGGCCTGAAAAATTTCCCCAGTCCAGCCCTGTTTGTATGGCATATGTTTAGACAATACTGAAGTGAAATAAATGTGGCTGTATGGTACCATAACATATCATGTACTGTTACTTACTTTACGTTTGAAAAGAAGAACTCAAAATGTCTAGGAACTCAAATTATTGAAAGCTCATAGATAATTAGATGAGATCAACTCACAAAAGTAATTTTAATAAACACATAACTCAATTCACAGGTTTAGAAAAAACACTCTCTTTGCAATACTCCTATGTGTACTTTCCACTACACCAAAACTACTGTTTGTGGTGCTTTGAAAATAAATTGAATAAAACATAGTGTTCTACCTTTACGAATAGCTCATTTTGTAAATGTAATTCTATTTTCTATTTGTATAGATCTGGGCTATAGGGGGACTAAATATGACACAGCCATCAGTCAGGCCGTTTGATTTGTGTGTGTGTGTGTGTGTGTGTGGAGAAATGCAGGTTACCTGGCCTAATCAGATAAATGGAAGAGCTCAATCATAGACTCCCCTGCTGTCTATAAGGCTCGGCCAAATGGGATCATCAATTGGCTCAAAACAACATCACAAATGGGCTTAACCTTCTTTGCCATTTAGCTGGCCACAGAGACATTGACCTTGATGTTGATTGTAAGAAGGAAGATGAATAGGTCCATACTCTTGGTAAACAAAAATAGCAGTGTTGTAAGAAAGGAAAAACAAAAGATAAAGTACTTCTTCAAGCACAAACAGGTTTAAGCATTCTGTTTTGTAATGCTATCGCCTCTGCTGCTGTGGAGGTATTGGGTGGCTTGGTGTTACACGTCCCTGCTTCCATTGTAGCTATGTCATGATTTAATTTAATATATTGATATATCATCATCATCATTATAAATATCAATATGTAATGCCATGGCCTATTTTGAATAGCATGTATATAGCGCTTTTCTACTCATAGAGCACTCAAAGTGCTTTGCACATTAATGCCTCAGACATGTGCCCATTCATAAACCGATGGTGGAGGTTACTAGCTAAGGTGCCAACCTTCACATTGTTGTTTCACTAAACGTAGTTGAGATGACAGCTATGGGAGTTCCATGCGTTTTTATCATGGCAGATTGATGGGGGTTGGCAGAGATGACGGTGCCCACCGCTTACAGGCCTCTACGTGTCACAAGGCTCCAATGCAAAGAAAACAAGTCTTTATGTCAGTCTGTGTGTGTTGGTCTGTGGGTCGGGTTTCACCCAAGACAAAACTAATGGCCTGTATGGAGCATGACTGACTCTGCCCTTTGCTATGGTGCTATGGTGATGTGTTATGATTGCCTGATAAGATTATGATGAATATGTTTTGTTCAGTGAAACCACTCAGAGTTAGGGATGCACAATATTGAATTTTAGCCGATATCCGATATGCCGATATTTACAAGCTCATTTTGGCCGATTGCCGATGCCGATACCGATATATTCACCTCAGCTTTTTAATTATTGAAAAGTCTCTCCTGTACTAGAATTAATCTGTTATTATGCTAGGGTATTGCTGGGTATTGCTGTAAATACAGGACATTACATGTATCATTTTAGACATAGACATTCACTCATGAAACTGAAATGGTTTCAAATATGGCAGATTTATTTATATTTTCACGTCACAATTTTCATACTTGAAAAGTACCTCCTTGAACTTGAACAACTACACTCTGGAAATGCAGCTTGGCTTCCTTGGCAAGCTAACATTGGTTAAAAGACTTACAGTTTAATAACGTCCCTTGTAGGATTTCTAGACTAATCTATGTAACGTTATTGCCAAGTTAGCTGTATAAATTCCACATACAAAAGTAAGCCATGTACAGATAGCGTGGGCTTGTGACATAACGTTTCACATCCCGTGAAATGAGGTATCATCAACTTCTCTAGTGTCACGTAGCATGCAAGCTAACAAGCTAGTGTTGTCTAGCTAACTCCGTAACTTATTCACGGCTATTAGCGCGACAGGTAATGTTGTAAAGCGTGGCACGCGGGTGGTCTGCATCTATGCATGCAACCTACGTTATGGCCAAGCTGCATCTCCTCCTCCTTCTCCTGAAAAGTTTTCTGACAAATAAGTTATAACCAATTTGCCATCATCCTCTGATACTGTGAAGTACTGCCACACAGCCGACGCTCATAAACATTTGCTTTGCGTGCGCATAATTTACACGTCAACTTATCGGCCAGGAATATCGGCAGAAATGTTTCATATCTGCAGATACCGATAATAAAGTTTTGAAGCCGATATCTGCCGATACTGATGTCATGCCGATATTATCGTGCATCCCTACTCAGAGTTAATTAATTTGAAGCTAACACTAAAATGCGATAGATTATGTGAATTCATCCTGAGTCGGATTTAAACTGATTTGTCAAATGGAGCAGGTAAAGAAGTCCAAGGCTGGTAGATTGATCTGCACACTTAAGGGTACTGCTAAGCTTTCCAGTGTACCTGAATGTTAGACTTTGATAACTTACTGCATACTTACTGATAACTGCATGATCACATGGATGTCATTGTAGTCACACACACACTCTCTAGGTAATGTCGTATTTCTGTCAAGTGCATAGACAAATTATGAAGAGATTTTAATAAATTCAGTTGCACTAGTGTAAGAGTTCTTCAACCTTGCATTAAACTGACATTAAAAAATGTTCAAAGTTGAATAAATTAACAAGCTAATTAATTAACAAGCTAAACTCCATCCCAAGCCTGCTGAAGGTTTTTCTTGGAGCCAACCATAGTTGTTCCCCCAGACCACACCCGTCTGGCACACACATCAAATTGTGAAATAATGTTGTAAAAATATAGCAGCACAACAAACATAATTATCATGCAGCTGTGAGATTCAGTCAGAAATCCGTTTTTTTTGGAACATCTGTTAAATGGCTGCCTTGAACTCTAACATTTGGAGGTGTGTCCAACAGTAAGTGTTGTGGTAAATTAATGCGCTAGTATTTGTTCTCCTCTCACAGTCACACTGTGCTCTTAAGGATGCCGGGGCCACACACTGCCAGGCAAGCAGAGAGCCAAGCATCATGAAACAAAGACATGCACCAGCCGAGAGCGAAGCATAAATGAAACAAAGACATGCACCAGCCGAGAGCAAAGCATAAATGAAACAAAGTCATGACCCAAGCAGAGAGCGAAGTATCAATAAAAACAAAGACAAGACCCAGTGGAGCACAGCTGCACACCGACTATACAGTACAGGCGCATGCTGAGTCACCTTTTCATGCTTGTCCTCAAACACGTTCCATTTCCTCATTATGGGATTCATTATGCAAATTATGAATCACTCTTGGACTCCCTGGGAGGTTTTAATCACGGCTGTGTGGTGTAGGCTTTTGTTAGGGGTAATTAACCACTGCACTAATTGGTTTCATTTCATATTTCTGTTGTAGGAGAAACGTAATGTTAGCCCTCTGAGGAGGTGACTTTCCCATTCAAGCTTTCCATAATATGAAAAGAATAGTGTCAACAGCTTTAGGCTTTTTACGTTTTTAAGAAGAATGAAATGTTGCCATAAGACAACACCGTACAAACTAATTTATTTCAGAAACTTCTCAAATGATGGGGAAACCTGCAGGGATTTCACAGACATTCTCAGTTTGTCACTAAACGAGGTGAATAAAGAGGAATGAGGTAAAACAAATATTCTTAAATTATTTTAATAAGAAGAACCACTTATTTTCTTTGTGATTCCCTTTTGAATTTACAGATCAATCATTGAATCAACCGATCGGAAAAAGGAAATTGATCTGTCTTCCTATAACTTTCTCAGAACAATCTGCTGAAACTAAATATAGATACTTGTATATAATTTACTTCATACAATCAGTGTGTATTCAGTTGTGTAGTCATCCCTTATGCATTAAATGGAAACATGAATCCTCTGTGCGTTAAAACACTTCTTCCTGTTCGGTTAGATAATGGCCACTGACAGCTTTATGAGGATATTGAAAATCAGTGAGTTTGCTACATCGTCTGGGCATTTTCCCAAAATTTGCCTGAGGCTGAAACAGCCCAAGTCACAATCAGGTCTTCGCTGCCAGGCGACAGGGAGGGCAGTCAAATTGCCCATCTGATTTGCCAGTAAATGTCAGCTTTGGATTGAAAAAAAGGAAAAACGTGTAAAGCATACAGTTTGCCTAGGGAACTTGGCATAGAGCAAATGAAGGACTGATGTCTACCACAAAAGCATTTTTAAAACACGGGTCAATGTGTAGGCTTCTGGTCAATTTCAGATATGGATATAAAAGTCAATATCAGGGTACTTCAACCACTAAGAAACAGAGACACATCAGTAGAAAATATTACGTAGATTTGCACGTTGGATTCACGTAAAATTTAAGACGTGGTCTCCACAAAATAGGAGAAATAATGGGACTCTGTTTCCAAATTAAGTGACTTTCATATATTGAGGGGGTGCTGCCTGATCTAAGGGAAAATTAAGATGAACGTATGTATTTTTATATTTTGTGTCCTAATACACTGTTGTTATCACCCCTGCTGCTATAAATCACTAGGCTTTAAGTCAGTGCAATGACCTTGTTTCAAGAGTTCATGACCAGCAGCAGGCTTACGTCTTCTCCGTCCTTACAATAAAGCTCAGTATATTTTTGTCAGATGATGTAAAGCCATCCTCAAGGCTTGCTTAGTCTTGTGTCTGCAACTATGCCCCATGGAAATCATATGATTTTTTTGTTCTTGGCATTATCCTTATGAACCCCTCAATCTTGTCTGGTTATGTACTGTTATGTGTGAAACCATCTGAGGTTATCGATACTAAAAATAACTAAGTTATTCATTATTTCACACATGTATTCAAGAATCTCCAAAGGTACAAATATGAATTAAATAGTAACGTAATTTGAAATTCCAAATACATTTACATGAATTCAAAAGATGTTTATTACCACATTTCCCCATACATTGGCTGTGCCCTTGAACATACAAAGCAGGCTTAGTTGGAAGGCATTTCTAACTTGTACAGCCAGCATTTATTCTAAGTAGCCTACATGACAGCAGGTTGACTAAGGTGTTATGGTAGTTGAAGCAGCAATACAGAGTTCTGTTCCAAAACTAGCAAGCTTCATACCTGAAAGGCATGCATAATTCTTGCAAACACCAATAGATAGTTTTAGATAGACACTCATATAAGCTTGCCAACACATGTCTTTTGGCAGTATAGCTGGCAATGTCATGCTGAGCGAGCTTTTCTTCAATTTGTGCAGGATGAACCAGTTCGGAACACAGAACTACATAATACATATCCTGGATGGCTAGTGGGAAAGACACAGGTGTTTATCTGTCCTTCACATGACCCTAGTGTTGTGTGTGCAAACACTACGCGAAACACGGGAGCCTCATAAGTTCAACTGTTTACTGAAACTTATTCCAACTGACACACCGACCGGAAACACATCATCCGATACATTAAAATACAGGCATGCTATCAAAATACGGGCATGCCGTAAACACTGTCATGGATACATAACATTTTCCCCCCTCTCCAGGGGAGATCCAACCCACATCCCTGAGTGAGATATAACACGAATATTATAGTATATAATAACAATAATATAATAATTATAGTAGATAATCAGAATACATTGTTAATGACTTCAGTCCGGCCCAAACATATTATGACAAGGCTATTTAAAAGGTAAAGTGCTTAAGAACACCAGACTAAAGTAACTCGAACAGTCTTGATGAGGTTAAAACCTGCAAGATAAAATGCAATCAATTCAATACATTCAAAGATAGTAATTCAATAAATTCAATACATTTAAACATAGTAATTCAATACATTCAATACATTTAAGCATAGTAATTCAATAAATTCATACATAGTAATTCATAAATTCAATACATTTAAACATAGTAATTCAATACATTCAATACCTTTAAGCAAAGTAATTCAATAAATTCGTACATAGTAATTCTATAAATCCAATACATTCAAACATAGTAATTCCTGAGGTAGCCCGGTTTGGCGCGGGCACGGACTGGTCGTGCTGCAGGATTGACTGGGCCTCCAGAGTCCGGATCAGGATCTCGGCTGGCCTCCAGGTCTGCCGCGGTAGGTGTGGACACTTTGCGGAGGCGGCGTGCATGCCACCTCGTTCCATCTGAGAGGCGGAAGGTGGCAGGCCCCAGTTGCTCAGTCACCTGGAAAGGCGCTGACCAGAATGACAAGAGCTTATGGCCCCTTGTGGGCCTCCTGACCCTGACCCAGTCCAGAATGGTGAAAGCTGGGTGTTTGGCCCTGTGGGACCGGTCAAAGCGCTGTTTAGTTGCCTGCTGTCGTGCTGAGACTCGGTCACGTAGCTGATCGGTTGTTTCCCGCTGGGCCCCCTGTGATGTCAGGTGAGCAGGAACACGAAGGCGATCCAGGGGTAGTGATAGCTCCCGCCCCAACATCAGAAGTGCTGGCGAGCTGTCTGTTGTAGTGTGTTTAGCAGCTCGGTAGTGCAGTAGGGTCCGCAGGAGTGCTGCTGAGAATTGAAACCCCTCTGCTAGGTGAGCTCTGATTCCATTTTTCAGCGTCTGGTTCATGCGCTCCACACCCCCATTCGCCTGAGGGTTATAGAAGGCCGTGCGTATGTGTCTGATCCCCCGCTCACTCAGAAAAGTCGTGAACTCTGCAGAGATGAATTGCGGCCCGTTGTCTGTGGTGATTGTTGTGGGCATGCCCCAACGAGCAAAAAGCACCTCCAGAAAGTCAATGACTGCCTGTGTGGTGACTGACCCTGTAGAGACTGCCTCAGGCCACTTAGAGTACAGGTCATAGGCCACGATGAGGAACCGTTGGTGATGTGGGACGCCACGGAGCTCACCACAAATGTCCATTTGGATGTGCTCCCAAGGCCCAGCTGGCCACTGCAGTGGCTGAAGGGGAGGAGCTGGTGGGGGGCCGGTCTTTCCACTCACCAGGCAGGCTGTGCAGTCTCTCACCATAGCTTCCACATCGCTATCGATTCCTGGCCACCAGACCACTTCCCTGCAGCGCTGTTTCACTTTGACAATGCCCAGGTGGCCTTCATGGGCCATGGACAAGACACGTGGCTGTAAAGCGGAGGGTATGACTGTGCGATGGCCCCTTGCAACGCAGTGGTCGTTCCAGCAAAAGAGTTCATCTTTAAACCGGCGGAAAGGAGCTAGACTGTCTGGTAGGCCAGAGGCTGGAGGCCACCCGGAGTGGATGAAAGTGCGGAGCTGTGAGAGCACTGGGTCCTGTTCAGAGGCCTGTTGGAGATCTTGAAGTGACACTTTTGCCTCGAGAGGGGAGTGGAGGAGCTGAATGAGGTCCAGGTCGCTGTTGTCTGGAGTCGGCTCCACAGCTGGAGGTGGGGTGGAGCGTGACAGTAAGTCCGCCACCACATTCTCTCTTCCTGGTGTGAACTGCAGTGTGAAATTGTACTGGTGAAGTCTCTCATACCAGCGGTGGATGCGCAGAGGCCTGTGCCCAGAACCAGATGTGGCCAGCAGGGCTGTAAGCGCTTGGTGGTCCGTACGTAATGTGAATGACCGGCCATACACGTACATATGCCACCGCTCACAGGCCCAGACACAGGCTAGGGCCTCTCTCTCCCCCACGGAGTACTTCTGCTCTGCTGAATTTAGAGCTCGGGAGGCAAAAGCCGCTCTGTGCCGTTGTGAAGCTGAGACAGCACAGCCCCCACGGCGTAGTTGGAGGCATCACAGGTGACCAGCGTCGGGCTGGGTGGGTCAAAGTGGGCGAGTACTGGTGGTGCGATGAGCTGGGCCTTCAGCTGCATGACCGCATCTTCGCAGGCAGGGGTCCATGCCCAATGGGCGTCTTTTTTAAGGAGCAGCCGTAGAGGGGCAGTGGTGGAAGAATACTGAGGAAGAAAACGCAAGTAATAGGCGGTCATGCCCAGGAAGGAGGCAATTTGGGCAGGGCTGGAGGGCATGGGCAGCCGTTGAATGGCCTCCACGTTAGAGTGCAGTGGGCTGAGGCCTTCTGGGGTCAGGCGAAACCCCACAAACTCCACCTCGGACGCAGAGAAAATACACTTCTCCCCATTCAGTGTGAGGGCATGGGAAACCAGCGTGTCGAGTACCTGTGTGAGTCGTTGATCGTGGATGGCAGTCGTTGATCCGTGTACTACTATGTCGTCCAGGAATATCACCACCCCTGGGATGCCAGCGAAGATGGTGGACATTATTTTCTGGAAGCAGCTAGGGGCGGAGCAAAGACCAAACGGCACCCTGGTGTAGCGGAAAACGCCTGCGTGTGTGACGAAAGCGGTGAGATTACGGCTGTCTGGGTGAAGGGGTACCTGCAGGTAGCCTTGGCGGAGGTCAAGCTTTGAAAAAATCTTGGAGCCGTAAAATTGAGAGGTCAGTTCCTCTGCTGTGGGCAGCGGGTATTTGTCGGGCACCACGGCCTTGTTAACCGCCCTCAGGTCCACACACACACGCAAACCACCTGACTTCTTCTTCGCGATGACCAGGTTAGAGATCCAGGGCGAGGCGTTGACTGCCTCAATGATGCCTAAATCCAACAGCTTTGTCAGCTCTGCTGAGACGTCATCGCGTAGTGCCAGGGGAATGCGGCGGAGAGGCTGTATGACAGGGTGTATGTCTTTGCGAAGCAGAGGTTGATGGGTGAAAGCTGAGATGCAGCCTAAGCCAGAAAAGAGTGCTGGCCATCGCTGTTCCCATGGTGAGCTGACCTGGTGAATTGTTGCTCCACCGCTGTCCATGAACGTGAAGCCCAAGCTGGTGATGAGGTCCAGCCCCATGAGGTTAGCTCCATGGCGTGCCACTTGAAAAGTGAAGGTATCCAAGGATGTGTTGCCATGGCGCACCGGACAGCTGAGGGAGGCCACTAAGTCGATCTTAGAATTGCCATATCCATGGAGAACAGCCGAAGGCGTCTGCAGCGTGATGTGGGGCAGGAAGCGCTTGACTGTGGGCCAGTTGAGAAGGGATAAAGCCGCTCCAGTATCCAGCAGTAAAGGAACACAGACCCCATCTAGTTCCACTGTGCACGTCTTGAAGGATACACGTGCAGAGCTGACAGAGTGTATGGGTGTTGGGGCTGATGAGCTAGCCACAGCCTGTCGTGGGCCTGTCCGTGGGCCGAGCACGGACGGCGCAGAGCGACAGACTTTGGCGAAGTGGTTGTCTCTCCCGCAGGACTGGCAGACTTTTCCCCTGGCTGGGCATGTTGGGGCTCTGCTCATGTGGGAGGAGGATCCACAGTTGCCACAACTGCGACGTGGCTGGCTACGTGTGTGGGATGTGTAGTTAATCCCTGGGTCTGTGTCTGACGATGCAGGGCTAGGTGAGCGCTCAGAATCTTCGACATGTTGCGTCAATGCAGGCTGAGAGAAAGCGCGGGAAGCTAGTTGCGAAGTCAGCTCGGTAGCTTTTTCTATTTGCAAGGCTATTTCCAGTGCTTTTTTAAGAGTCAAATCATCTGGTGACATTATCAACTTTTCCCGAATTTTGGGGTGGGCTGCGTGTTCTGCAAGCTGGTCCCTTATCATCTCCTGCTCCATTTCACCGAATTTACAGAAAACCGCTAAGCTGCGGAGGTCGGCTATATAATGCTGTACTGACTCACCCGCTTTTTGCCTGCGCTGCCGGAAGATTATTCGGCGGAGAATTACCGTCTGTGGAGCAGCAAAGTGTGCTTCAAGGAGTTTTGTAGCTTCTCTGTACTTTTTTGCCTGTCCCAGGGTTCTGAAAATGCGCTGTCCCTCAGTACCGAGGCAATGAACAAGGAGTGCTCTTCGTCGCGGGTCGCTAGCATCCTCCAGTCCGAGAGCTGCGAGGTATGTTTCAAACGACTCCAGCCAACGAATCCACGGTACCGGAGGCTCGCCTGGTAGTGTAAGGAAAGGTGTAGGTGGTGGGAGTGAAAACTCCATCCTCGTCGCCAATGTTGTGTGTGCAAACACTACGCGAAACACGGGAGCCTCATAAGTTCAACTGTTTACTGAAACTTATTCCAACTGACACACCGACCGGAAACACATCATCCGATACATTAAAATACAGGCATGCTATCAAAATACGGGCATGCCGTAAACACTGTCATGGATACATAACACCTAGCTATCAAAATTAATTTCAGGATGGTACCACAACTGGTTGACTATAAAACTATATCTCAAAAAGTGTAAAATTGTTGCATAGTGTTGCTTTAACGTTCATATTTTTTTCCGATGTAATTTCAAAATCCTACATGCTACATGCTATTACATTTTGAGAAAACGTTTACTCATCTCTTAACCTCTTCATGGCATTCATATTGTACCACATTTAGCCAGCAGAGGGAGCCATAGGGCAATTCGAGTACCTGCTCATCTCCATTTTCCTCTGTCCCTCCCTGTGGCTCATTCCAGAACTCTCTGCGTTGCTCAGCGTAAACTGATAACATAAATACTGCCTGTAAGCAGATATAGTGATACATTGATTTTGTGACTGATGTTAAGTGTGATGTTTACCAAATTCGATAAATGTCTTTTTTATGGTATAATTATTTGCTATTTAAACTCTCATTTGGACTTTTGTTCTCATTGTGCAGCTCTGCAGAGTATTTGTTTGTTTTAGACTGGGATCAAGTGACCAGTGACATTTCAGAAGTCACAAGCTCACACTGTGTTCATTGTAAACGGCATGATCCATGGGGAATTACTAATGTATGACTCACAGATAAAAATAAAAACCAAAGCACAAACAATCAATTCATTAGAGATAGCAGAGACAGACAGGGAGCACACAGAGTGGGATATATATACAGTACATACAGTTGTATAGATACATGTATGTTTCTGTCAGGATAAACAGCTGTTACAGTTATATAATGCATGCTCAGAAAGTATCAAGACTGATTGCATGTGTAGGCTCCATATCCTGCCACCCTTACTATGCTTGTGTAACTAAAAATCCCCATGCACCAAGCCAGCGAGCACAACTAAACATGACTCATCACAACTTAACACATATACAAATTCCCAATATCAATAAAACTGGGCTACAGACACCGCTTGTTGTACAGCCTGTTGAAGCTGTAACCAACCAGTTGTGTACTACTATTGTATCCTACCATCCTTACTATGCATGTATAACAAAAGTGTCCCCATGCACCAAGCCAACCGACATAACTTAGCATAAATACAATTCCCATACACCATGCCAGGCAGCCTCTCCCTCTCCCTCTCCTATTTCATATTATGCTAAAATTGATGCAAATTGATGTTTACTAACCAAATGTTTTCTCTCTCATAGTGTGTCCTTTGCTTGAAAATGCTGATAGTTGTGGAAACGTTGTTGCTTATCACCATATCCATTAAGTATATCGTGTTTTGGCAGCCAAACTTACTTTGTCTCTTTCTTCCCCTCCTGGTCTAGACTATCTTCACTGTGGGATGCTGCTTTTGTCTCTCCACCTGATCTACTTGTAGAAACCATCGGCCTACACCTACCCACCCCCACCACACTGCCATACACTTAGCCTACCCGATAATTCTACTAATAGCATTTACCTGCAATATAAATGATTGCCACCATCGGCATAGTTTTCTGTTCCATTACTTACTCTTTTAATAGTAACCTCATGAGCACACGGTATACCCACTTATCTGTTCTACAATACTTAAATACTCTCTCCCCACCTTATCCTCTATTTTGTATGTATCATGTCAAACAATTGTCAAACAAAAACAAATGTCAAACAATTGTTTTGGCGCTATATCAATTCAATTTCAATTGAATTGAATTATATGGGACCAAATTCCCCTCAGTCTTGACTGAGCCAGTGGTATCATGTGCCTTGCCAAGCATGCTGACAGAAAAGTAGATTTTGTTCACCAAACTAACAAAAAATACTTGGCAACAAGACAGCAGGCCATGTGTACGGAGAGGATGGGTAATCTGTGCTCTGCTTTGGGAATGAGTTTGTGAGATGGCTTTGGAGTGGGCCCCATAACACATTTAAAGCCTACTTTTGCTGGCCCGGAGGATGAAAGAAAAAACGAGACAACTGAGCAGCTGCACTGGTGTATGAGAGAGACACCATACGGCCTCCAGTAAGTGGTTGCTACTTTTCTACTGTGTAACCCCTTAAGACTAACTCTTTATTGAAAGGAACCTGGTGGGGGGAACAAGAGTGCACACCAACATGCATCTCACCTCTCCGTTCATCCTCACCCTTCCTCACAGCATGAAAAGCATACAAGGACCTTCCGCATGATTTATAATATTACTCGATCGGTGTGAGTGTTTATGCAAATGATAAGGAGGTCTGAGTGTGGTGTGTGTGTGTGTGTGTGTGTGTGTGTGTGTGTGTGTGTGTGTGTGTGTGTGTATGTGTGTGTGTGAGAGAGAAAGACATTATGTGTGTATGTCTGTGTGTAAATGATTAGGAGGTGTGTGTATGTGTGTTTGTGTGTGTGTAATGGGATGTGTGTGTGTGTAGGTGTGTGTAAATGATAAGGAGGTGTGTGTGTGTGTGTGTATGTGTGTTTGTGTGTGTGTTTGTGTATATGATAAGGAGATGTGAGTGGTGCAGTGTAATGTGTATGTGTGTGTGTGTGTGTGTGTCTGTGTGTGTGTGTGTGTGTGTTGATGTGCTGTGGGGCTTTGGTGTCCACAGCTGACTGAGTTTCTGTGAGACAGAGATCTCTAAGCTCACGGTCTCAGCCATCACCCAACAACCTCCTAATGGAAGCTGTCACTCACACACACACACACCACACACTCACACACACTCACACACACACACACAAACACAGACATAAACATCACCACTTGCATATACACACTTTTACACACACAATCACATATTCACTACCTCCACCACAATATCTCTTTCTCTCTCTCACACTCTCTCTCTCTCTCTCTCTCTCTCTCTCAGAAACACGCACACACACACACACTCACACACACACACACACACACACACACCAGCTCCCACATACACTCTGTTCAGCCCCTGCAATAAATCAATGTGAAACAGCTGGGACGTGAGTGGAATAGAGAGGTAGCTGTGTCTGTGAGGCCGATGTCATTCAGGAGCCAGACTGGACACAAACACAGACACTGACACAGTGACAAACACAGACATAGTCTTTATGTTTAGTATCTATATTGTATATGTATTGTTTATCTAGTAGGTCCACTATTATTTGTTTTTCATAGGTATATCTTATGTTTAGTATTTATTGTTAAGTTATATTATTTTATGTTATAACATATGGAAGTAGTGTGGTACGGTGTCCTGTCCTAAGAATTTCAGTGCCCAGTCCGACTGTTGTTCTGTGCATCTGACAATAAAAACTTGACTTGGTCACAGACACAGCCACAGCCACACTTATGATGATCACTACATTTACATTTAGCAGACGCTTTTGCCCAAGGCGACGTACAAGGGAGAGAACAGTCAAGCTTTAAGCATTAGAACCCTGATTTAACAATAAATACCACTTTACATAAGAAAAAAGAAAAAGAAGTGCAGGAATGTAACCACTGTAAGTGCAAGTTAAGCACTAGTCGAAGAGCCAGTTTCGGAGGGGAGAGGGCTCCCTGAAGAGTTGGGTCTTCAAAAGCTTCTTGAAAGTAGAGAGTGAGGCCCCTACTCTGGTAGTGTTAGGCAGTTCGTTCCACCAACGTGGATGGCACGGAATAACACGGGAACCACGGCATGTTGAGGAAAAGGGTGTTTATTTTGCGACTGGATATCCAGCACAGATATACTGGGATACCGAATGACTAAACAAGGCGGGTTCGTTCCTCAATCAAAGTCCAGCCCTGGAGGGGCGCAGGCTCACAGCGCTGCGGAAACAAGGAACGGGTTCACACGAACACGAAAGTAAAACAAAGAGACAATCTCTGAAACTTAAAGGCTAACTTAAACAACACCAGGAGGGTAAACAAAACACGAGTCTCACTCGGCAGGAACTAAACTTAACTGAAGACAAACACGAACAACACCAACGAGGGTAACAAACAACGGTAAGCAAGGGCGAGAAACAGCGTGAGCAGAGCCTGTTTACAGTGTGACATCAAACAATAACCGACGGGGAGTGCAGGGAGAGTGGAGTATATAAAGGGCTGTGACAGGTGTGGGTGATTATGATTTAGCTGAGTGCAAACGGGGTGCAGGTGATCGCTGATGCAGTAGTGACATGATAAGTACTAGGGTGACCGTGATATTTTGTAAGTGCTTACGGGTGCAGGTGTGAATGATTAATCCTAACGTGACTATGAATGCGGTGCAGGTGAGTGAGGCTAGAGAGACAGACAGGTGAAAGTGCTTGTGTGATTGCCGAAGTGCAGCTGGTGAACGTGCAGGTTGAGAAGAGTGAGTGAGCTGAAGGGGGCGTGGCCGGAGCAAAGCTCCGCGGGGACCTGACAGTGGAACTACAAATGAGAATAGTCTGGATTGCCGTACTTGCACAGACGGCAGAGCCAAACGACGCTCACTAGATGAGCACAGCATACTGGGTGGAACATTAGCCCTTACAAGAGCATTTAGGTAGGTGGGAGCAGAACCAGCAATCTCTCTGTAGGCAAGCATAAGTGACTTGACCTCAATGCGAGCAGCTACGAGCAGCCAGTTATAGCCACAGCTACTACAGACACAGACCAACACAGACACAGACACAAATACAGACATAGTCACAGTCACAAAGACATGGTAACATACACGATCAGATCCATATATATACAGTATTTATACAGTATATTTATTTCATATTTCAGATTTGTCTGTTGTGTAGGCTACCATTTTAAGCATAGGTTAATGTTTTTAGCGTAACATAGTTGCTATTGGTGTTCTTATAGAATAGCACAATAACACATAACATATTCTGTGAGTTATAGGTAGTGTGACATGACATATCATGAGTATGTTCTTCATGGTTGGCTGTGTGTGGCAGCTCTTATGCTATTTACTGTATGCTTAATCATACAGTAAAACACCTTTGAACGGTCTAAGAATAGTTTATGTCAAAATTAGTTTGGATGACTGTGGAGTGTAGTTTGTGTCGCTTTGTACCTTTGCATATGTAGATACATAGTGTATACTGCAAATAAAGTGGAGATATTTGTACAATGGTAGTCCCTTCCTCTCCAAAACACATTTCCCTTGTGAAAAGGCTTTCTGTTAAGCCATGATCAGCCGGCAGTCAAGGCTGCTCTGGTCCTCCCGGCATTTTGGCTCTTTGGTTGATCGTTGATCGTTTGTTGGTCGTTCGTTGGTCGTAGGAATTTGGGTTCGCCTTTGGTGCTTTGTTGTCATTTGAAGTTGGATCTCCGTTGTCTTTTCATTTGTTAACCCCCTAAACTGACTTTTTACGACACTTTGGTTTACTCTCCACAATACTGAATTGCACCACACTTTTGTATTCCTTATACTTTGAAGTAACCTTATCCTTTTAATAAATTATTTATTTCTTATGAAACCAGCGTGGCCTCCCCTTTATGTTCATGCCGTGAGCACGTAACACTAATTTTAATAAATGATTTATTCTTATGAAACCAGCGTGGCCTCCCCTTTATGTTCGTGTTGTGAATACGTAACACTACACATTTGAAGAGCTTCACTCCGTTCAACACACAAGGTTAAATAATGCAAATCACAGCCACTCAGTGCATTCTGAGTGTGAAGAAGCACATTTTCTGAGATGTGCATTCAAAAGATGTGCATTTGACATTGTGACCTTTTTCAGTGACAACATGAGAAGAACTCTGACGGCTTCTCAAGGTCCTCTTCAAAGGTACTCTTACAGTATAAGTCTTCTTTATTCAAAATAACTTTCACAAAAGGTTCACACGGGTTTCTCTTCATAGAAATGTGCATTGTAAAACCTGACATAACACACAGATTTCTGGGTGAGAAAAATCAGGGGACTGTCTTTAGTCAGTTTACCAAACTTTCAAAAAGTTTTAGCATACAGTTCTAGGGGCAGTCATAGTCTCCAAAAGAGAAGGCAGGGGGGAAGAGATAAGCAGATGCAGCTCCATCCCTCCTTACCCCATAATCTGACAGTCTCAGAGGTTTTTGCCTGGCTTGCCTGTCTCCAAAAATTTGCTTTAACTGAAAGGCCATAACAGGAGCAACAACAACGACAGCCAACCAGTGGGAAAGGAAAACGGCTTGCCTTCACTGTAGTTGACAGGCCGAGTTCAATCAGCCGATCGCTCTGTGCGCTGTCATCTGAAGGGGGTTACGCAACAGACAGATGCAGCACTTTTACATGCTGTGATGACCCACCATCGCATGACCCTTGGTTACGTCTGTGAGCCTGTTGTTGAGGGACATGCCCGCATGGCACAGCTGTGGCCATAAACTGGGGTGAAGGATGATCCGATGCATGAGCGGGCACAATGACAAGGCACTGGGTCAGATCCGATGTGTTTCTGCACCAGCTGATATCTAGTAATCTAGACATTTTTTGAAGAATATGTAATTTGATGCATTGGCAGTGCCCACGAGAGCAGCTGGGCACAGCAACTGCAGAGAGGGAGGAAACTAACATTCTGTGTTTAGACATTTATTTCCCCTCTCCTCTTACTGTAAAGCTGCATTGTGGATTTTTGCAAACAATCTACCTACTTACAGCCCAGATGGCACTAATAAAAGCTTGCGTTCGTTGAAGGTTTTTCTTAAAACTTTGTGGTGTGTTCCAACCTGAACCGCATAAAACTGCATTAATTTGGCGATGGTACCAAAAGAAGTTGCTCATAAAAACATACCTCAAAAAGTGTTAAGTTGTTGCATAGTGTCGCTATAAAATATACAGTATGTAAGTTATCCACCAAAAACACCTAAGTGTGTCCTTGTTGTGGTGTGGTGTAAACAACTGAAGTGTTGAGTAATTTTTCAACACAACAACAACAACAACACAGTAACAAGTCAATACTGCAAGTTAACATAATGGGGTAAAAAACACTGTGTAGTGTGCAGGAGACTAGCCGTGCTTCCGCGTGTGTAATAGTTTGCCCCATAATGCTTTGCTGAATGGTAATGTTTAATTCTATGCCAAATGTTCTGAAATGGTGCAGTCTCCCCTTTTGTGTCTAATGTTGGTGTCGTCATTTCGGTTGTTGTAATTTCATCTGTGAGCTGTGTTATTTGATGCCTGTGTAGCTCTGTTGTGCTGGCTAGGGTATCTGTCCAAAATCAACACCTAAAGTCAGGACCATGTTTAAGATCTGCCTTCAGTGTCTCAATCGGCACTCTCGAGGTCATGTGGTGTATGTGTTTGTGACGGACCAAGCCTCGGTTGCCGTCGAAAATGTGGGTTTGGCCCGAAAGCTCAGAGACAGAGTGAGGGTTTAATAATAAAGGTTTATTAATGCAATCCATATCCTGGAGGACTGCTAAGCCTCTGAATTAGCAGAGGACTAAAAGCAACAGTCTCCATATATATATTACCTGCTATGCCTCTATTTGCAGAGGACAACATTTAGCGATCTTAAAACAAACAGAACCTGCTAAGCCTCTATATGGGCAGAGGACAAAATGCAGCAGTCAAACAGCTCAATTAAAATACCTGCTAGCCTCTAAATGGGGTAGAGGACAAAGTCAGCAGGCTAACAAAAGGGCCACATGAATGCACATACGTGACACCAAGACTTAACTGCCTCAACAAGACAGAACAATGAATATATATACCCCTGGCGGCCAGCACCAGGGGTAGACACAAAAACTGAACAATACAAAATGACAACATGGACCCGGGGACACAAACATAACCTTTCCTCACCATTATAAATCAACGAGAAAGCGATGTAATAAATAATGTCTCATGGTTTGTAAAAACCAACCACTTTATCCCGGTGGTCTGGCCCAAACCATTCTTAGTGTCCCCTCTGCCAGTCTAGGCAATAAGCCATCTCCCATCAGGTGGATCCAATTGCAATCAGTGGTATGAGTGTTTGTGTGTGCGTGTGTGTGCAAACCATGTCTGTTTGGGTGTGCTAGTGGTTGCAATGATGGGGAGAAGTGCGGGTTCATGTGCGGTCGCACCACGACCGTCACACACCCCCCCACCTCTGGTCTCACGCTGGTTAGCGGGAGAGGAAATCCACAATGGCAATACTCGGTCTTCCATCGGGCCTTCTTCCGTGCCGTCTCTTGCTCCAGTCCAACCTCTCTGGTCTGCTGCAGTGAGAGATGGGCCCGGACCATGGCTCGCCTCCTGCAGGTACACATCTTCAGCCACACGGGTCAATTCCGGCTCTTTGCCAGTTTTTCCTCCTCCTCGGAGGGTTTCTGCTGCTGCCGGTTCATCAGGCAGCCCTGCTTGTTCCTTCTAAGGTTTCTCCATCCAATAGAAGGGAACTCCTCAAAACAGGATGTAGAAAAAGGAAAGGGCAAATTTGCTAAAAAAAAAAATTAACCCCTCACTTCTGCCCTGTAGGCCAAATCCCACCGCTGCCACCAATTGTGACGGACCAAGCCTCGGTTGCCGTCGAAAATGTGGGTTTGGCCCGAAAGCTCAGAGACAGAGTGAGGGTTTAACAATAAAGGTTTATTAATGCAATCCATATCCTGGAGGACTGCTAAGCCTCTGAATTAGCAGAGGACTAAAAGCAACAGTCTCCATATATATTACCTGCTATGCCTCTATTTGCAGAGGACAACATTTAGCGATCTTAAAACAAACAGAACCTGCTAAGCCTCTATATGGGCAGAGGACAAAATGCAGCAGTCAAACAGCTCAATTAAAATACCTGCTAGCCTCTAAATGGGGTAGAGGACAAAGTCAGCAGGCTAACAAAAGGGCCACATGAATGCACATACGTGACACCAAGACTTAACTGCCTCAACAAGACAGAACAATGAATATATATACCCCTGGCGGCCAGCACCATTTTTACACACAGGGGTAGACACAAAAACTGAACAATACAAAATGACAACATGGACCCGGGGACACAAACATAACCTTTCCTCACCATTATAAATCAACGAGAAAGCGATGTAATAAATAATGTCTCATGGTTTGTAAAAACCAACCACTTTATCCAGGTGGTCTGGCCCAAACCATTCTTAGTGTCCCCTCTGCCAGTCTAGGCAATAAGCCATCTCCCATCAGGTGGATCCAAATGCAATCAGTGGTATGAGTGTTTGTGTGTGCGT
Organism: Sprattus sprattus; assembly: GCF_963457725.1. NCBI lineage: Eukaryota > Metazoa > Chordata > Actinopteri > Clupeiformes > Clupeidae > Sprattus > Sprattus sprattus. The sequence continues at coordinate 13,795,062 of NC_137921.1, read as the reverse complement.
GTGTGTGCAAACCATGTCTGTTTGGGTGTGCTAGTGGTTGCAATGATGGGGAGAAGTGCGAGTTCATGTGCGGTCGCACCACGACCGTCACAGTGTTCCCATGGTTACATGATGCATGTGTTCTCAGGGTCGTGTTGTGTATGTGTTTCCATGTTTGCACAGTGTATATGTTCCCATGGTTGCGTGCTGTCCGGTCCCATGGTTGCGTGGTGTATGTATTCCCATGATTGCGTGGTGTATGTGTTCCCATCGTTGCGTGGTGTATGTGTTCCCATGGTTGGTTGGTGTTAGTGTCCCCATGGTTGCGTGGTGCAAGTGTTCCAATGGTTGCATGGTGTAAGTGTCCCCAGGGACATGTGGTGTATTGGTTCCTATGGTTGTGTGGTGCTCAGGACTTGCCTTAAAAACTGACATCTTTGTGTCTGCCTCCATTCTTCCGGGCTAGCTCACCACAAATAACAAATAGTCCATATTGCAGGATAATTAAACAGCATTCAGTAGACTTCTTCACATTTGAAGAATCACAAAAAAAACCACTCTACTCTCTCTGTGGTTGCACAAGAAAGATGGATTCTACTCTGAAGAGTCGCACTTAATTATCCCTGTAGTATACGTAGATGGTGACGGCCTGAGAGGGAAACCATTATTACTGCAATGACTTTGTCGTAAGTAGAGGTGTTCATGGGTTGACTGGCTGCAGGAGTTTAGTGTGTCAGATGAGTGGGACTCCGAAGAATCCCAAAAACAGTGTAGATCTGAGGAGGATAAGAAGATTCCTGAAAAGATGAGGACGTCTACGACAGATGACAGATTTGAGTCTTTCCAGGGAAAGAAAGAGCTGATCTGATAGATTTGGAGCTTTTTTCAGTACCCTTCCAGGCCCCCTGGTCTCTGGATCATTTGCATTCAATTGCCTAGCAACTACCCCGCAAACAGGGAACGTCCCCAGGACGTTAACAGGACATTCGCAAGGTCCCCAATCGTCCCCAATTGGTCCCCGCCACAACGTTCGCTAGAGGACGTTACCAGAACGTTTTTGACGTTCGTAGCACGTCTACGTTTGGTCCTTCTGTGACGTTCGCATGAGTCTTAAATCGGACTTTTAGGGAACCTCATAATTTGGTCTGTCAGCACACCTCCCCAGGACGTCATTTAAAAACGTCCCCGTAACCTTTACCTGCAGGTCCTCTGCGTGACGTTCGCATGAGCCTTAAAACGGACTATTAAGGAACGTTATAATTTGGTCACTCAGCACACGTCCCCGGGACGTCATTTAAAAACGTCCCCGTAACCTTTACCTGCAGGTCCTCTGCGTGACGTTCGCATGAGCCTTAAAACGGACTATTAAGGAACGTTATAATTTTGTCACTCAGCACATGTCCCCAGGACGTCCTTCAAAAACGTCCCCGTTACCTTTACCTGTGGTCCTCATGCGTGACGTTCGCATGAGCCTTAAAACGGACTATTAGGGAACCTTATAGGTCTGTTAGCACAAGTCCCCAGGACGTCCTTTAAAAACGTCCCCATAACCTATACCTGCAGGTCCTCTGCGCGACGTTCACATGAGCCTTAAAACGGACTTTTAGGGAATGTTCTTATTTGGTCTCTCAGCATACGTCCCCAGGACGTCCTTCACAAACGTCCCCGTAACCTTTACCTGTGGTCCTCTGCGGGACGTTCGCATTCAGTCCTTCCAAAACGTCCCCTTGACGTCCTCTGATGGTCCTCTCTGAGGTTCCGCCAGAGAATTTTTTTTTCATTTGCCCGACATTTTAATGATAAGCCGGGCAAATATCTATTTCTGCTCCTATTGAAGAAAACTGATGGCCTGCGTAGCTTAAATTATAACATAATCAGGTAGTTTAGAAAGCAACATGTTTATTTTCCTTAGTTTACAATGGGAAACAAAAACATTAATGTCTGATGAGCGTCAATAAGTGGCCTTTAATCTCAACCTGCTGTGGCGTTAAAATGAGCGCTGCAACATGGTCATTGCTCTGTTCAATGAGAGAAGAGATTCTTAAATTATACGACCCTCTTGTGAATCCTTTGCGTCGCCTTTTCGCAGTGCTAAAAGAACATTTTACTGTCAATTACCTCGCACCTTAGCCAAGAGAACTTGTCACTCCATAAAGACAGAAACGCCCGACATTTCGGCTTTTTTCTCTGGTGAAGCTGTTCGAACATCTAGGGCTTCAGGTAGGCTATTCAGTGTTTGGAAAGTTCACTTTCTACATGAACTAATTCAGTTCATTGTCCATAATTCAAAATGTTGAACTAAGTTCACAGCTCCAATTTTCAATATGATGCGAGTGCGAGCTATAGGCTAATTTTTCCAAATCTCTGACTCTCGGCTCGAACTTCGGGGCGCTCACGCATAGACAGTATAATACAATTCAGACTCAACACTACAGGTATTACAGGTTCATCCTCGTCAAAAGGTTTACCCTCATCAATTGTGTTTGGCCTCTGAAAAAAAGCTTTTAAGACTAGTCTGCTTGGCCATGTTGAATCCTTGTCACTCAGTTCGCTCCTCGTTTGAAACCGAGGGTTTGCGCTTTATTTAAAATGCAGCATGAGTGTTGTTAAATAACTTTCTAACGGCAGATTAGCCTGTTCCTTTAAAACATAATAAGGGCAGTGCACGTTTGCTTTATAGGCCTAAATATTAGGATTGTTGTCAAATCCAGATTGTGTTTGCGAGACGGGATTTTTAAGAAATTCCAATCAGACAATTTGACCGGTAAGCTCTAGTATACGTTCTGTTGCAGCATCTTTGAAGGCCTGCGGAAAGCTAAAATGTTAAAGCTAGACACTTGATACACCTTCCTATGTAGCCTATGCATTGTATTGGAATCATGCAGACATTACATTTATAGCACAGATCAGTAGAGAAGCATTCCTATTTATTTTATTTCATCATTCTTAGTTTGGCTAGTTATTCTGCCTCCCTGCCCGCACGTCCGTGACCTGCCATGGATGTTAATTAAAAAAGGAATCATTAAGGAAAACCCTCAATGCGCAGTGACTGAGATCGCTACAATATGCTTTTCCTCAAACCCTCTGGAAAAAAATGACTAAGTTTGTTGGCTGTCTCACACTGTGATAAACGTGTTAAAGTGACACAATAGTAATCAGACAGTGTTAGTACAGTGGTTAGAGAAGAGGTCTAGTAATAGGAAGGTTTACGGTTCAATTCCCATGCCTGCAATGAAGTTTGTAACCGTGTGTGTCTGTGTGTGTGTCTATGCATATCATATGAAATGTATAATATAAATAAACTTGAACTTGTGTGTGTGCGCCCTGTAAGCAAAATGACGGCTCAGCGATCTATTATTATTTTATTTTCTTCATTTAGCTCAGCAAAAACGGTCGTGCCTGCTACGTCCGCGGTGCGTCCTTGAATAACGTCCCCAGGACGTCTAAAACATAGACATACAGCCGCGGAAAAAATTAAGAGACCACTTCAAAATTATCAGTTTCTCTGGTTTTACTATTTATTGGTATGTGTTAAAGTAAAATGTACATTTTAGTTTTATTCTATAACCTACTGGCAACATTCCTACCAAATTTCAAATAAAAATATTGTCGTTTAGATAATTTATTTGCAGAAAAATGACAATTGGTCAAAATAGCAAAAAAGATGCAGTGTCTTCAGATCTCGAATAATGCAAAGAAAACAAGCTCATATTCATTTTTAAACTACACAATACTAATGCTTTAACTTAGGAAGAGTTCAGAAATCAATATTTGATGGAATAACCTTGATTTAAAATCACAACTTTCATGTGTCTTGGCATGCTCTCCACCAGTCTTTCACATTGCCGTTGGGTGACTTTATGCTACTCCTGGCGCAAGAATTCAAGCAGCTCGGCTTCTTTTCATGGCTTGAGACCATCCATCTTCCTCTTGATCACATTTCAGAGTTTTTTTTATGGCATTCAGGTCTCGAAATTGGGCTGGCCATGACAGGGTCCTGATCTGGTGATACTCCATCCACACCTTTACTGGCCTGGCTGTGTGGCATGGAGCATTGCCCTGCTGGAAAAAACACTTCTCAGAGTTGGGGAACATTGTCAGAGCAAAAGGAAGCAAGTTTTTCTTCCGGGACAACGTTGTACTTTGCCTGGCTGAGGTTTGTAAAAGACCATAAGGATTGAACCAAAGCCGACTGGAGGGTCTCCTAGTTCGTCTTCTCTGATGAGTCCAATTTCACAGTAGGTGCAAGACTCTGTGGCTTGTAGGCCTCTCCAGGTCTCCGTCTAACCATCAGACGACCATGTGTTGGGCAAAGCTGAAAATTGGACTCACATGCCACACAGCCAGGCCAGTAAAGGTGTGGATGGAGTATCACCAGATCAGGACCCTGTCATGGCCAGCCCAATTTCGAGACCTGAATGCCATAAAAAAAACTCTGAAATGTGATCAAGAGGAAGATGGATGGTCACAAGCCATGAAAAGAAGCCGAGCAGCTTGAATTCTTGCGCCAGGAGTAGCATAAAGTCACCCAACGGCAATGTGAAAGACTGGTGGAGAGCATGCCAAGACACATGAAAGTTGTGATTTTAAATCAAGGTTATTCCACCAAATATTGATTTCTGAACTCTTCCTAAGTTAAAACATTAGTATTGTGTAGTTTAAAAATGAATATGAGCTTGTTTTCTTTGCATTATTCGAGATCTGAAGACACTGCATCTTTTTTGCTATTTTGACCAATTGTCATTTTTCTGCAAATAAATGATCTAAATGACAATATTTTTATTTTAAATTTGGTAGGAATGTTGCCAGTAGGTTATAGAATAAAACTAAAATGTACATTTTACTTTAACACATACCAATAAATAGTAAAACCAGAGAAACTGATAATTTTGAAGTGGTCTCTTAATTTTTTCCGCGGCTGTATATATGTCTATGCGTCTAAAACACGTTTCCCAGAAGTCACCACAATGCCCTCAGGACGTTCTTGCAACTTCCTGCAGAACGTCCCCAGGACCTATAGAAACACGTTCCCCAGACGTAACCACAATGCCCTCGGGAGGTGCTTGCAACGTCCTGCATAACGTCCCCAGGACCTATAGAAAACGTTTCCCAGTTGTCACCGCAACGTCCTCGGGACGGTCTTGGAACGTCGTGCAAAACGTCCTTGAGTTGTCAAGGGAACCATACACATTTACGTTTTTAGAACGTTTAGAGAGACCATTACAGGACGTCGAGGGGACGTAATTTTGCTTACAGGGTTGTTGACTAAAATTGCCCTGAAGCAAAAACACAAATAGGGCAACAAATTGAACAATTAAATAAATAAGTAAATCATACACAGCCGAGATGAGGGGGCAGTGACATATCTTGCACTTGCCTGTGCTTCAAAGAACAAAAAAAAAAGTGAAATCTGTAAAATTTGTTTTATGCGTTTGCCACAGGGATGTGGCACTTGGCCTCAGTTCAGAGAGAATGTCTGATAAGTCTGGTCCGCCAGGATTTCTCGTATTAAATTAAAGAGCGAGAGCGAGACAGACAGAGGAAGAAGACATAGAGGAAAGATGCGCTCCAGTGGACGCCCTGCTGTTTGGTCTCCTCCCCTGAGGGCAGCTTGGCCAAGGGCATAGAATAGAATAGAATAGACTTTATTTGTCATTGTGCATTAGATAGACAACGAAATTTGTTTTTGCAACCAATAAAAAAAGTGCAGTTGTGCTGGGTGGAGGGTAGGAGGATAGTGTGATTATTAAGTTCTGTGATGGCCCTGGGGATGAAACTGTTCCGCAGACTGGAGGTGCGGGCTGTAGTGGCCCGGTAGCGCCTGCCAGAGGGTAGCAGGGTGAAGAGAGGGTTTGCGGGTTGAGTCTCATCCTTCAAAATGAGGGGGGGGGGGGGGGGGCATCTCTAATCACTCAGAACACAAACCTGACAACAATTTCACATACTTTTTTTCCCCTCTCCTTTCTATTCAGAGGCTACAATTTGGGGGAGGAAAAAAGTATCTCCTGTTTGGAGAAAGAAAGAAAAGCAGCGACAACAAAGAGATCAGTTTGAAGAAGCCAATAACCCTCTATTCTGCTACTTTTTTTTACTGAGTCTAATGTTGTACTGTGACACTAGGCCACATATTTAATACTTTAGGATACACTGTAAAAATATTGCCTGGTTTCAATATGTGAAGAATGAACAGGTATAATGTGGGGATCCTAAAGTAATGTTCCTACCTTAATGTGTACCTGTGGCCTTATATTTATATGTGTTTATTTTATATTTATGACTGTTATTGTTTTCTGACCGGGATCTGTGTTCCGCAAATCAGCTGACGTGCCTGTCAGCTGACGGGATGAGGTTCGAGTTTTTAAATACAAGGAAGTGAAGTGCCAGAGGTGGCACGTAATGAATGAATGAATGGAGGGAGTCTGAGAGGGACCTCTAAAAAAACGCCAGTCCTAAGCCGGAGAAAGCTTAATAGTGGGAAAGCTTCAAGATCCACTGATGAAAAGTCGACAACTCTTGCCGACTCGTGGGATACGTCGGTAAGAGCGATCTATATTTTGTTTTTTTTTGCTGGAGGTTTTGTTATGACCTGGGTCATTTTTTTTTCTTTACCTATATTTTTGCCCGGATTACCTATTTTTCCTCGGAAGGTAAGAGACAGTTGGCTTGAGGAGTTTTGTTCGGGGACATCGGGGTTTTCGTTTGGATATTCTTTTTATTTGATTTGAACTAGAGGGAAAACGCGCGAGTGTGCGCAAGGGGCACGCAAAGGGAGGCCGCTTATTAACGCGGTCCTCTGATCACATCGGGGAAAAAGACTTTTGGGGTATCTGGACTGTGGGTTTATTTGAGGGTTGTGTGGTGAATATATATGGAGATATAAACTGTTTGAAAATATATGATGTAATGCAGGGGCGGAGTGGGACACAAAAATCCACCGGGACAATTCTAACTGCACCGGCCCACCACCGGCCCACAACGTGCCCAACCCGCATCCCCTCCACCTCCCATATATCAACTACAGAAACAAACGGGCGGCTTTTGATCATTATTGTTAGATTTAGAGTTGATGTGTGGGTGACAGTGACAGTGACAGTGTATTTGTATATGTACATTTATGGAAATACGGAACAAACCGACTCCCGTATTGGCTCAAATGTTATGCTAATTCGCAACAATGTGTCCTGTCAACTCACTCGCATCTAGTTGACGGCTGGTTGAATAAATCCGTAATTCTTGTACATTTTGATGCACTTTCCTCTTGCATCCGCCTCTTTTTCAGTCTGGCCTTTTTGCCCCCTCCTTTCTCCTTTCTCTTATGTCCCTCCATCAGGTACGCTTCACCTGCTCTCTCTCCCTGATAGCCGCTAATTTATCTCCCTAGGTTCACTTGATAAAGGCAGAACGATACACATTTCCCATGATGCTTCGCTCGACCATTCTACATTCAACAAAAAAACGAATTAAATCGCTGGCCAATTTATATTTGTGGTCATGAAAGTAATGGAGCGTCTGAATAAAAAGAATTACATCAATATAGGAGGCTAAACAAAAATCAGAAGGTTGAATTAATGGGAGTGAGTTTGACAGACGCCACCATAGGTGTGATGTACAGAGACAAATAGTGCTATAAATAGTGGTTGGACGGCTCAATCCTGTAACATTCGGAGAATTTAGAGATTTCCACGGGACCATGATTTGACGTACATGTAAATTCAAAGGGCCGCTCATGGCTTTCATTCAACGGCTGCGAAGGCCGGCCTGCAGGCTGGTTCTCGAGAGATAAATGGCCGACAGGCCCACCGGGAAAAATCCCGGTGCTCCCGATGGCCACTCCGCCCCTGATGTAATGTAAATTCCTGAGCTACGTATATCCTCGTTATTGGTTGTATTGTGGAGTGGTCTCAAACGAAACAAAATCAAGGTGCTTGGTTCTAAAATTTTGGAAACTCGCGTTTCTTTCGTAATAATTGGGCTAAAAAGATTAGTCAAAGTGTTACATATGGTGGCCAGTACGGGGACCGAGTTACATTGATTTTTGTTTGTGAAAAAATATTGAGATACATTTAATAATATGGCCCAGAGAGAGGATAGCAGCTCTTTGCCTAATCTAAGGCCTGTATTTGGTGATCCCGATTTTACTGCAGGACGAGAAGATCTACTTCAGATATATCTTATTTATTGAGCTCACTGTATATTAGTGACAATGACAATAGCACACTTAACACTACACACAACATTGGTCATAGCCCTATTAATGTTCCACGCACTCCTGGTAATGTTCAAAATACTGTAGGTAGTGTTAGAATGGGTTTGGAGGATGTTGATAATGAGGAATATGATGTTGTTGATAATGAAAATGGTAATGAAAATGATGATGATGGTGATGATGATAATGATGATGATGTTAACAGTGATGAAAATAATGATGAAGAGAATGATGAGCATAACAGGAGGGCTGGTGGGGATGAAACGGTTACACAGGAAACACAGACAGAAAGTGAGGAATTGGCAAATAACATCAATAGCCTACAAGAACAAGTGGAACAGTTAAAAGCTGAATTTAGGGAGTCTGTAACAAGTGCTGTAAATAGGGAGTTGAGTTTGAGAGGGTGGGTGGAAGAAAACCTGACTCAACTAGAAAAGTTCTTGGGCGATGGTATAGGAAAGTTGGACAGGGAAGTGTACAATTGCCTTCTTCGAAGAGATGAACAATGGAGAAAACAAGTGCACAAGCTAAGGCCCACTAGCACTCCCGTACCACTGAGAACTATAGCAGTCTCCACTAATGTAAGCCCAATAGCTACCCAAGCTAGCCCAATGGTTACCCAAGCTGGTCAGTATGTTGCAACACCTCCTGGCCGTATGAAGTCGGTTGCATCTCCAATGTACCACAAGCCTCCTGTGAACCTGGAGTTTCCCACATTCGGCCCTAGCAGTGAATCCTCTGATGTCATGCGGTTTGTCGAACAGTGTGAAAACTTTCTAGAAATGAGACCCATTACTTCTCATGAGCTAATGGGTGCGCTATCCTCAGTTTTAAAAGGCTCAGCACTCAGTTGGTGGAAAGCTACCAAGAGTCAGGTACATGATTGGATCTCATTCAAAGAAACCTTTCTAGCAGCTTTCCTATCCACAGATTACTTGAGTGAAGTTGAGGAGAAGATGCGAACCACCGTTCAGAAGCCAGACCAGTGCCTCCGAGATTTCGCCTATGACTACCAGGATTTATGTCTTAAATGGAAGCAGGACATGCCTGAAGAAGAGATTGTAAGGCGTATCTTGAATAATAGTAATCCTAAGATAGCGGGGTGCCTCCGTGGGACGGTGATAACCGTGGCACAACTGGTGAAGGTGGGCTCTATGGTGGAGAAGGACTGCTCTGGAGCCAAGGAGTACTGGCAGAAGGTGCATGCTAGTTCAGATAGACAAGAAAAAAAAACATCAGATAAAAAGAGCAAACATGGAGCCGCTGAATTAACGGTAGTTCAACATCAAACACACAGAAATAAAGATCAACAGGGTCTACTGTTAGTTTCCATTACCATCAGAGGCATGCAGGGAGACGCTGTAGTAGACACAGGCAGCACTTTCACATTGATGAAGCAGAGTCTGTGGCGACAGGTGGCAGCAGCAGATGAAAACTTCCTACCAGCAGAGAGACAGAGGTTCGTCATGGCAGACGGGACCACTCACCAAGCCCTGGGGAAGAAAACTATTTGCCTCGATTGGCATGGCAAACAATGGCCTGTTGAAGTTCACGTGATGGAAGACCGTCACCTTGCTTTTCCTGTGATTCTAGGCCTAGACTTCCTAGCTACTACCGGTGTTCTCATTCATCTGGCCAAGAACAGTTATGGACTAAAGACAGATAGAGGCTACACCTATCATACCTTTAAACGACAACCTCTCGCCACTCCTGGGTGGAACAACAACAGTCTTAGCTCTCCAGAGAGTGTACACCTCTACTATGCCCTGCCTCCGGGTGCTTACCATCAGTGTTGGGTCTCCTCTACAACAGACGCCCCATCTCCAAGGTATGATTCTAACTGGCCTGAAGGGCTTCAGCAACTTATGGAGAACTGGCCGACGGTTACCTCTGGGAAGCTGGGAAAAACTGATGTGGAGAAGCATGCCATCTTCCTGCAAGATGAAGTTCCTGTCCGGAGCAAGGCATATCGGGTATCTCCTCTGAAGAAGAGAATAGTAGAAGAACATGTGGAGAAAATGCTGGCTGAGGACATCATTGAACCATCCCAATCTGCCTGGTCCTCACCTGTGGTTCTCGTCAACAAACCTGATGGATCCTATAGGTTTTGCGTAGACTACAGGAGAGTGAATGCCAAGACCTTGCCTGATGCATATCCAATGCCCATCATACACGACATTCTTGAATCATTGGAGGGAGCCTCTTGGTTCAGTTCATTGGATTTGCAATCGGGATATTGGCAGATGGCAATGACAAAAGAAAGCAAGCCCAAGACTGCATTTATAACATCACTAGGACTGTTCCAGTTCAAATCCATGCCGTTCGGTCTCCGAAATGCTGCTGCGAGCTTTCAAAGGCTAATGGAGCGGGTCCTAGGGAATTTGAGAGGAAAGATATGTTTTGTGTACATAGACGACATCATTGTGTACTCTCATTCCCGCCACAACCACATACAGGATCTGGCTGCAGTCTTTCATAGGCTGCAAGAAGCAAACCTCAGCCTTAACATGAAGAAGTGCCACTTTTTCAAACAGGAACTTAAGTTTCTTGGCCACATTGTCTCAGACAGAGGGGTGGAGGTGGACCCAGCTAAAACACAGGCTGTGGCTGACTTCCCTAGTCCCAAGGACTTAAAGGCTCTGCAGCGCTTTCTTGGACTGGCGGGCTGGTATCATAAATTCATTCCCCGGTTTGCCGACCTTGCAGCCCCGCTTAACCATCTTAAGAGGAAAGGAGTGGAGTGGCAATGGACCAGTGAATGCCAGGCCAGTCTGGATGCCTTAAAGGAGGCCTTGCAGAATCCACCAGTGCTGGCACAGCCGGATCTATCCTTACCATTCCAGGTGCTAACAGATGCTAGTGACGTGGGCCTCGGCGCCATCTTGTCCCAGAACACACCAGAGGGGGAGCAGGTGATAGCCTTTGCCTCCAGGGGACTCCGAGGTCCAGAGTGCAATTATTCCACCTCGGAAAAGGAGTGCCTGGCAGTGGTATGGGCGGTTGAAAAGTAGAGGCACTACTTAGAAGGAGTGGAGTTCTCTGTCTACACTGATCATGCTGCACTGTCGTGGGCGTTCAATTGCCCAAAGACTAGCTCCCGCCTGACCCGGTGGACCCTACGATTACAGCAGTTCCATTTCAAGGTACATTACCGAAAGGGCTGTCTCAATTCAGCACCAGACGCGTTGTCCCGGGCTCACGAACCTCTCTCAATTCACCCATCACCGTGCTTGGCTGTCTCCACCAAAATCCACTCTGTGTTGCCTACTACCCTGGCAGAGATAGCAGAGGAACAAGAGAAGGACCAACGGGTGTGTGAGCTGAAGCAGGACAGTGCTCAGACAGATGTGCCTTTAACTCGCATTGGCTTTGTGGTCCAACAAGGGGTGTTGTACAGAAGAGTTCCTGTACGGGACCAGGGACAGAAGTACCAGATGGTCGTTCCACAATCCCTGGTGTCCGAATTTCTGAGGTACTTTCATGATAATCCCCTTGGTGGTCACCTGGGTCAGCTGAAGACTCTATTGAAGGTGTTGGAAGTAGCCTGGTGGCCGAATGTCCGCAAAGATGTGTGGGCACATGTCAAGTCCTGTATACCCTGTCAGCAGTACAAAGCGGATAACGCCAAGCCATCAGGACTACTGCAGAGCACAGTAGTTGAAAAACCGGGAGTGATGCTGGGTGTTGACCTCATGGGGCCATTACCTAGAAGTAAGAAAGCCAACTGTTACCTCCTGGTGGTGGTCGACTATTGCTCTAAATGGGTGGAAATGTTTCCCTTGAGAGACAGCAAGACACCCCGTCTGGTCAAAATCCTCAGAGAGGAAATCTTCACCCGGTGGGGGGTGCCGCAATACATGGTTTCGGACCGAGGTCCACAGTTTACTTCAAAACTTCTGACTAACCTCTGCAACACATGGGGGGTTGTTCAGAAACTCACAACCAGTTATCATCCACAAACCAATCTGACAGAACGATTCAACCGGACCATTAAAGCCATGATTGCATCATATGTCGGCAAACACCACAACACCTGGGACCATTGGCTGTCAGAGTTCCGTTTCGCCCTCAACACAGCACAACAGGAGAGCACTGGACAAACCCCTGCTGAGCTGGCTTTGGGAAGGAACCTCAAAGGCCCACTGGAACGGCTCATCTACAAGTCACCATCACCTGCACAGCGAGAGGCCTACAACCTGGTGGAGAGACAACAGAAAATGCTAGAGGAGGTCCAACGGAGAGTGGGGGTGCATCAACTTAGACAAGCTAGGTATTATAATGCCCGCAGAAAAGATGCGCACTTTCAGCAGGGTGACCTAGTCTGGGTCAGGTCCCATCCTCTCTCTAAGGCCAGTGATAAATTCTCTGCTAAGCTAGCGCCTAGGTGGGAAGGGCCAGCTAAAATTATAAAAAAATTGGGGCCTATAAACTACAGGGTAGGGTGGAACAACCCACAAAAAGAGGATACAGTAAATGTGGTAAATTTGAAAAAATATTTTGGTGTCTTACCTGAGTAGCCTCCGGCTGGAGGGGGGGTCTATGTGACACTAGGCCACATATTTAATACTTTAGGATACACTGTAAAAATATTGCCTGGTTTCAATATGTGAAGAATGAACAGGTATAATGTGGGGATCCTAAAGTAATGTTCCTACCTTAATGTGTACCTGTGGCCTTATATTTATATGTGTTTATTTTATATTTATGACTGTTATTGTTTTCTGACCGGGATCTGTGTTCCGCAAATCAGCTGACGTGCCTGTCAGCTGACGGGATGAGGTTCGAGTTTTTAAATACAAGGAAGTGAAGTGCCAGAGGTGGCACGTAATGAATGAATGAATGGAGGGAGTCTGAGAGGGACCTCTAAAAAAACGCCAGTCCTAAGCCGGAGAAAGCTTAATAGTGGGAAAGCTTCAAGATCCACTGATGAAAAGTCGACAACTCTTGCCGACTCGTGGGATACGTCGGTAAGAGCGATCTATATTTTTTTTGCTGGAGGTTTTGTTATGACCTGGGTCATTTTTTTTTCTTTACCTATATTTTTGCCCGGATTACCTATTTTTCCTCGGAACGTAAGAGATAGTTGGCTTGAGGAGTTTTGTTCGGGGACATCGGGGTTTTCGTTTGGATATTCTTTTTATTTGATTTGAACTAGAGGGAAAACGCGCGAGTGTGCGCAAGGGGCACGCAAAGGGAGGCCGCTTATTAACGCGGTCCTCTGATCACATCGGGGAAAAAGACTTTTGGGGTATCTGGACTGTGGGTTTATTTGAGGGTTGTGTGGTGAATATATATGGAGATATAAACTGTTTGAAAATATATGATGTAATGTAAATTCCTGAGCTACGTATATCCTCGTTATTGGTTGTATTGTGGAGTGGTCTCAAACGAAACAAAATCAAGGTGCTTGGTTCTAAAATTTTGGAAACTCGCGTTTCTTTCGTAATAATTGGGCTAAAAAGATTAGTCAAAGTGTTACAGTACTACGGAATTGAATTAATGTTACGATCCACAGGGGATACAATTGTTTGGCTGTTTTTCCTTGGGAGATGTAAATGGAACAATCAAAATGTTCCTCACCTCAATTAGCTACTGATTCACCTAGTGAAGAGTACTGAATCACCCAGTGAAGACTCACCCAGTGAAGACTACTGAATCACCCAGTGAAGAATACTGAATCCCCCAGTGAAGAGTACTGAATCACCCAGTGAAGAGTACTGAATCACCCAGTGAAGAGTACTGAATCACCCAGTGAAGAGTACTGAATCACCCAGTGAAGACTACTGAATCACCCAGTGGAGAGTACTGAATCACCCAGTGAAAAGTCAATTAGAAATACTGAAATTAGGGGGTGGAAGATGGATCACAGTCTTTGTGGATTTGTACTGAAAGCCATTTTGGACCTTTTTCAGGAAGTAGAATTCTGTCTCCGAAAGGAACATCATAACACAAATTCTGACAATACAAATGTTGTTTTATCACATCTTTTTCTTTCAACATTTATTTACAAATTAGGACAGACTACTGTTGAATGTGTAAACATCTCCTCACAGTGCATTTTTCTCAAAGCGCAATAAGTTCACCAACAACAATAATTACAATATGATAAAAGTCCAATAAAACATTATTTACACTTCATATGTTCTCGGTGTACATACAGACATACAGTTCATCACAATGTGGTCAGGTCACTAGCCTTTTGACCAGACAGTATTATGGGATAAGAAAGGGGCTGAAATAGCCGAGCAGAGATCGTCTGTGTCTTTTGGCCATGCCTCACAGTAGCACAAGCAGACGGGCAAAGGAGCAACAGTAGCTACACAAACAGAGAAGCTAGATGGTGGTGGGTGGAGTCTGTTATACTGATTTGTCCTGTCCTGTCTTGTCAGTAAATACAAATACTTCTGTAGAGAACTTTACCCTCTTCCCTGGAGTTCCAGATGATTGTCAACTTGGTGGTTTTCTTTTTGAGGTGTGAGCTGGAACACATATGACCCTGATCAGGCCAAACAGGGCAGAGACAGTTTCAGCGACAGCTACCATGAGAGTGGGCATAGGTCCACACGCTTAGTTAAGTTAAATATAAATCTTTTTTTTTCTGGTGATGGAGTGCTCTCTTGATGTTTTGATGCGTTAAATGTGGCAGGAAAACATTCTGCTTTTGGCCACCACAGCCCATGCTCACTCCCTCTGCTCTGTTCTTCTGGTGTCATGGCAACCTGCGTTTAGTCCCTTCCAAAAGAATGTGGCGAGTTGGTGTTGCATATTATATAGGGTTGGAATGACTCTGCAAAGGTTCTAGAACCTCCACGACTAATGGGCTTCAGATGCCACTGTCACAAACCTTACTAACACACAGGGGAAGACATTGCACAATAATTGGTAAATACCACAATAAGTCATCACATGCTGTGAATCATGATTAGTTATGTGGACAGGTTTAAATTTCAACTCTGTGCTTTCCCATCCTGAAGATATGTAAAGGTATCAGTGATTTGCATATACAGTACTTTGGTCAAATGTGTTATATTGAGTCGTACAAATAGCAGCCATTCTTGTGTTAACAGCATCCCATTTAATCCGATAGACTAATTATTTTGTCCAAGTCCGGTTTATTGCGAGACGTGATTAGGGAAAGTGATCTGGTATCACTAATTCCATCCCATTTAACTTGCATCCAGTGAAAACTTGAATTGAGCTCATTTTGATTGTGTTCAAGCTCTGCTTTTGTTGAGTGACTATTGCTGAGCAGTCTCAAGGTAATTAGGGTCATTGTCTTTGGGACAAAGGACAGGGACAGGGGTACAGACACTGAAGAGGACAAGGAGGACAGTGAGGTTAACTATCTCCTTCTCTGGCTGGAACACATAGACAGAGGTGACAGTGGCGTTATTTTTAGACATCTTTTCTTTTCTGTTCTTTTTTTCAAATCGGACAGAGCAGTTGTGCCCCCCCAAACTCCCCCCCCTCTCTTGGACTAAGCTGACTCTGCCTGTTTTTAATGATAATTGGCTTTTTTCTCTCTTTCTCTCTCTCTCTCTCTCTCTCTCTTTGTCTCTCTGTCCCTCTGTTCGGCCTCTTATTTTGCCTGTCTTCTTGGTGTTGTCTCTCTCTTTCCTTCTCAACATCACATCTCCATTTCTCTCTCTCTCTCTCTCTCTTCTGTCTCTCTCTCCACTTTCCATTACGCCTTCCTTCCCCTCGGTTTCATATCCCTCTCATTCTCTCCCTCTCTCTTCTGTCTCTTTCCCTCCCTCAGTCCCCTTCTCTGTTGCACAGAGTCCCATGTTAAAGCTCCTCTCTGCGTGATCTCTCTCTCTTTGACTTTGGCTTTGCAAACGTTGCCTCAGCCCTCCTCATGAGGATTTAGCAGCCCCCAGAGTTTATCTGCAGCTTGACTTCACCATACCTGACTCTCATACTCACATGTCCCTGTAGAGCCTGATTAACAAGGTGCATTGAGACTCAGGTGCAACTTAGGTCTCCGGGACGGTGGAGCTCCAGGTTGATTGTGCAACTCTTGCCTCGGACACCCAGCTGTGTTGTCACATTTGAAGGCTTTTTTATTTATTTTTGTATTATCTGGCATTATTAATCCATCTTTTGTCTCTCTTTCTCTGTCGCACTTCACAGTTTCCCACTGGCCAAGAAGAGCGTAGCAGGCACCCCTAGAGGAAGTTGTCATGCATTTTGTCAGGGAGCTGGGAGACCATGACCTCGCTGTGGCCAAAGTCTGTTAGCACACGCGCTGTCCGATGAGGCGTGGTCAGATGACAGCGTGCGTTCACGCCCGCGCCCCCGCCGGCACCGTTACCTGTCTCTGCGCAGTGTAGACACGCAACGTGGCTCTCAGGCAGCCCGTTGGACAGCCGTGTGGAGTTGCTCATGTCCTTGTTGTTGCGCTGCAAGGCAGGCTTGTCTGGGTCCTTAAGGCCCACGTTGGGGCTGCCTTTGCCCGTGCTGGAGCAGATCTTTTGCCTGATCTGCGCAGTGTCACAGCGCAGCGACTTGCGGAAGTTGGGCTTGAAGAACAGGTAGACCACAGGGTTGTAGATGGTGGAGGACTTGGCAAAAATGGCCGCCATTGCGAAGGCAAAGGGCGGGATCACGTCACTGTTCACGAAGGTCGCCCACATAGCCACAACTGCGTAAGGACTCCAGGCAGTCAGAAAACCAATGCACACCGCCACAGACAGCTGTGGGAGAAGCATAAAAACACATACACAGGTTATGATTTAGGTTACGAAATGTATTAGGAGCTAAAATATTTTTTTGGGGGGGTATTGTTTATTAAATACTTTTCATTCTGAAGCATACCAATGTGGCATTTTTTGAGTGTATAGTAAATGTAATGGTCAGTTTATGTGTGCAGTATGTACATAAGAAAGTATGTAAATTGTAATATGTTCAGTGTATGTCCTCGGAGACCCTGTTCTGACCTCTCACCCCTCACCTTGACGATAAGAGTGTGTGCGTTGGTGGTCTTGGTCTGGGGTGAGACATGCTGCTGCACGGCCTGGCGTGAGCCTCGCACCGTCAGCAGGATAAAGGTGTAGGAGAGGAAGATGATGGTACAGGGCACCACGTAGCAGAAGAGGAAGAGGCAGATGATGTAGGACATGGCAAGGGCGTTGTGGGCAGGCGCGTACCAGTCGATGCAGCAGGCTGTGCCGTATGGCTCGGGGCCATACTGGCCCCAGCGGGTAAGAGGCCCGATGGCGAAGACGGAAGCATAACCCCACACCCCAGCCACAAGGAGCAAAGCATGGGTCGAGGAGAATTTGTTTCCTGAAAGATAAAGAACAGAAGAAGAAAAAGAAGAAGATAAGGTGAAGATGATGCCAGGCAAATATGGGGCACCAAGTGTAACAGACCTTATTTTGTACACAGAACGCATCCTGTGATCGACACGCGTTCATTTATTAGGAAACCATGCAACCAAGTTATTCTTCTGTTCACAGAAAACATAATTGCACTAGCATGCTGACCACAAAATACTGAAGATACTTTCATGCTCAGAGAATAAAACGTATGATCATTTTGTGCACTAAACTGAAAGTTCTCCTTTTAATTTTTCAGACCAAAGGCTAAAAATAACAAAATAAACATGTTTTTATAGACAAAAGTAATTCTGTCCACAATATCTGAAGCCATCAAATGTTCATTTGTATCCAGTGTTTTGCTAAAGTACAAAAGGAATTACGTCGGTAGGCTGCCTCACTGAAAATATGATATGCAGGAAAGGACTTTGGTCCGATACATTCTGTGAGTCAGCATATTATAGAATGTGTTCTTTCCACGTAAATTAAGTCTGCCTGAACTTCTTGGAGACTTTTGAATCAACCCTGAAGCACAGAAAGATCAATCACGCTTTGAGTTTTGTGGACAAAATGCATTCTCTAACCTGCAATTAGAGTCACGAAATGGATGGACCGAAGTAATGTATGGACCGAATCCACACCATATCTTCGGTAACAAAGACGACTTGGTTTTGTGGTTATTTGGTTTCGTAATTAATAAATACTTTCTGTATACAAAATAAGGTCTGTTACATTTGGCACCCTAATAAGCACTTTTGTAAGTGATTATTGTAGCGCAATCTCTCCTATCACTTATGTCTTCTGCCAGTGCAGCCAAAGTCAGCACTGTGTCAGACTTTCCCATTATGGTAGACAGGCTGGAGTAAATTAAGTTAGATGTTCCGAATAACACACACAGACTAAGGAATGTTCCAATAAACCTCACCTATCATAGCCAAACAGAGAGAAAATGTTTACACTCATAATATTCGATGGAATGCTTTCTCATTTGCAGAGTATGTGATGAAAACTAAATACCCCCGGCTCCGATATTCTACCTCTCTTTCAGTGTTGTGTTGTGCATTCATTTCATCTGTCGAACTTCTCAAATGTATGCAATTTTAGTTTTCTTGCACTGTCCGATCCCCATTTTGAGGAAGAAGTGCACCGTCAGATTATCCAGGCTCTCCGCTCGGCCAGAAGTCCCGCTGTGAGCCAACAGCCCTCTCCCCCAGCTACGGGCTCAATGCGGAGAGCAGCACTGTAATTATTTACACTTCCTTCCAATCCTGCCTCCCTTCCTTCCCCCCGCCGGCATGTTCTTCCTCTCTGCTCCATGCAGCGTCTCACACACACACACACACACACACACACACACACACACTGCTCCATGCAGCGTCTCCCGGTCCTCACTGATTCCTTATGTATTTTTCACAAGCCCGAAGGTTCTCATTTTTTCTTTTCCTAGCCCTCAACGTAATGGAAGCTGACACATTTCCAAACGTGTAAACAGAACAAAGTCACTAATAGCCAGAGTCTCATCACTAACCCGAGTCAAAGAGTCTAGGCACAGTAGCAATACACAGCAGCGCGGGAGGGCAACCAGGTAGGACAGAACAACAGCCAGGACGAGGAGATTAAGGAGAGAGTTTCATATGAGAGCAGACAGGGTCATATGGTTGCACACAGGCCAGTGAAGATCTGTTAAAAGGAAAAGAAGTGATCTCCAGGGAACAGCAATTTGTATGGGGGTTTGGGTGAGGTTTTGTTCTTCTGTTTTTTTTTAACACTGACGATGTCATGCCATGATATGGACATTGTAATAATATACATTAACTACTCTTTACTACTCTTCTCACACTACCTTTCTGTGAAAAGCGAGGGTCGCGTTTTCCCTGTAGCTACCGTCTAGCCCTGAGTTTGCACACACATCGTCACACGTAACCTGATGAACACACTACATTTCCCATAATTCAACACCTGGTAGCTGGAGCCGCGGCAGCGTTTCAAAGCGGAGTTATAGTCAGTTACAGCACGTTCCGGTAAGCTAACTTTACAAACAACCACAACACACGTCAGTTCAATAAACTTCATTTATTTACTTAACACCATAGCGAACAGTGAGGTACCCACTGATTCAGTTACAGATTCCATTCCTTTCACAATACTTTCGTTAGTTATTCAAACACACGCAACACAACTCACGAGTCAACTGCAGGTCTCCTAGGTCCGTCCGCAAACTGGTCCGTGTGGAAACGCGAGCCACATTGGAGCTAGGTCCTTATTCTGTCCTGTGACAGGGTAATTGGGATTTGCTAATGGAGAGGGGTGCTGAGTTGCCGTGAATACTTCTGTGTATGATTATTATTACTGATGTGATGTATTTGAAGACTATTAGTGAATGAGGAAATGTGTATGAATATGTATATTTATATGATGTGATATTATTATGCTAAATGGGTTGTCTATGGCTTTTGTAATGGTTGTTCTGTGAATATTGTATGTGTTGATTTACCTATCCTGGTGAGTTCTCCCAATTAGTAGTTGATTGGTTGGCTTATTTAAAGCTAGTGGGGAGACTGGGTAGAGAGATTCGGGGTTGCCAGTGTGTAACACATCAGCTTGCTGTGAGGCTGTGTGTAATTATCGGAACAGAAAGTGAGTTTGGTATTGCCTAGGAAGGGCCGGTTTGATTTCTGTTTTGCCAAAGTATTTTCTTTATTATTCTTTTGTTATTATTTTTGCACTTCGCACTTGTAAAATAAACCGGCACTATTTTCTCACTTCAACTGCTGAGCGGCGTCCTGCTTTTTACCTTTGAAACCTTGGTTGGTGCGTCCCGTCCCGTGTGTGAATTGGGGGTGCAATACCGCCTTTTCCACACTTTCTTACATGACTTAATTAAGTACCTTAAAGACTCTTAACTGCTTATAAGAGCTGCTACATGCTAAGCAGTCAGGACATACCGTAGTGTGGGAAGCAGACTTTGAGGCAGCAGACGGACGAGAGGGCCGTGAGGTTGGTCAGGCTGCAGAGGCCGAAAAGAACCCCACACACGGCGTAGCCCTGGCAGACCACCTTCCCAAACAGCCACCTGGACAGGAGAGGGATGAAGAGCAGAACATGGGAGAGCAGACTAGCGTAGAGTAGCAGGTAGAAGATTACATCATCATCAATACTAACACATGGCATTTGTATGATTATATATTTGTAATTATCAGACATAGTTCTAGTAGTAGTATTTTAATATAACATAATATCATATTTTTATGCTTTATTGCAATATATTTGTTATAACAGGAATATATTTTAACCTAACCCAGACAACAGATGGTGCCATTATGGACAGATACAATCTAGAGTGTTGTCTGGTAATTCTGGGAAATATTCAACATACCATGATATACCAGAAAGGCTTTTATTATGCATCCAATGTTCTGGCAATACATCGCTCAGTATACCTGTCTGTTTATACATTCATAATGTTTGTGCTGGTGTGTGTATGGTGGGGAGAGGGTAATATTTGGGAACATTGCTTTTGATAGCACAGCAGGCTGCTGCGTTAATGTTATAATGGTTTTAATGCTGTGGGCAAATGGCCTACTTTTAAGGGTGATATAAGTACAGAAGATAAACACAAAAAAAAAAACCATACACACACACACACACACACACACACACACACACACTCACACACACACACTCACACACAAACACACACAGACCTGTGAGAAATGGAAGAGGGGATGGCGAGAGGAAAGAGGCTCAAGGTCATCCCAAGGTCGCTGACTGACAGATTGACGATGAAGAACTCAGCCGGCTTCAGCGATGACCTTTTCCGATAGGCTACGAGGAGCAAGACACAGTTGCCGAGCAGGGACAGTACACCTGCGTAAGGTCATAAGGTCAACAGTCATTATTGCTCAGTTAGGCCCACAGTTATGTCAGCCATGTCACAGTAGCGACTGACTCCCTCTATTAGCCCATTCTTCAAAACAAGATTTCCATTCCCATCCCCCAGTTACGCTCGAGTATTGATGTGAAGTGTTATGGTTGAAGCAATACAAATGAATTTAATAAAAACCTAAATGCCCCGTGTGTTATGCAGCTTGACAGAAGGACAAGGCTGACACTTGCAGACTGATTGCGTCTTAGATGAAATGTTAACAGCGGCTGGCAAACTTACAAAAAATTGTGTACACGGCGGCCATGAAATAGTCGGTGTCCTTCGAGAGGCTGGAAAAAAAGAGGTCTGCTTCGGAAGCATTTCCCATCTGTAAGAAAGACACAGACAGAAAGAGAGAGAGAGATATAGAGACAGAGAGAGAGTGAGAGAGAGAGAGAGAGAGAGGGGGAGAGAGAGAGACAAACAAATTATCAACTGATGACAATGTACCTGGTCAGTATCACTCTGCTGGAGGCAAAAATTATAAATGAAATAAATAAAAGGTGGCAGTAAGAGCCAGATGACATTTGGGTCGCTGACCACCAAAATGACTGTAATCCAAATATATTTGTCTCCCTGCTTTCCAGAGGTAAAGCCACTTTAGTCTGAAGATCAATTACATTTTTTTTTCTCCAGACAAACAACACTCAGAAGCACTAAACACCTTTATAAAAAGTGCACTTTGAAGATGAGAGGGGAAGCTGTTGACTGAGAGCTATTGACTTGGCACAGATCTGGCCGGGGGTTTTGGGGTTCGGGGGCCGTGTCACGGCCAGGCTCCTGCCAGAGCTCTCCGTTATCTGGGAACACATTGTTCTGGATGACATCAGAGAGAAAGAGGGAAGGAGGAAGAGACGAGGGCATCCAACACACAGCACCCTGAGCCAAATAAAGCCCTAATGCCAAAATAAAAATGTCCCTGCGGATTATGCCATGGAACTGCGGTAAATGACACAGCAACGGAACAGATTAGAGTGCCCAGAAATAGAGAAAAAAGAGGGAGGAAGGAGGAACAGCGTGAAAGAGACACAGAGAAAAATTGAAAAAAAGAGAGAATTGGGGTTTACTATTAGGGACAAAAGCTAGGACTGTGAAGGTTGAAAAAGATGTGTGCATATGTATAAGTGCTTGTTTGTGTGTGTGTGTGTGTGTGTGTGTGTGTGTTTGTTCTTAAATATATTTTAACTAGGGCTGATGCTCTGTCCCACTCCTGGCAGCTCTATGACTAAGCACTTTTTAAGCTGGTCTCAGAAAAAAACACATTGCCATCATCCTTACTGCGGTTCCCCTGCCCTGCATACAAGAGAGAAGCCAAATTAGCCTTTGCGTTAGCATAAGTCAGGGGGAGCCATCACTCAAAGCCACCTGACAGGCCTAAGAGTCAGCCCCCTGTCGAAAGAGCTCACCGATAAACAATGCAATGCCTGACTCAGGCCGTCATGTTTTTTTTTTTCTTAGAGGATAACTTTAAAAGAGATGATTCAATGGGAAGAGACAGAAGAAGGTCATTATATTTGAAAAAAAAAACATGTTTAGTCTTAAGATGACTTTTGTTTTTGCCCAAGGCTCATGCTGTAGTCTTCTGCATCTTTAAATGTCTCTTGAAAAATAAGTTTTTTGAACATAAACTGAAAGCTATACCAAGATGTCTGCTGGGAGAGGTTTTTCATAATCAAATATTAAAAGCCTGCTTTTAACCGGACACGCATACAAATGTCAATCCAATACAAATTGACTTCAACATCACCCAATTATGGTCCTCACAGAATGAATAACGTACTGATACAGATGCAAGCGGCACCACGGTTCTTTCCTCAGAACTAATAGAACATGATGTTTCAATCCCTTTTGGTACACCGGCACTGTTGACAGAGGAAATCGAGTAGTGAAAGGGAGGGTAGGTACTGTACGTTCTCGGTGTGACAGTTCGATATGTAAAGTTTAACTTTTACCGTTGGTCGCAGTCCTTCACTAAAGAACAGTGTATCCTGACTAGCTTAAATGTATTTTTCTTCCCAGTATGGATGTTTTCCTCTCCTGTGGTGACTGTTCTTTTGCTGTAGAACTAGAAAATACTGAGGGTCAGTCTTTGAGAAGGATCTTGGCAACAGCTGGACAACATCTCCGCTCCACCGACTGCCCACTGATTTCAGAATAGAATTAGAATAAACAAAGAACAACAAATCCCATTTTGACCCATATTCATTTGATTACACATAGAGAGAAAAGCATATATCTTTCCATGTTGGTTTCCCCATATACTGTATCAAGTGTAGAAACAATTCCAATTTGAGATTTTAAATCTTTTTTTCCCTCTGCCTGTTCAAAGAACTGGCTAATTGTATTCATCATTGACAGGAGAGTAGTTGCCCACATACCTATTTTATGCTGGCTGTGCTCCTGTAATTCATTTATGTATCCATAAATTACAAGCAAGCATAAAATCAGTGTGCAGACATTCAAGGGTAGAACATTCCAAGTTCAGAAGGTCAAAGCACACTGCATTGGTTAAGCCTTATGCACCGTCAATCAGAATTTAATTCAACGCCATCACCTCTCCAATTTGCAAATTAGCAAACTCAGATGTTTGACTCACACACAGGGAAGAAGTTGGTCTGTTTGAATCAGGACTGTCCACCATAGTGAACATGGCGTTGTTGTTTTACTGCCCCAGCCAGTTCTTCAACCAGCTGTTGCCTGGTGCTGTTGGAATGCTTTAATGAGCAAATCCAGATGGTTTGTTGATGGACAGCACAGCTCTCACAGCAGAGTGAGAACGTAGATTTATAAAGATTTTTAAAGCTTTATTTGAAGATTTGGTTTTATTGATTTCCCGAGTCTTAGGCATGGACAGATTATGAAACCATGGGCCCCTGGGCCTGGACATGTAAAAGCCCCATCCCCCTTTGCGCAGATTTTAGTTTGTGAAAAGGAGGACACTTCGTTGCTGGGGACTTTGGATTACCTTATAGCTCTCTTTTGGAGGTTGGCATTTGACAAGGAGTCTGTGTATTCCACACTCTCCTTGTTAAATGCCAACCTCCAAAAGAGAGAGATATTAGCCTTCAAATACCTAGACCAGTGGTCCCCAAATGGCGGCCCGTGGGCCAGATCCGGCCCGGGTACGGCACATTTTTGGCCCGCGACATCGTAAAAAAAAAAAAAAAGATTTTAGATTTTTTTTTTTTTTAAGATTAACGTTCTTTTTGGCCTCGCAAACTGTGTAGTAGGCTAACGTTATGGTTTGAGTGATGGTGAGCGCGATACGGCAAAATGTTTGATAAAAAGCTTCTGAATAGAAAGTTTACCTTTTAAAAGTTGTGCAAAAGAAGCGAGCTTCACTGTTGTCTGAAAATGTCAACGGGCAGCTTTTCAGCAGAGTCTGAAATGTGCACTTTATAATTTTATTTTGTACACCCCTGTTTGGCAATGTTGTTTTTCAATAAAATAAAACATTGCATAAAGCAAGCCAATCCACTTTTCCATGATAAGAGCATTAAAATAAAATTTGCGATTAATTAATTTGCGATTAATCGTGATTAAATATTTTAATCGTTTGACAGCACTAATAAAAACTGTTATTTTTTTTAACCGCTGTCATTTTTTTGGGGGGGGGGGGGGGGGGGTTGTTGGCCCTCAGCCTCACTTGCTTTACATAATTTGGCCCTTGGGGAAAAATAATTGGGGACCACTGACCTAGACCATACTGGTACGTTAACATGTCACAGCTACAGGAGGCTGCTTTTGAAGTTGGCTATGCTATGGCCTTTCCAAAATCTTAAAATCTTACTACTGCTATTGTAACTCAGCCCTCCAGCTTCTAAAGTACATCCATATTGGCAAAACGTTATTGCAAGAACAGTATGGATCCAACGGTTCAGCATTAATCCCGATAGCTTCAATTCAGTTCCCTTAACAAGGTTTGTGAATGTTTACAAAAACACGCTCCTTCTATTGTGAAATGTCCTCCATCTGTTATGTAAACAGCCCATGCATTGTGGTCTGGCTCTGCTAAACTTAACAACACTGTGTTCATTGAGGTCTGGACCTGTCCCAAAAGAATCCATCTGGACTTGGGATATAGCTAATGAGCATCTATCCAAACTGCACTGACAGGCTGCTGACAGTGATTGGATCCACTAGTAGTTCACATCAAAAAACACTGAGATCACAGCCCTGGCAAGCAAAACCTAAGGGTTAAGTTAAAAATATTGTGTAAATAAATCAAGTTAGTTTGAGGCGGCAGCAGAATAAGTTGCACTGGAACCATAACACCCAGCAAAAATATCACAGTAAAAAAAATGACACATATCATCCCGTACCTCAGAGAAGGCCTGCGTGACTTCCTGCTCCATTATTCCGAACTTTAGCTGCGTAACTCTGATAAATCAGATCCGAATCATAGCAAATGAAAGCCTGTCTTCTTTGTCAGCTGCTTGCACACTTCACAAACACACACACAAACACACACACACACACACACGCATAGACACACACATTAAGGTCACAGGGGCTCAGAGTTATTAAATCAAACTTAGATCTCACAGTAGGATGGTGACTCATAACACCCTTTACCTCAGAAAAGGCAAGACACTTTCCTCTCCTTTCTCCCCCCCCCCCCCCCCTCACTTTTTTAACTGACATAACTACTTATAAAACAGTCCCAAATGCAGCATGGTGTCTGTCTCCTTTGACAGCAGGTATGTTGTCGTGTCGACATTTCAAATTAAAGTGTGTCTTGTTTGGTTTGTCACCACCTCAGCCACTCGCTACTGCACACTGATTGGTAGGCCCAGCAAAACAGGATGGACAAGCTCTCCCCAACAGTCCAGCCCCTGGCTGTAGGCATCATGACCCCCACACAATCCTCTAGAACAGTGTTGCCAACTTTTCAGTGAGGAAAATAGCTGTTAGCTCTCTGAAAAGTCACCAGAAGTTGCTAGATGACGTAATCGACTAATTTGAATAAGATGCAAATAAGCTGCGCATGCGCACAATATGCAATTCTGAGCACGGTAACACTAACATTTTTCCTGCGAATACAAAGTTCTAATATGTTGCTGTTATTTAGTTAGACTGGCGGTGCAGGCGCTGTGTGAGTGGAGAGGAGACCATGACAGCTCTTGCTGTTCTCAGCTTTCGTGAGATCAGTTGTAACGTGAACTGCAGAACAGGATATGTGAGATGCTTTTTCAGTGCTTTGTTAACACAATAATCCACCAAATGACAAAAGGAAAAGTCGCTAGATTTGTCGCTAGTCGCCTTTGGCTAATAAAGTCGCCAATGGGGTCTGAAAAGTCGCCAGATATATAATGACAAAGTCGTTAAGTTGGCAACACTGCTCTAGAATACCATGAAAACAAACAGTCCTGTAATGTCCTGTACATTAGTGAAATGTGATTGACGGCTTTCCAACTACTTTCTCAATATTGTGCAGCCTAAAAAGGCAGCCTAAAAAGGGAGAACTATGATCTAATCATGTAGAATGCAGAATGCCCTCTTTTCCCTCTTTGTTAATACTTTTTGTAAAACACTGATTCATCACTCCAGATACCCATCTCCTTCAGTCCCTCACAAGAATATTTAACTGCCCCTGCTTGCTCGTTCACAGCTCAGCAAGACAGCCATATCTAATCTGACCTTTTGACCTCTTCAGGGCTAATCATCCTGCTCATCCAGTTGTGCTCCTCCTAAAGTCCTTCAGCGCACAAACAAATCTGGAGCTATTGTGTCAATATGACTGGTGGTTATATAGGAATGAAACCAGGTTCATGTGATACGCAAACTGCTTGGTCACATCAGAGGAAGGCAAATCCAGTTCAGTAAGTCATATTTTGACAGCTCCCTTTGTCCAGAGACACATGACTTAACTCATTATGTGTCACCTACAGTTATGCAAAAGAGCAAAGCCTACGTAACAGTATGGGGGGGATTTTGTTTCTGGGCGTGGATGCTCTTTGTCTGCAAACACAGCCACATCAGTTTGTCCTGTCAAACATCTTTCTTCTCTTATCATTCTCTCCATCTCTTGGTCTTACGTAAGCTCCCCCTCAAGCAGGCAAAAAGTGAGTCAGCATGCCAGGTCAACCATAGAAGAGCTCTGTGTCAAATCACCTGTATGTCTGTCTCCCTTCTCCTGACCTGACATCCTCTGAATGATCAGCTGTCCTATTTCATGCACAGAATTACTTCTTGGCCAGCCACTTAATGTATTCTGATATTGGCTTTCTGTTCTTTTGGCAGCTACTTTGATTGGATTAGACTGTTAAAGTGGAATAATTTGCAGTGCATTATTTCACCGCCAGCAGTTTTGATTATGTTGGTAGTCATGATCATATTTTTGAAGCGGCTCCCTTGTGCCATGGCAATCCACTCGTAACTTAGTGTCAAACGATTTGGTTGTTTTCTAACATTAACCTCGCTGAGTTTATGACTGTTATCTTTCAAAATTCAACACTTTCATGTAATTGCACTCTCCTCTCTCCTTTCAAGCCTGGAGTCCCAGATGAACCAGAATGACTTGTGGGCACTTTTGTGCTGTCTTTGGTTATCTGACAATTTTTTTTCTTTTTTATTGGGCTATCTTCACTGAATGAAAATATATTTAAGCAATAAGGTTCGAGAGGCAGTACGGTATCGTCAATAATGTACTTGTTCGAGGGAGTTGTTAGGCCCGACGCGCAGCGGAGGGCCGGCAAACCCTCGAACAAGTACATTATTGACGATACCGTACTGACTCGAGTACCTTATTGCTTTTATAACACGGTTGCCAGCGACTTTAAACATATTAAGTACAATTAAAGTAAACAGTAAGCTGCCTTTCAGCACAAAAAAAGTTGTAGACACCAAACGTTGTGTATCGCATTTCAGTAGCCAAGAGAAAATAGTCCCCCTTTGTGTGGCTGTTGCTATGCAACAGACAAATAGCATTGGTAACTTCACGTCTGTTATACCTAGCACAAAAGCTACGTGTGTTTCTATGGGTTTTTGGTCTAAGCGCTAAAAGTCACCTACAAATAATATTCGACTTTCAATACTCTGCAACATTCGCGTAGCACAGAAACAACTAACCGAGTCAATTTAGACATATAAAAAGTCGTGTAGATAGCTTAATTCACATGAAACATTCCCCACTACATTAGCCACAACACGCCGCCACCTTGGATAGATATTTCCTTTTGAGTGCGCACTGATATGGAACGCTCAGGTAGATGAAAACAGGTCGTACAGTTACTATACCGTTGAATATAGCACACCCCGGAACTAACTCTCAGAATGGAGGATTCCATCTACCCGTGTTATAATTCCATCTACCCGTGTTATAAATGTGTTTAAGTAATTGCTCATGTTCACAAGGTCAATTGGCTTCATGCAGCGTGGGGCAGTGGTATTTTAACACTGTGAATGAGTTTCAATATCACCACCCAATTCAGAAAACAGCTCTTTTTGCAGTGACCTACATAGCATTTAGAAGATGCTTCAAAGGCCTGGGGATACACTCGTTCTGGCTTATTTATTTATATTCCTTTTTTATTTATTTATATATTTTCTGCTCAAAGGAGGGATAGGTATAGAGAGGATCTGCGTTTAACTCTTCAGTAAACAAACACAATTCAGAAAGATTTCTTTTGGATTTCAATCTCATTCTTTCACATAAAAGATATCAAACAGGCCAATCTAAAGGCAACCCGGTAATCAAAGAATGCCACTGTAAATGAAATCCCGCTTCAGATGCAAGGATTATTATGATGTCATAATGGCCCAATGTAAGTCAGTGGGAGAAATTGTATTAGTTTGTCTTAAATATTTTCAAAAGTATAAAGTTTAGAAAAATGTAAAATACATAGAATAAGTGTCCTTTAAAAGACCTACGTGACAAAGTTCGAGCAAAGTTTCTATGTTAAAGGCACCCAGTGCAACTTTCGAGGCTTAAAAATAAACATTCAATTTCTAGTCTTTTTTACACGTAGTAAGTTTCAATAACTCCATACCATTACATACCGACATTCAAGCAGCAAAGATGAGACGTCGTTGTGTGGTGAGAACTGATAGAAAATCGATAACAACAACAATCGCCGCCATTTTCTTTATTTTTTGTAACCTACAATAAATAAAGCAGGCTTCCAGTCAATGGAAAAATGGCTTCTCCCCACCGGCGATTGTTGTTGTTTACGATTTTCTATCAGTTCTCACCACACAACGACGTCTCATCTTTGCTCCTTGAATGTCGATATGTAATGGTATGGAGTTATTTAAACTTACTACGTGTAAAAAAGACTAGAAATTGAATGTTTATTTTTCATTGAATGTTTACATAAAGTTGCACTGGGTGCCTTTAAGCGGTTCGATCTGAAATAAGCGCAGAAGTCGGTACAAAGAATAATAAGAAGTATAAGAAACGAAGGAATAACAATACAGGGCATTGCATGCACTGTAATAAAATTGAAATTGAACACGGACTAATCAATCTCTCCACCATCCTCTCCCTTCCCTTCTCACCTGTGGCCCCCGTCTCAACGCTATGCATTTTTTTTAAATTAAAATGAAATTGCCCTTGAAGGGCGAGTTAAACTCTTTCAGGAGGGGGAGATGGCATTTTTTTCCTCCTTCCATGACTGCAGACTGTCTTCCCTGTGATAGCGGACAGAGAGCCTGCCGGTTGGTTGTTATTGATGAAGAGCTGGGTCAGGGGAACAATGCTGCTGGGGGTTCGGTCATAAAGAGACAGGATGGGATAGAGTGCACAAAGGGCTCTGCATTGACATTTTGGAGAGAAATATGTCGAGATGAAGTGGGATAGGATTTCAAGCCTCCCTAGAGTTGGAGACAAAGGCAAACAGAACAGGCGGTTCTGTCGGAAAGGGAGAGGCAGTTGCCCCACCCACCCTCAACCACAGATCTACAGGGTAAAAAAAAATCCTGCACCCTGACAGCAACGCCAGACTCAATGGTATGGCAGTCAGAACATACAGAGAGCATGAAGATATACTTTCTTAGACCGTTGTGCTGATGTGTTGTATTGTGTTGTGATGAATATTTTGTATAAGTACACTGAGAGCCACTTTACCCGGAGTCAAATTCCCTGTTTGTGCAAACTTACTTGGCCAATAAACGAGATTCTGGTGAACAGGCCCACTTCAAGGCAGATCAAGGCTGAACCTGGGTCAGAGATATCCACTGCAGGCAAGTACCTTGATGCCATCACTCACTTAACGGTGCATTATGTAGGAAAAAAAATCAGAAATCAAAGACTTACAAGAATTTTTAATGCAGAGCTCATATTAAACATATTCCCAATATTCCTATATCCAATATTGTTCGTGTCTGCCGGCCCATTTTTTATTGCACTGGTTTATATTTGACATGCCCTGAAAAAGTTGCAGATTTGCACATAGACTGGTGGGTCTAAAATCAAATCATCTAAAAACTTCCATTTAGAGATCACGATGAAACGGTCTATGAAAACCAGCATGACCTTGAGACTCCTTGCCATTTGTCACACGTGTAAAATTAAGCTAAAAAGACCGCCCAAAGTTTCTCTCTGTTGTAGGCCAACCCTATGCAGCTCTCTACCCTGAGTTGTTAATGGCAATATGCAGGAGTCCATCCCATAATGAGCTCCGGCTCATTATTCTCCATTGAGCCGTGGGGGTTTCAGATAGAGCTGGGTGGCAAAGGTTGTTAGGTAATACCACATTATGCCAGGGCGGCGTCAAAGGGTGCCAAAGAGAGAGCTGGCTAGGTAGGTATGCAACCGGGCCTCTCTGCAGGTGCAGCGCACTGATGTCTGATGCCGTGTCGAATCTAATTTGCATGCACTGAATTTCAACAGCATTATCACTCCAATATCGAGAGCCCTTGTATCATCTTAGGAGCCTATGTCCATTATTCACCCTTGTATCAGATTAGGAGCCAGTGTCCATTGTGAGCCCTTATGAGCCCTTGTATCAGATTAGGAGCTATGTTATAGCTCTAAACTACTAGAAAATAACCACAAAATCAGTCATAGTTTTCTTCGTTAAACAGGAGGCTGTTTACTTCACAATCACCGAAAGACAGAGAGAGAGAAACCCGCGATTTCCCATAAACTGAAATATCTGTAGACTCAAACAATCGATGCTCAGATCATGGATTAAGGCAGAATAACTTGATAACTGATTACTGTCAGAAACATCGTATTGGCTGAATGAACTAAACATCTAAGGCACATTAAAACCATTTAAGCATTAATTATAATAGCTGAATGGGCCAGCTGAATGTATTATGTAACACCTATGTCTTTCATGAGCCCTTATATCAGGTTAGGAGCCTATGTCCATTATGATCCCTTATATCAGATTAGGAGCCAGTGTCCATTATGAGCCCTTATTTCAGATCAGGAGCCTATGTCCATTATGTGCCATGGAAGTAAATGAACGTTGGCTGTTTCCCTTTCCTTGGCCTCACTGTGTTACTTAAAGCTTACTTTATCATTTCATCCAGCTCGACAGCTTGACTGTTCTCTCCTTGTACGTCGCTTTGGACAAAAGTGTCTGCTTAATGACTAAATGTAAATGTAATCCAGTTACATATCAGAAACAGATCCCTTTAAATCTGTGATCACATGACCCTGGTCACATGACCCTGCTCACATGAACCTAATAATAATGATACTTTAAAGCTTGCTTTATCCTTTCATCCAGTTACGTATCAGAAACAGATCCCTATAAATCGGTGATCACATGACCCTGATCACACAACCCTACCTATGCTCTGGAATGCTTAAGGGGTTAAGATGTACTTTTTTTTTTTTTTTCTGTCGCAGTACAAGCTTCAAGATTTGCTTCGTCGTGATATGGTGAATTGTTTTCTTGTGATTCATTGATTCATAACAGCACTGACCTTTGAGGCTTAGGTGGATCAGTGTGTTATAATTTGATAATGAAGGTAAAGTGGTCTATTCAATGATGTGCCCTCTGGTTTGGATTTCCACCCATCAGTGACATGCCCGATTCTCCTCTCTCAATTAAGTAATTTCCAAGTAAAGGCCTTGTTTTGTGAGGCTCCCATATTTATGTTTATGCTCAAAGGTGTAGTCTGTAATTCTAATCCAATATGCTTTTTGTGAAATTCAGCAAATTGGACCTCATGGTCTTCATGGATGTTTGTTCGGTCAGTGCGCTAAGAAAAAACCTCCAGTGTTCGAACACAGTCCTGGTTCTGTAAATGGGACACAAACATAGTGGCTTGGACCGAGCCATAAATAATTTCAGCCAATCAACACGTTGCTATAGGAGCACCAAAGGGAAGGGTACAATTTGTGCTGTTGAGGTCAAATATCAATAACCTTCCGGCATCATCACGAATCAAATGTTTAAAGCTTGTTCCCACCTTGTCCCTCTCACTCCAGTCATCTCCAGTTCTCTGATTTCAAAAGTTACAAGCGTGCGTTCCTCGATATACAACCAAATCCGATTGAGTTATCTTGGGGTGTAAATCGGACTTCAGTCGGACACAAAAAATCTAGATTTCTGGAGTTACTTGAAATGGATCTTCGATTAAAACACGATAAAGCCGAACATCTGGACACATGTAACCGCAGTGACTGTGCGAGTACAGGGTTTCCTAGTCCTACCCATTGGGGATGCCTGCAGTGCGATCCTGTCCATGTCATCTGGCTCTTGGCACCCAAACAAAGTGCCTGTTTAATTACCCTTTAATGTCCTTGATTAGCTAAATGAGGTGTGCTGGGTTAATCAAGAGGAGCCCTGGTGTGCGCTGACATCGCTGATAACAGGGAAGAACACGGGCACCCCAGGGTACAGAACTAAGCCCCCTGCTCCAAACAGACAGACATACCACGAGACAAAACATCAACACTTATTAATTTAGCAGAAGCATTTCTCTGAAGCTACTTACAGTACAGAGCAGATATGAATTCAGAAATATCAGTATGTGTGTGTGAGCTCCCTGGGCATCAAACCCATGACCTTGGTGACCTGCTGAGTAACAGGGGAGCCCCACGTGACCACAATACCTGTTCCTGCCCCAGACAGAACACTGTCACTATTTCAATTAGCCTTATTCATTATTTTTGGGCCACTCACAGACAGTACAGTGCAGGCAAAAACTCTGGATCATCAATACGTGTCCTCGCTTTGCAATGAAACCCTCTGACCTTGATGTTGTTTGCATCAGGGCCTAACAGCTGAGCCCCAGGAGGATCGCCTGAGGCCTGATACCACCTCAGCTGTTCCATTCTCCCTCCTGTTGTTGTTGTTCTTTCTGCTGCGGAGTCATGGCCACTGTCTCACTCTCTCTTTCCAGCAGCATTGGGTAGGTGGGTAAGGGGGTGTTTGAGGAAGGTGTTTTTGTTGGGAGGGAGGGAGGGAGGACTGGGGGCGCTGTTTGACTTTGATCACCAGACTATGATAAGAAGCATGTTGAAACAACAAGAGAAGATAAGGACAAGAAGACAGACAGAAAATATGTTTTATCGAAACTGGTAAGGCTTAACAGGATAATATTGAAAAAATAAATAATTCAGGGAGAGAGTTGAACACATGTCTACTCCATGTGTAGGAAGAATTGGAGGCCTGCAGTTATTTTAATGCAGTTTTAGCACCACCTCACATTGTGTGACATCCAGCTCAAGCCAAAATATGTGCTTTTTGGCAAAAGCAACACAAGTGATATTCCTACCCCTCTCACCAACCACTGTGAGATGATCTCACATCAAATTATAACCTGTGACTTTCATGGGTTGAAAATGTGCTGAATAATCGCAGGCTGTCTACGTAAACAGGGCAATGACGGGTACATGATTCCTGAAGTTAAAGTCATCAAAGTTTCTCCAGGTTATTTAACAATTAACCAACTTTAAACACGAAAATCAACAAAGCCTAACTATAAACTTCCTGTCAACACCTCAATGGCAATCAATGGTTTGTTAATTGTTTGTTAGCTATTAACTGAAATACTCATTAGGCCAGTTGAACTGCATTGACTCCTGCCTTGGTCTGTTAGTGTCATGCCTCGACCGGCCAGGAGATGCCGCCAGCACCCACAAGCCCCTAGGATTCGGCCCAGGAAACCCCAACACACGTCCCAAGCCCATGCCAAACAAGTTAGGAAACCCCGTGCCAGGTGATCAGGGGAATCACCTATTCCTCGTTTTCATGTGCCTGATTTAAGCCCTTTGTTTCTAAGTTGCATTTGCTCAGTCATGGGATTTCGACCAGAGAGAAAGACTACTGTGAAACTCTCCTGCAATTTCTTGGCTTTTGTTCTCCGCAGCTCACGGTCTGTTGAACTTTCCTTGTATTCTGTTTTGGATGCTTTGTGGACTTTTTGAGTTTTTGCCTGAAGAGGATTTTTCTGTTAGTTTACTGGAAGGACTACTTTTTGTTACCGTGTGGTTTTTGGATCCTGTGTGCTTTTCCCCTGAAATAAAACTCCTCTTTATCCTAACCTGGTCTCCTGCAATTGTGCTGCACTTCACCGTAACAGCATGACTGAGCCACAAGCAAGCGCAGCGGAGACAGAGGACATTCGCACGATCCTGAGCAGAATGGGTCTTGCTTTTACTCAACAGGAGAGGCGCGTTCACACCATGGGGCAATCCTTGGACCAGCTGAATAGCTCCCTCCAGACCCTCTCTCAGGCGGTGGCCCGTAGTAATACCACTGCTCAGCCTTCAACCCCACCACCAGTTCAAGTGGTTTCCAGCTCTCGCTCTGATGCCCGCCTCCCACTACCCAAGTGGTTTGAGGGAGACCCGGAGGGCTGCCGGGGATTTTTAACTCAATGTGCTTTATGTTTCCTGTTACAGCCAGGCAGCTTCCCAACTGAGGAGTCCAAGGTGGCTTACATAACCACTCTGCTCTCTGGCAGAGCCCTGGAGTGGGCCACGGCAGTTTGGGAGAGGGACCTACCCATCTGTCACGACGCCGCAGAATTCATGGACGAGGTACAGACCATCTTTGGGCGCCCCACCAGTAAGCGTGAGTCAGCCAATCGGCTCCTCCAACTTAAGCAAGGCAGGCGGTCGGTGGCAGACTATACCATAGCCTTTCGTACCCTGGCTACACAATCTGGCTGGCAAGGGGACTGCCTGATGTCTACATTCTATCACGGTCTCCATGAGGATCTGAAAGATGACCTGGTCAACCGGGAGTGGGGACACAGCCTTGACGAGTTGATGAAACTCACAGCTGACCTGGACCAAAGAAATCGTGAACGTAGACAGGAACGCAACTCTAACTTTCAGTTCTCCTTAGCACCCTCCAAAAAACAACCTTCCAGTCAGGCTCCTTCAAGGGAAGTAGAGGCGATCACGAATCTCACTTGAGGAGAAGGAACGACGGTGGCGTGAGAAACGCTGCCTGTACTGTGGGGTGACCGGCCACTTCCGAGATGGATGCCCAGAACTCTCGGGAAAAGACAACGCTCGCTAGGACCAAGGGGACCACTAGTGAGCGGGGCGGCTAGGTCCTCTCAACCATCATCGCGGCTGCAGCTTTCGGTCACACTGGAGTGGGGAGTTGACTCAAACTTCTCTTCCTGCATTGGTGGACTCCTGGGCAGAGGAGAACCTCATGGACTTCACTCTGGCTAAGAAACTCTACATTCCCTATGTGGTGAGTCCCTCCACTTACACTGTTCAGGCACTAGATGGACGGCCCTTAGGGTCAGGAGTGATTGAATTTGTTACTAAGCCTTTGAAGATGCGGGTGGGGGTTAAACATGTGGAATGGTCTAGATTTTTTTTTAATTGACTCTCCAAGGGAGCCTTTGGTATTGGGGTACCCCTGGCTAAAGACACACTCCCCCCAGTTTAATTGGAGAAGGGGGGTTCTAGTAGCTTTGGGACCAGAGTGTGAAGGGACATCAAGATGCCTAGAGGACACGCTGTGCACAGGACCACTGTTCAGGGATCGCCCAGGTCTTACGTTTTTTCAGAGGTAGACCTAACATTGTTGCCTCAGCAGTACCATGACCTGAGGGAAGTCTTTTCTAAGTCTAGGGCTAGTACTCTTCCTCCACACAGACCATACGATATGGCAGTTGACCTCCTGCCTGGCACTATGCCTCCACGGGGTAGGCTGTATCCACTGTCCGTACCTGAGACCAGAGCAATGGAGGAGTACATTCAGGAGGCTCTGGGTAATGGATTAATCACAACATCCACGTCCCCTGCTTCGGCAGGTTTTTTCTTCGTGCCCAAGAAGGATGGGGGCTTACGCCCGTGCATTGATTACAGAGGCTTGAACAAGGTAACGGTCAAGAACAAGTACCCCCTCCCCTTGATGTCCACGGCATTTGACTTACTCAGGGGGGCAACTGTTTTTTCCAAGCTGGACTTGCGTAACGCGTACCATCTTGTTCGCATCCGAAGCGGTGATGAGTGGAAAACTGCCTTTAGTACTCCTAGTGGGCATTATGAATACAAAGTAATGCCTTTCGGTTTGTCTAACTGCCCTTCTGTGTTCCAGGCTCTGGTAAATGATGTGCTACGTGAGATGATAAACCGGTGTGTTTTTGTCTATCTAGACGACATCCTTGTTTTTTCCAAGGACCTTGAGTCATGTCCAGCAGGTCCGACGGGTACTCAATCTTCTTTTGAAGAACAAGCTTTTTGTTAAGTTGAAGTGCCAGTTTCATGTTTCTAACACATTTTTTTTAGGATTTCATGTCTCACCACAGGGCGTGTCTATGGATCCCGCAAAGGTGCAGGCTGTTGTAAAATGGCCAGAGCCCACATCCCTCAAACAAGTTCAGCGCTTCCTTGGGTTCGCTAATTTTTACAGGTGGTTTATCCGTAACTTCAGTTCTATTGCAGCTCCTATTACTGCACTCACCCGTGGCAAAACAGCCAGGATAAGATGGACTGCAGAAACCCAGGCAGCTTTTGAGGCCCTGAAGAAGCGGTTCACTACTGCGCCTTTCCTACGGCACCCCGACCCTGCTCTTCCCTTTATGGTGGAGGTAGATGCCTCTAACACTGGGATTGGAGCCATACTCTCAGAGGTCGTCTCAGGATGGTAAGGTCCATCCATGTGCCTTTTACTCAAGGAAGCTGACGCCGACCGAACAAAGGTATGATGTCGGGGACCGAGAGTTACTAGCCATTAAGCTCGCATTGGAGGAGTGGAGGCACTGGCTTGAGGGGGCCACTCACCAGGTCCAAGTGCTCACTGACCATAAGAACCTTCAATACTTGAAGGAGGCAGAGAGACTAAACCCCGCCAGGCCCGGTGGGCCCTGTTTTTTTTTTTTTTTTTTTTAACCGTTTCAATTTCATTCTTACCTACAGGCCAGGCTCTAAGAACACAAAGGCGGATGCCCTTTCCCGTCAGTACGATGCCTCTGAGCAGGATGCTCCACCTGAGAACATTATTGCACCGTACCGTGTGATTGGGCAAGTACGACTGGCCTTGGAGGACTGCATCCTTCAGGCTCAGCAGGTGGAACCAGATCCAGGAGGTGGTCCGTCCGGTTGCCTGTTTGTCCCAACAACATCACGAGCTGATGTGCTTAAGTGGGGCCATGATGATCACCTAGTTGGGCACCCAGGAACACGTTGGACGTTGGAATTCATCCGTCGTCTGTTTTGGTGGCCCAACATGAGGAAGGAGGTGTTCGCCTACGTCCAAGCGTGTGCTGTGTGTGCCACACAAAAATCTTCGCACCAGGCTCCCGCAGGGCTGCTTCACCCCCTACCCATCCCCAGTCGTCCGTGGTCCCACATCTCAATGGACTTTGTTTCAGGGCTACCACTGTCCGAAGGTAACACGGTGATATTGGTCATAGTAGACCGTTTGGCTGCTCACTTTGTCCCTCTTCCCAAGTTACCCACAGCCAAAGAGACCGCCGAGGTCGTCCTGAAGGAGGTGGTTCGGTACCATGGAGTTCCGGCCGACGTAGTGTCTGATCGGGGTCCACAGTTCTGTTCTAGGTACTGGAGAGCTTTCTGGTCCCTATTTAAGACCTCTGTCAGTCTGTCTTCAGGGTTCCACCCCCAGTCTAATGGGCAGACTGAGAGGATTAACCAGGAGCTTGAGAAGTACCTGCGCTGTGTTGTCTCCAAAAACCCCAAGACCTGGAGTCGCATGCTTGACTGGGCAGAGATTGCACATAACCAGCACATAATCCCCTCTGCTGAGGCTGCCATTGCTAGATGCAGAGGAACCTGGAAGCGAGCTCGCACAGCCCTGAAGCGTGCCTCCTTATGCTCCCAGCGTCAGGCCAACCGCAAGAGGAGAGCAACCCCATCATACCGCGTGGACCAGATGGTGTGGTTGTCCACACGGGATATCCCTCTGTGTGTGGAGTCCAAGAAATTCAAGCCACGCTTCATTGGACCCTTCAGGATTGTGAGGCGGATAAATCCAGTGGCGTATCAGCTCGCCTTTCCAAGGTCGCTTCGGGTGAGCCCGGTTTTTCATGTCTCTTTATTGAAGCCTGTTCTAACCTCTCCTTTGTCTCCTCCAACTCCCCCACCCCCACCTTCTCGTTTTGTGGCAGGTGGTCCGGTGTTCTGTCAAACAACTCCTTGACTCTCGCCGAGCGGGTCGGGGAACACAGTACCTGGTTGATTGGGAGGGGTATGGTCCGGAAGAACGCTGTTGGATACCAGCACGCCACATCGTTGACAAGTCCCTCATCAGCGACTTCCGAAGGGGCCAGCCTGGTGTCACAGGACCGTCCAGTGAAGGTCGTAAGGAGGGAGGTACTGTCATGCCTCGACCGGCCAGGAGATACCGCCAGCACCCACAAGCCCCTGAGATTCGGCCCAGGAAACCCCACCACACGTCCCAAGCCCGTGCCAAACAAGTTAGGAAACCCCGTGCCAGGTGATCAGGGGAATCACCTGTTCCTCGTTTTCATGTGCCTGATTTAAGCCCTTTGTTTCTAAGTTGCATTTGCTCAGTCATGGGATTTCGAACAGAGAGAAAGACTACTGTGAAACTCTCCTGCAATTTCTTGGCTTTTGTTCTCCGCAGCTCACGGTCTGTTGAACTTTCCTTGTATTCTGTTTTGGATGCTTTGTGGACTTTTTGAGTTTTTGCCTGAAGAGGATTTTTCTGTTAGTTTACTGGAAGGACTACTTTTTGTTACCGTGTGGTTTTTGGATCCTTTGTGCTTTTCCCCTGAAATAAAACTCCTATTTATCCTAACCTGGTCTCCTGCAATTGTGCTGCACTTCACCGTAACAGTTAGATCCCACTTATAAGAATTGCCCATCAAGGTAAACAGCAGTTTTAGTATGTGTGTTGTAGTTCCAATGCACTCAATTCCAAAATGTATTTTTTAATGTCATATTGACTGTAGCATTGAATGTAGCAAGTCTGTGATTTCTGTGACAAAAGGAGTCATATTTGGAAGAGGTTTGATATAGGATACCGTACGTGTAGTGTTCCCTGGAGAAGTGTGTATTCTTAATTTTGCATTTTTTTTTTTTTTAAGCAGCCCATACAGCACAGGATAAACGCCCTGTTTTGAGAAGTGGGTAAACGCAATGCTGACTGAAAAAATAAGTGGGTATATTCCTTATACCTGCGTATACCCTGGACTACACCACTGGGACAGCTATAATCAGGCTTGGGGAGTAATGGAAAACATGGAACATGTGTAGGGGGACTAGTGAATGTGAAGGTGACTAGAGCCTAAGTTCTCCCTGGGTTGTGTGCTGAATGGAGTTTGTAGTGTGACCCTGGATGGTCACCGTATCTCCACATGGCTGATCTGCTGACTGACCCTTGACCCTGCCTGAGGCTCATCAGGTCATCCCTCAGGCTTTTGTGCATGTGGACATTAATTTGCTGAGAAAGAGGAATACATGTTAAATAAGGGATGGTCTGTGTGGTGGGTTAAAGATGTGTGTGCTGTGTGTG
Organism: Sprattus sprattus; assembly: GCF_963457725.1. Classification (NCBI taxonomy): domain Eukaryota; kingdom Metazoa; phylum Chordata; class Actinopteri; order Clupeiformes; family Clupeidae; genus Sprattus; species Sprattus sprattus. Next base: position 13,754,757 of record NC_137921.1, on the reverse strand, counting down.
CTGTGTGTGTGTGTGACATCTTATTGATATATTTTTCCTTCATTTGCACATTTGGCATTGACATAATCCAAAAGTAACGGAAACTAATCAAGTTACATTACTTTAATATTGTGATACTTGGATTAGGTTACTGAATAAATGTTAACATGAAATCAGTAATTGTATCGGAATATATTTTCAAAGTAATCCTCCCAACCCTGGCTATAATCAGTTGAAAAGGTTTCCCGTGATACTGATGGCTTTACTCTCCACACCAACCCATAGAGCGGTTTACTTTAGTCTTCAGGTGATTCAGTAACTCAAAGCAAAACAAATGATCTACCTGAGCAACAGATCAGCAGAGAGGACAGTTTCATTATATCTGGATCACTAAACAGGATCAAGCTTTTAAAATGTTACAACACCAAGACAAAATCTTGACTCAAAGGGATTTGTCTCTGCCATACTGTATATACATGCAATATGATTAGGTATGCCGGTTTAGGAATGTCTTACGATGTATTTTAAGACGATAGGGTTTTCCCATAAATCCATGGCATAGGATTGGTCCACTCAGAGGAACAGCAGCTGGATGAGAGTGACTTGCTGTAAAGCTCAGAATGCTGTCGGTGACAGGCTGGGGTCAAACCACGGTCAGTTAACGCTAGAATTGTTCAACTGCGTATAATCACAGAATTACAGATTGATCATGACGATAGGAAAGTTGGCACAGCTAGCAAAGTTAGCAGACGCAAACAAATCCATGCACACACACACAGTAATAGTACAGAAGATAAACACAGATAAAACAAACATACACACACACACACACACAGGGCCCTATCTTGCACCCAGCGCAATTGACATTGTCACAGACGCATGTATCATTCCTATTTTCCACCCGGCGCACAGCGGGATTTTACCTCCAGAGGCGCGCGTCGAAATTAACTTGCGCCGAAATAGGCGGGGCGGAACAGAGAAGGCAAGTCTTCCCTGGCGGTATTTTGCAGTTTCAAAACCACAGTGCGCCGTAGACCAGAAAAAAACCTAGTCTAATGTCAGAGGCGCATTGTGTAGAGTCTGTGGCGCGTATTCAGACGCTATTTTAAGGGCGCGTGCTTGGCTGCACAGTAGTCCTATAGTCTACACTTTACTTCTCTCGTCTACACGAGAGATTTACACCAATTTTTTGGCAAGCCATATATAATTACAAGGAAAATAAAGTATTTACCACATGAGGAAATCATTGTGGTATCCATATCCAAGATATTTAAAAAATAGGCATACATCTAGCGTACACATTGACCCAAATGATTCAGGTTAATTGTAATGGCCGTTCAAACCAGACTGGTTCATTACCCCAACAGTGCGCGAAACTCATTTTAACAGAAAACACACACACACACGCAGTATAATAGAGCGAACATTTGGGATTCTAAAAATGCGCTTCAGGTGTTTGGACAGGTCAGGTGGTACTTTACAGTACAGTCCTCAAAAAGTCGCAGCATTCTTTGTGGCATGTTGTGTTTTACACAACATTGCCATGAATCATGGATGTGTCAATGACATAAATGAGGATAGATTAGAGGACTTTAGAAGACGTGAAACCATCCATGCTAGACAGTTTTGCTCAATCCAGTCTTAGAGAGCAGCAGACGGACTGGCCACTGCAGGCTGGACGTGAAGCACTGTCAGCTGGCTACCGTGGGAGTCAGGGAGGATGGGGCCACTGCAGACTGGAGATGAAGCACTGTCAGCTGGCTACTGTGGGAGTCAGGGAGGATGGGGCCACTGCAGGCTGCAGATGAAGCACTGTCAGCTGGCTACTGTGGGAGTCAGGGAGGATGGGGCCACTGCAGGCTGCAGATGAAGCACTGTCAGCTGGCTACTGTGGGAGTAGGGGAGGATGGGGCCACTATGAAGGCCGCGTGACGCCCATGTGCCGGACTGAAACTCCCCGGTAGAAAAGGGTCTCAGAATGTGAAGTCAGCCACCGTGGAATATGGATGCAGTCTGGCGTGTGTGTGGGGGGAAGGGGGGCTGACTCTATGGGCTACTAACAAGCCCAACATGGGGGTCGGGGGCTTGAGGCTCTGAACAGGGACAGAGAGTCGCCTTTGTGTTTCTATCCTTGGACTGCCTGTCCCCCAAAAAGTAATTTTAACTGCTGATGAAGCAAAAAAAAAAAAACATGAATAAATGATATTGGTCGTCAGTCTTCAAGCTGCACAAGGGAATGCCAATGGGCCAATGGGGCATAGAAACAAAAATGATACATGCTGGTTCATCCAATACTTCAGAGCAACTGAGTTACAAACAGACGTACTGTAAAATCGAGCAGGATCAAGACTCTGGTTTTCTTTGGCCTTGAGCCCTTTATTATTGTTTATTATTTATAAATGTATTATGCAGCACACAACACTCAGGCAGTAAACACTGCTAATGACCGGGGCAAACACAGGAGGTGGCAGTGCACAAAGACGCTAAGCAACACAGGACTAACACACAGAGATTGTACAACCTAACACACGGACAAGAATAATAACTCGGATGAACGCTAACATGAAATTCAGAAGGGGAACATGAACTACGTTCTAAATTCCAATACTCCACAATTAAACATTAAACGAATCACATCAAATTAAACTGTATTTATACGGCGCATTTCATACCAGGAGGTAACACAATGCGCCTCACAGAAGGGTTACAAACACTTGTATCAGATTAACATTCTTGCCACACATTCACACTGCATTCTGGGAACTAACAGTCTCTAATTACGCACAAGGAAGCCTTCACTACCTTTGCATACTACAATACTATACTATTCTATCATAATATCCCACAGACACACTACTGTAAAACAACATACTACAATACTATACTATTCTATCATGATATCCCACAGACACACTAAAACAACATACTACAATACTATACTATTCTATCATGGTATCCCACTGACACACGAAAACAACATACTCGTAAAAAAAAAACACTCCAAAATAGACTGCCTACTGCACTAAACCACACAAACACCTTAATGAATGTGTGTGTGTGCAAGCAGCAATGTGGGTGTGTATGTTTGTGCATTTGTGAGTGTGTGTGCCAGCCAATACCTCAACCCTTTAGTCTTTCTTCCCATAGGGCCGTAGTTTGGCGGCGGGGCAGAAATTTGAGTTCTTTATAATTGGGTGACTGGGAACATTTGAATGCGCCAAAAAAACATCACTGCCCAAGTCGAATGTATTCATCCTGGCAAAAAAAACATTTCAACACTCACCTCTCTTTATTGGAAGAGTGGTGCATCATGCCTACACACATGCCTGTTTAAGCAAGGTAGTGGGTCCCCAGGTTAAACCCCCTTAAAGACTTGAGTGTCTGGGAAGAGGTAGTCTAATTTGTCCGAATTTGTTCAAATTAAATCCTCAGTAAGCGGTAAACGAATGTCATTCATGATGTTAATACGCAATAATGGCATTTATTGTTATTTCTATTCACATATTGTAATCTGAGGTGACAGAAGGAGATAGAAGATCAAATGCTGTGCAACAGTGCTTTTTCCGCGAAAAGATCTCTTTTCTTGACAGTTACGGAATGCAGAAAGAGATAGCAGTCAGGTCGGCTCGTTTTGATTGCAAAACTAGGACCCATTAAGCGTGTGTGTGTGTGTGTACACACACATGCATGAAGTGGGGGGATTGCAGAAATGCAAATGTACTGCAAAAGACTTTCATGTTTTTCATCAGATACAACAGCCTTGCTGATGAAACAGCCCCAGTCTGAAATATGGCCGCAGCACTCCGTTCCCCCTGATTGGCCATGGTTCTTTGGATGCTCCGAGAGTCTCTGGCCTGATCTGTGCCCGTGGATCTGGGTCCAGGTCAGACTGTGTGTGTGTGTGTGTGTGTGTGTGTGCGTGTGTGTGCGTGCGTGCGTGCGTGCGTAAGTGCGTGCGTGCGTGCGTGCGTGCGTGCGTGCGTGTGTGTGTGTTTGTGTGCGTGCGTGCGTGCGTGCGTGCGTGCGTGCGTGTGAAGTGCTCTCATTAATCCTCTCACGCGGGCGGAGGAAGGGACTGAGGCAGAGGCACTGGGAGGAGGAAAACACACCAGTGTGGGCACAGGCTGCCTAGGAGTGCGTGCGTGTGTGTGTGTGAGAGAGAAAGGGAGAGATTGTATGGTTGTCTGTGTGAGTATGTGTCAGTGAATGCTCATATGTGGCTCTGTGTTTGTTTGTATACGTGTGTGTGTGTGTGTTTGTGTGTGTGTGTGTGTTTGTATGACAGTTTGTGTGCAAATTTTGTTGAGTATGCGCGCATGTGTGTACATGATTGTGTGTGTGTGTGTGTGTGTGTGTGTGTGTGAGTGTGAGTGTGAGTGTGAGTGTGTGTGTGTGTGTGTGTGTGTGTGTGTGTGTGTGTGTGTGTGTGTGTGTGTGTGTGTGTGTGTGTGTGTGTGTGTGTGTGCTTGTGTATGTGTGTGTGTGTGTGAGAGAGAAATAGTGTGTGTGAGCACATGTCTGCCCTGCGGTAGAGAGCACGCGTGGCTGAAGAGGATGCAGAGCATTTAGACTGATGACAGGGTCATCTCAATGACTCACCACTTGCTCTCCCTCCACTCCTCGCTCTGTCTCTGCTCTCCACTCCTCCCTCTGTCTCGGCTCTCCCTCAACTCCTCACTCTCTCTCTCTACTCCTCACTATCTCTGCTCTCTCTCTACTCCTCCCTATCTCTGCTCTCTCTCTACTCCACTCTCTCTCTACTCCTCACTATCTCTGCTCTCTCTCTACTCCTCACTATCTCTGCATTCTCTCTACTCCTCATTGTCTCTGCTCTCTCTACTCCTCACTGTCTCTGCTCTCTCTCTACTCCTCCCTATCTCTGCTCTCTCTCTATTCCTCACTGTCTCTGCTCTCTCTCTACTCCTCTCTGTCTCTGCTCTCTCTCTACTCCTCCCTATCTCTGCTCTCTCTCTACTCCTCACTATCTCTGCTCTCTCTCTACTCCACTCTGTCTCTGCTCTCTCTCTACTCCTCACTATCTCTGCTCTCCCTCAACTCCTCACTATCTCTGCTCTCCCTCAACTCCACTCTGTCTCTGCTCTCTCTCTACTCCTCACTATCTCTGCTCTCTCTCTACTCCTCACTGTCTCTGCTATCTCTCTTTACTCCTCACTGTCTCTGCTCTCTCTCTACTCCTCAATATCTCTGCTCTCTCTCTACTCCTCACTATCTCTGCTCTCTCTCTACTCCTCACTATCTCTGCTCTCTCTCTACTCCTCACTGTCTCTGCTATCTCTCTTTACTCCTCACTGTCTCTGCTCTCTCTCTACTCCTCAATATCTCTGCTATCTCTCTTTACTCCTCACTATCTCTGCTCTCTCTCTACTCCTCACTATCTCTGCTCTCTCTTTACTCCTCCCTATCTCTGCTCTCTCTCTATTCCTCTATGTCTCTACTCCTAACTGTCTCTGCTCTCTCTCTACTCCTCAATATCTCTGCTCTCTCTCTACTCCTCATTGTCTCTGCTCTCTCTACTCCTCACTATCTCTGCTCTCTCTCTACTCCTCAATATCTCTGCTCTCTCTCTACTCCTCACTATCTCTGCTCTCTCTCTACTCCTCACTATCTCTGCTCTCTCTCTACTCCTCACTGTCTCTGCTATCTCTCTTTACTCCTCACTGTCTCTGCTCTCTCTCTACTCCTCAATATCTCTGCTATCTCTCTTTACTCCTCACTATCTCTGCTCTCTCTCTACTCCTCACTATCTCTGCTCTCTCTTTACTCCTCCCTATCTCTGCTCTCTCTCTATTCCTCTATGTCTCTACTCCTAACTGTCTCTGCTCTCTCTCTACTCCTCAATATCTCTGCTCTCTCTCTACTCCTCATTGTCTCTGCTCTCTCTACTCCTCACTATCTCTGCTCTCTCTCTACTCCTCAATATCTCTGCTCTCTCTCTACTCCTCACTATCTCTGCATTCTCTCTACTCCTCATTGTCTCTGCTCTCTCTTTACTCCTCAATATCTCTGCTCTCTCTCTACTCCTCACTATCTCTGCTCTCTCTCTACTCCACTCTGTCTCTACTCCTAACTGTCTCTGCTCTCTCTACTCCTAACTGTCTCTGCTCTCTCTCTACTCCTCCCTATCTCTGCTCTCTCTCTATTCCTCTATGTCTCTACTCCTAACTGTCTCTGCTCTCTCTCTACTCCTCAATATCTCTGCTCTCTCTCTACTCCTCACTATCTCTGCATTCTCTCTACTCCTCATTGTCTCTGCTCTCTCTACTCCTCACTGTCTCTGCTCTCTCTCTACTCCTCTCTGTCTCTGCTCTCTCTCTACTCCTCCCTATCTCTGCTCTCTCTCTATTCCTCTATGTCTCTACTCCTAACTGTCTCTGCTCTCTCTCTACTCCTCACTATCTCTGCTCTCTCTCTACTCCTCACTGTCTCTGCTCTCTCTCTACTCCTCACTGTCTCTGCTCTCTCTCTACTCCTCTCTGTCTCTGCTCTCTCTCTATTCCTCTATGTCTCTACTCCTAACTGTCTCTGCTCTCTCTCTACTCCTCAATATCTCTGCTCTCTCTCTACTCCTCACTATCTCTGCATTCTCTCTACTCCTCTCTGTCTCTGCTCTCTCTCTATTCCTCTATGTCTCTACTCCTAACTGTCTCTGCTCTCTCTCTACTCCTTTCTGTCTCTGCTCTCTCTCTACTCCTCCCTATCTCTGCTCTCTCTCTATTCCTCTATGTCTCTACTCCTAACTGTCTCTGCTCTCTCTCTACTCCTCACTATCTCTGCTCTCTCTCTACTCCTCACTGTCTCTGCTCTCTCTCTACTCCTCACTGTCTCTGCTCTCTCTCTACTCCTCCCTATCTCTGCTCTCTCTCTATTCCTCTATGTCTCTACTCCTAACTGTCTCTGCTCTCTCTCTACTCCTCACTATCTCTGCTCTCTCTCTACTCCTCACTGTCTCTGCTCTCTCTCTACTCCTCACTGTCTCTGCTCTCTCTCTACTCCTCTCTGTCTCTGCTCTCTCTCTATTCCTCTATGTCTCTACTCCTAACTGTCTCTGCTCTCTCTCTACTCCTCACTGTCTCTGCTCTCTCTCTACTCCTCACTGTCTCTGCTCTCTCTCTACTCCTCTCTGTCTCTGCTCTCTCTCTACTCCTCCCTATCTCTGCTCTCTCTCTATTCCTCTATGTCTCTACTCCTAACTGTCTCTGCTCTCTCTCTACTCCTCACTATATCTGCTCTCTCTCTACTCCTCACTGTCTCTGCTCTCTCTCTACTCCTCACTGTCTCTGCTCTCTCTCTACTCCTCCCTATCTCTGCTCTCTCTCTATTCCTCTATGTCTCTACTCCTAACTGTCTCTGCTCTCTCTCTACTCCTCACTATCTCTGCTCTCTCTCTACTCCTCACTGTCTCTGCTCTCTCTCTACTCCTCACTGTCTCTGCTCTCTCTCTACTCCTCTCTGTCTCTGCTCTCTCTCTATTCCTCTATGTCTCTACTCCTAACTGTCTCTGCTCTCTCTCTACTCCTCACTGTCTCTGCTCTCTCTCTACTCCTCACTGTCTCTGCTCTCTCTCTACTCCTCTCTGTCTCTGCTCTCTCTCTACTCCTCCCTATCTCTGCTCTCTCTCTATTCCTCTATGTCTCTACTCCTAACTGTCTCTGCTCTCTCTCTACTCCTCACTATCTCTGCTCTCTCTCTACTCCTCACTGTCTCTGCTCTCTCTCTACTCCTCACTGTCTCTGCTCTCTCTCTACTCCTCTCTGTCTCTGCTCTCTCTCTATTCCTCTATGTCTCTACTCCTAACTGTCTCTGCTCTCTCTCTACTCCTCACTATCTCTGCTCTCTCTCTACTCCTCACTGTCTCTGCTCTCTCTCTACTCCTCAATATCTCTGCTCTCTCTCTACTCCTCACTATCTCTGCATTCTCTCTACTCCTCACTGTCTCTGCTCTCTCTACTCCTCACTGTCTCTGCTCTCTCTCTACTCCTCTCTGTCTCTGCTCTCTCTCTACTCCTCCCTATCTCTGCTCTCTCTCTATTCCTCTATGTCTCTACTCCTCAATATCTCTGCTCTCTCTCTACTCCTCACTATCTCTGCATTCTCTCTACTCCTCATTGTCTCTGCTCTCTCTACTCCTCACTGTCTCTGCTCTCTCTCTACTCCTCCCTATCTCTGCTCTCTCTCTATTCCTCTATGTCTCTACTCCTAACTGTCTCTGCTCTCTCTCTACTCCTCACTATCTCTGCTCTCTCTCTACTCCTCACTGTCTCTGCTCTCTCTCTACTCCTCACTGTCTCTGCTCTCTCTCTCTACTCCTCACTGTCTCTGCTCCTCACTCTGTCTGCTCCTGGCTCAGTCTGTGTTCCTCTCTGATCTCTCTCTCTCTCTCTGCTCCCTGATGCTCTGTCTGAATTTCTTCATTCTGTCTCTCTCACTCTGTGTCTTCATCAGCCACATCCTCTGTTTTTCTCTTTATTCATCTATCTCTTTCTCTTCATCTGTCTATCTCTTCATTTCTACAGACCCTTTTCTCTCCCTGTGTTCTATCACTTTTCTCTCTAATTCACTTATTTTCCTATCTTTCAAGGGTCTATCTCTCCCCGTATGTTTCTACCAGTCTTCTCTCAATACCTCTTCTCTCCTCTCTTTCTTCAATTTATTTCCACAACCTCTCCCCCCCCCCTTAAAGGAAAGAGCAGTTTTCTCTGTTTCTCTTCATTTTTTTTCTCTTTATGTAGTTGATTTCTATAGCCTCTCTTCGCTCTGTGTCTATTTTGGTTTTTCTTCACTTCTCTCCCTCCCTCCCTCCCTCCCTCTCTCTATATCTCTCCTTTTCTACAGCCCCCTACTCTCTCCCTGTATCTCTATCAACCATTCTCTCTCTATTAGACTCTTCTGTTAATTTCTACATCCTCAGCATCGCACTCTCTCTCTTTCTTCTCTCTCTATTTTGGTTCAGTTCTCTCTTGGAGTGAATCCGGCGAAGCAAGCAAACTGTATGGCAAGGTTGGTGCCGCAGCAGAAAGAGAAAAACAGATCGGTATCATGTTATACCATAAAAACACATCTTGTTGTAACAATAAACCTTACAAATTGTTACAAGACATTGTCACTTTACAACTAAATATTTATATATATAATGATGTACAGACATACAAGAAACTTTTCTTTCTATAACAGTACGCTATTTATCGTGTCACAACGTTTCATGTTATAACTTGATATCCTATGTTGTTACAACATGAAGCATTTCATGATCAGATGTAAACAATGATGACCTCAATGATGAGACACACATAAAGAAGAGGTGATGCTTCACCCCTTCCTTTAGAGAACCCATGGCAAAACCAAGTAGTCAGAAACAGTATTAGACGTATGGGATGTAGAAATGTAGAGAACTCACTGAATTACATGTTTGTTGTACCAGGTCATCACAGAAATATTTGTACTTTACAAAAACTACCTAAAAGCAAGTATGAACCTGATTTCCTTTGGTCCATTGTATTAATGTGAAGAAATTATGCTGACAATTCATCCTAAAACATCTCCCACAAAAAGCAACTAGTATTTGTTATGAAAATATTGCTGTTGCAAACACGGTCCGTTGCACAAACATTAACAGCAGCGGTAAACAGGCACCAGGCCAAGCGGCAGCACACAGGAGCAGGCAATGTTCAGAGCACACGGGTCAGTGGAACTCAAACGGACACAGAGTACAAAGGGCTACGCAAAACCTCACAGACCAGGCAGGCAGAGGCCAAAAGGCCAACCAATCCAAATATAGAAATCCAGAGAAACAGGACGAGTTGTGTCCAGCGAAACACAGGCGAGGTCACAACTATAGAGCCATGACCACTTGGGTAGAAGTTGGATGATTAATGCATTAATTGCGTTCCACAATAAAACGACTTAGTGAACCTCTTGACAGTTCCTGTTCACAAAATGCCTTGTAAATGTAACAATATTCTTGCACATTTTGTCTTTTGTGTATGTCTGTGGGCGGTGGGGATAGCTCACAGATTTTTACGGATCACTGACAGATTTCACTGACAAACTTCCTCTAGATCCTCTGCCTCTTTTCCTCCTCCTCCTCCTCCTCCTCCTTTCTCGGGTCCTCTCATTAGCTCATTGAAAGTGATACCAGACCAGCCCTCACTGGCTTCACTTGACACTGGTGAGGGCACTCAATTACTGAGGTCTGCATCAGGCTGCAGCAAGGAAGAACTAATCCGAAATAGGTGTGAAAAGATTTATATACATTATCTGTTAAATTGAATATGTTATCATTATCAGGGCCTGAAAAGAAATAATTCTAACTATTATTTTCGAAGCAGTTGGCTTGTTCTTTTGATAACGTTCATAGCCAACCATGCATTTAACTTTAACTATCTTTTGGGTGATCTTATCCTCCAGATAGACGAGAGACAGTGTACATGAGAACTTTGAGGACATCCACTTGGTGCTCCTGCATGCATTTTCATCTGTATTATGTACCCTCCATCAGGGCATTTGTGCAAAAGAGCCCTATGCTCAGTCAATTCTCCCATAATAAATGATGATGATGATGATGATGATGATGATGATATCTGCGTGGGTATTCCACATAGGTGCAACATGACGCAGCTCTACCTGTTGAGGAAAAATTAGAGATATAGGAAAATAGACGTACCTCAATATGTAGTCAACTAAATAATACAAGCTGCTTGTCCAAGAAGTCCCCAGAGAAACAGTCATATCAATGTATCCAGTATTGGGTAAAGTATGATGGGTTCACAAAACGATCCACCAACTTCTGGCAAACTCTGGCAGCTGTACCCATCCACTTCTCAACCTCTGCCATGAAATAACCAGCGATGAGCTTGGTATTGGTGTTTGCTGAATAGAGTCTTGAAGAGCCGCCAATCACTCCATTTATACATACAAACAAATGGCTTTAGTGTGTCATATGAGTCACTATCACACATAAGGTTAGGCCAAGGGTCAACTCGTATGCACCACATCAAGCCATTTCACCATCTTTGCTCAACACCACAGGGATCTAGACAATTTTAACAAAGGCCTCCATGTACTTTTGGTCATAAAGTAGTAGGCTGCTGACCATCTTGGACAATGACCAACAACAGAGGAGCATTTTCAGTGGCAGACTCCTGTCACTGTCATGCTCATCGGACAGGTTGAGGAAGTCCTTTGTTTTAAGGAAATCCATTACCTCGCCCCTCCATACCTCTCTGACCTCCTCCACATCAATGTCCCATGTGCCCACTGCCCATCCTATTTTTACTGGCTACACTAGCCCCTTGGACAGTCTTTACTTTATTTTACTATTTATATCACTTTGCACTATCCTCGCACACACAAGCACAGGACTCTATCTTTGCACTATCCACACATGCACATGAACAATATCTCTCTGCACTCCTTTCCTCGTGAACATCAACACTTGACACCTATCCTGTACCTGTAAACACCCCACTCCCTGTGTACATGTTCTCCCTATGTGCATTGTTTTTATTGTGATCCATGTATGTTTGTGAGTTAAGTGTATAAGCTACTGGATGACCTTAATTTCCCTCGGGATTAATAAAGTATCCATCTATCTATCTATCTATCTATCTATCGGGGGCGACAGTGGTCCAGGAAGTAGAGAAGTCGTCAAGTAATCAGAAGGTTGCTAGTTCGATTCCCTGTCGAAGCGTCCTTGAGCAAGACACTGAGCCCCTAATTGCTCCTGATGTGCAGTGTGCCATCAGTGTATACATCCTTGTAAGTCGCTTTGGATAAAAAAATTACTAAATAAAAATAAATAAATCTATAACATACCCAAATGGAATACGGCGGAGATGGTGTGGCTTGCAGATCATTAAGAAATGAGGCTAGCTCCAGAGGGTAGATGTCAGCTTGGGTCTCAATCTCTATCAAAAGTTATCGACAGAAGTCGTTTTGTGGGGCAGATTTGGTAAGGTTTTTGACTGTTTCTTTTAAACTCCCTTTCTCTCTTTTCCTTTGAACAACCTCCCATCTTGTTTTTCCTTTATTTATCTTTAAATTCTGTCATGTTTGTCAGGGGGGTTACTCGAGGATTGAACCCGAGATGCTGGATGTGGGGAACCAGCACAACCCAGTGTGCTAGAGAGGACCCAATGGCAGTGTAGCATTCTTTAGTGTCTTTATTGGCAAACAGAGGTAATCCAACATACAAGAGATATGCCAAACAGATGATGTCGCAAAACTGGTTAATGTCCAAACACAGGAAATTAGAAACAAGGCAAAAAGTCCATAAACTTAAAGAGCTACCAAAAGGGTAACTATCAAAAGACACTTAAGCCTAGCAGCGAGAGGCGAAGCCCTAATAGCAACGCAACAAAAAGCAGTTTGAGAACTGCAGGAGGTCCATACCTCAGGAACTCGCGCTAGCCAAAGAGTGGAAAACTCTAACGACCCGATAAGGATCACAGGAGCTAGCCAGGTATTTAAACCCCTAATAATCAGAGGATACATGGGACACAGATGAGTAACACAATCAGCATAAATGGTTCACCGGTGAGTAACACAATGTCACTTCTACGATGATCAACCTGTCCAATTGTTCTTTGGCCACCAGATGCCGCCAAATGGTGGCAATCGCCTGCCAAAGTCCTGACAGAACCCCCCCCTTAAGGGTCGGCTTCCAGACGGCCCTAAGAAAATTCAAAAAGTACCTATAGGGTGGGTGGAGGCGGTTAATGACAAGGCCGGTGGGGTTGAACCAAGGGTCAGGTGGCCGGCTAGATGGACGACCGAGCCAGGACGGAGTGTCTGGTGGGCGGCTGGGCGGGCGTCCACATCGGGGCAGAGTGTCTGGTGGACGGCCGGATGGACAGCCAAGCAGGGGCAAATTGTCTGGGGGGCGGCCAGGCGGGCGGCCACAGCGGGGCAGAGTCTTTGGCAGCTGGTCGGGTGGACGACCAGGAAGGGCCGGACGGTCAGGCAGGCGACTGGGAGCCTGGTTGGGACTGAGGAGTCCAGGAAGCATCTCCTTTGCCAAGCTTGGGAAGACGCCGTCGGAGGATGCGGTCGTGATTGCAGCAGCAACGGTGTCTGGGGATGCTGGGTCAGCAACCCCTGGGGTAGGAGGACCAGTGGCTGGGGCAGTCGCAGCACCTGAACTGCCTGGTTCACTGGGGTTGGCAGCACTGGGAGCTGGGAGTGAGGCATGTAGGACAGAGGAAGCGGGAGCACCTGGGACGGAACCAGGGACACAGACGCCTTTGGCGAGGACAGGTGCTCTCTGGACATTCGCGCCAGAGGCTGTCAGGACAGGGGTGCCAGAGGCGCTCAGGACAGGGGCGCTCAGGACAGGGGCTCCTGGAGCGGAGGCTGCCGGGTCGGCAGCGGGGCTGCTCGGTTCCCCGGGGCTGGCAGCATTCGGGCTGCCTGGTTCACTCGGGCTGGCAGCAGTCGGGCTGCCTGGTTCACTCGGGCTGGCAGCAGTCGGGCTGCCTGGTTCACTCGGGCTGCTCGGTTCCCCGGGGCTGGCAGCATTCGGGCTGCCTGGTTCACTCGGGCTGGCGGCATTCGGGCTGCCTGGTTCACTCGGGCTGGCGGCATTCGGGCTGCCTGGTTCACTCGGGCTGGCGGCATTCGGGCTGCCTGGTTCACTCGGGCTGGCGGCATTCGGGCTGCCTGGTTCACTCGGGCTGGCGGCATTCGGGCTGCCTGGTTCACTCGGGCTGGCAGCATTCGGGCTGTCAGCCTCCAGGCTGCCTTCTTCGCCGGGGCTGGCGGCATCGGGGCTGCCTTCTTCGCCGGGGCTGGCGGCATCGGGGCTGCCTTCTTCGCCGGGGCTGGCGGCATCGGGGCTGCCTTCTTCGCCGGGGACGGCGGCATCGGGGCCGCCTTCTTCGCCGGGGACGTCGGCATCGGGGCCGCCTTCTTCGCCGGGGCTGGCGGCACCGGCATCCGGACTACCTGGTTCATCCGGGCTGTCGACCTCCAGACTGCCTGGCTCACTCTGCTTGGCAGCATCTGGGGCTTCGGCCTCCGGAACTGCGGCATCCGGGTTGCTTGGTCCACTGGGACTGGGGGCATCGAGGGCTGTGGCCTCTGGGATGGGTGCACCTGAATCTGCGGATTCAGGGACGGCAGCAGCCATTTTCAGCTGCAGCAGCCGTTGTCTGTGAGCAGGGTTATGGGCAGCATCTCTCTCCAGAGCAGAGGCAATGGCAGCCTCGAAGCTGTCCATGGTAACCCGGTCGTAGACCCATAGCATCACTGCCTGAAAAGCCCTGAGGCTGGAGCACTCAGGGACTTGCTTCTCCCACATCGCGTTTGCCAATGCCAGGGCCTTGCCTGAGAGCATCCCCACCATGTAGGCAATGCGCGACTGGTCGGAGGAGAGGGTGATGGGCTGGCGCTGGAGCTCCAGGCGGCATTTCAGGAGAAAACCTCTGCATCCACCTGGATTGCCATTGTAGCGTGGTGACCACGGGGGCGGTTCCACTGGGGAATGGAGAGCAGGAGGATGTGATGACCTAGCTCGGTCATGTTGTAGCTGTCGACGGTCCAGCTGCTGTTTGCGATGATCTAGGTCCTCCTGCTCGCGGTCGAGGTCCTTCTGCAGCTGCAACAAGACCTGTTCGCGCTGACGCAGCTCCTCCAACGTCTGCGCCAGCTTCTTGAATCTCTGTTGGGCACTACCTGCTGGGTCCATGTTGCTCGGGTCGTTCTGTCAGGGGGGTTACTCGAGGATTGAACCCGAGATGCTGGATGTGGGGAACCAGCACAACCCAGTGTGCTAGAGAGGACCCAATGGCAGTGTAGCATTCTTTAGTGTCTTTATTGGCAAACAGAGGTAATCCAACATACAAGAGATATGCCAAACAGATGATGTCGCAAAACTGGTTAATGTCCAAACACAGGAAATTAGAAACAAGGCAAAAAGTCCATAAACTTAAAGAGCTACCAAAAGGGTAACTATCAAAAGACACTTAAGCCTAGCAGCGAGAGGCGAAGCCCTAATAGCAACGCAACAAAAAGCAGTTTGAGAACTGCAGGAGGTCCATACCTCAGGAACTCGCGCTAGCCAAAGAGTGGAAAACTCTAACGACCCGATAAGGATCACAGGAGCTAGCCAGGTATTTAAACCCCTAATAATCAGAGGATACATGGGACACAGATGAGTAACACAATCAGCATAAATGGTTCACAGGTGAGTAACACAATGTCACTTCTACGATGATCAACCTGTCCAATTGTTCTTTGGCCACCAGATGCCGCCAAATGGTGGCAATCGCCTGCCAAAGTCCTGACAATGTTCATTTCTACAGCCACTCATTCTGTCTCCCTCTGCCTCTGTATTAACACTTTACTCGCTGAAATTATTCAACATACCTTCTCACTCTTCTTGTTTCTCTCTTTCGCATGCTTTTTTCTACAGCCTGTCTATCTGTCAACCCTCACCCTTGTTTGTGGTTATTCCAGTCTCTTTAAGACTCTCTATCTCTAATTACGGCCATCTCTCTCTCTTCCTCTCTGTCTTTCATTAAGCCTCTGTTTATCGATCTTCAACTGTCTCCTTCTTACGCTCTCTCTCCTTTTTTATCTCTTTTTTTTCTTCTTAACTGTCTTCTTCCCTTTCTTTCTCCCTATCTGCCTCCCCATCTCCTCCTGCTTGTGTTGTCGATTTGTTTGTCTCCTGCCTAGCAAGCATACATTTTCCTTAATCACGGTCGACCTTAAAATCCTTAAAATTGGTCTTTAAAGAAAAAACATTGTGATTCAATTTATTTTATTTCTGCACTTAACTAGCCTTATAACTTTAGGATAATATAATGGCTTAAATGAAGATATTAACTGACGCTGCAGGAGAAGTGCTCTCATAAGGAACAGTGCTAAGGTGAGCTGAGCTTCGAGATTAATTCATAGCAGCTCAGCATTATGCATTAGGTCTCATCGTTACACTGTTTGATGGTAGCGTATCTCAAAACTTACTTTAAAAAGTCATACACTCTGAAAAGAAAAAGAAAAGAAAAAACAAGAGAATATTCTCTCCTTTTCACACCTTTGTGGTGACAGTGGAATGTGCGTGCTGCCTGTGTTGACAGTCTGGAGGTGCTGACAGCCCTTTTGCCCACTGTCACACGCAACGCTATGCAATTGTACCACTCTCACCTGTGCCCCCAGCGAGAGAAGAGACTAATGTATGTCTGCACAGACACATCGTGTTGTTTTGACGAAAGAGAGCGGAGGAAACAGATAAATATATACTGCCTTAAATACATTTGGATGTCTTGTTACAACTCAGCATGGGACAGCTTGTAGTTGAAATTGAGATAAGTTTCATTCATATAAAATTAATTATTGCAGTGCTTTCGGAAGAATGCATAATGAAACACATACACGGCTCTCCGGCTGTCTGCGCAACCAGCTACACCCCCAAAGGCACATCTGTCACAGTTACATTGGATATATCTAGTCAAGGTGTTTTTTAAGTTGGAAAAATATTCCAGTTCTTTCCACGCTACAGTTTGGTACTTGTTATTTAAAATGATAACAGCATGCACACTGTACGGCAAATTCCCTTGACAATTAGCCGGCGGTAACGTTGGAAGTAATTGCTATGAGTTTTTTTTTTCCTTGAAAAATGACTACGATCACTGCGTTAGTACTGCTTAGGATTCTACACACAACCAGTAATTCAATAAATGTTCACCTTGCGGTGACGCACACTGCATACATTATCAGTAGAATATTACAAAGAGTCCCCTGATCTCCAGCGTCCTTCACACACGAACATACACACACACACACACACACACACACACAGGCCTGGCTGCTTGCACGCATGCACGCACACACACTCACTTACACACACAGACATATTGTACATATACACACCCACAAACTCATGCAGTCAAACGCATCCAGGCTTTTATTTAACCGAAGTCCTGCGGTATTTTTGCACAGGGCGATGGGTTTGTAAGCATCACGCTCGCCACTGTCCCTGTCCCTGCCGGGGCGCTCAGAGGGCACGCTGCTTTTCAAGGGGTGCTTTTAGACCCAAACGTTGGCCGCCAACCAACGGCAATTACTCAATCCTTCTTTCTCAAAGTCGAATGGCAGACATCACAGAGAAGAAGCTGTGAGCGCTCTACTGCAACAGCACACTGATTACAGTTTTTTTGACAATGTTTTTAAAAATGTGTGTGTCACTCACCTGACCCAGTGCAATATTGGACAGCATGCAGTGTCTTACATAATCAGTTATGGATCATTTGTTGCAGAGAAAAGCCTTTCACATTGGCCTGTGTTCTGTCATGGACGCCTTTTTATATGCAAATGTTTTAAAACATTGGCATCTGTCTTGGACCCCTCTGTGTCTGCACACACACACACACACACACACCCACACACACACACACACACACACACAGACACACACACACAAACACACACACACACACAGCAAAGAGGCTTCCTTACAGTTTTTCACTGTTACTAAAACCCGTTTTTCAAAACAGTAACGTCTTTCTCAAAACTGCACACAGAAAATTGAAAACCTCACACACAAAATGCTAAACCTGACACTCCCTTTGCAAGATGACTCTTTGCTATCAAATCTCTTAACTGTTCACAAAATGGAACTCGTGTTTTCATTTGGTACACACAGCCATATTTTCAAAACACACACACATACATTCATTTAGTACACACAACTAAGCATTAGCTGCACACTACCAAGCATTTACAGCACACAGAAGTGCAAAATTGAAAACACAATCATCGAAACACACCATATGAATGACAATGACTCATTGAGCCCTTCTCCTTTTGTAAAATGTATCAGTGTAGGCCTACATTTTTCATAGTCAAACATAAAACAGCAATACCGTTGTTCTCACAAACCATATTTACAATTTCAGTCTCCTGTTCCACCAGATTGTATTGACATAAAATTGTATACAAAATGCTTATAGTTTTTCTCAATTGCTTACACACATTTTTTGAAAGCATGCCTCGTTCTCAAAACTCTAAACACAAATCCCAAAGCAACTAACTGAAAATGCAAAACCCTTTATATCTCCTGGAAAATGCTACTTTGCTTTCAAAAAATATTGAAAGTGTGTTTTCTTCCTCCAGTGTGGTTCTCTTTCTGTCCTGCAAAATACAAATACTGTGAGCACACTACGTATATTATATTGATATGTAGTATTACAGTACAGTACACAAGGCAAACAGATTTCGTACTTGTTCTCCATCCTGAAGGTTCTAATGAAAAACCATGAAAACATGGTCTACCACAGCGGCCCAAATCTCATTAGAGATGACCATTCTCCTTCTTCTTTCTCCTAATCCTCCTCCTTCTTCACCTTGTCCTCATTCTCTTCCTCCTCCTTGTCCTCCTCTTCCTTCTCTCTGTCCTCCTACTCTTCAACCTCCTACTCATCCTCTTTCTTGTCCTCCTCTTCCTCCTCCTCTCACTCTTACCCCTCTCCTTCTCTGGTTGTCGATCTTTTCAAAGTTTTCAATAGTTTATCCAACAAAACAGAGGCTCAAGACACTTTTATGGTGCAGTCCTCACTGCAAATTGGTCAAAAGACCTGAAAGTTTAGAGATTTGACTATTTGTGGCTTGCAGGTTGATGCTTTGAGATTTTACTTGAAAATTGTGTGTAACTACAGAACTTTGTGTACACTGTTTTGACAACAACGTGATGTGTAATTGACATCAGTGTGTTCACAAGGAAAATCGGACTCTAATGTAGATAAGGGAATCTTAAGTATTTCCCACTTGGGGCGAGCGATTGATACATGACGTGAAGGTTGTGCAGATTGTGCCGAATTTTCGCTTTATACTTCTTAACAATAGTGAAAAACTGTAATCCTTATCCACTCAAAACTCATCTGGCACAGGCCATGCAATGTTCACTCGAAGTGAGCAGGACTGTTTGAAGTGACTGCCTACAACTTGAAGGTGTATTTTTGGTTTCACCTGAGCTCCGTCATTGCATAAAAGTGCACTAAAAAACTATCTTTTGTCAAAGGTATATGCACTGTATATCACTGTAAAAAGTTACCTGCCAGAGCAGTGTTTGTCTATTGTATGTAAAGATTATACACTGCAAAAAATAAAATTCTTGGTAAGCTTTTTTGTCTATTTTCAAGTGAAAAAATCTACCCGCTCTTATTATAAGGCATAATCGCCCAAAAAGCAAAACTATATTTAGCTAGAAAGGCTTGTTTTAAGACAACACATCTTGGAAATCTTGTATAGACAAAAAATCTTGAAAAAGTCTTATTTCAAGCTTATTTCAAAATAAAACAAGTTTTTTCAATGAAGTAAGATTTGTCAAATGTGATCCATCTTGTTTCAAGAACAAAAACAAGAGCAACATATGCTTGTTTTGAGAATAGATTGACTTTACTAAAATCTTTCAGTCTTTACAAGGTAATCAGCATCTGCGCAAGGCGCCATTTTTGTATAGATTTTTTTTTTTGCACTGATGAAGGTCTGAGGACCGAAACGTTTGCAATGCACCCCACTTGGTAGCACTTTATTTTATTTTTGTTTAAGTTGATGGATTTAACACCTTTCCTGCATCGGCAACTTGGTGTGCGAGTTCTCTTCCTCATCCAGTGTTCTGTATACAGATTCCAATATCTAACCATGTACCAAAAATTATAATGACTGATTCTGTGTAAACACACATTCAAAGGTCAAAACATTCTAAGCAAAGAATCCATTTTGTATGCAGATTCCAAAATCTAACTATGTACTAAAGATTATAAAATGACTGAGTCAGTGTAACACACATTCAAAGGTCAAAGGTTCTTTCCCATTTTTAATGTATTTAATCATCCATTTAACATTGTTATTTTTACAGTCAAAAAAAGGTGAATTATCAATATTCAGAATCAACATTATCCTAGCTCTAGGCCTTGTTTTTTCCACAGTCAAATAAAAAAATGTGCATTATCAATAAGATATTCAGAATCAACATTGCTCAACAGTTCAACAGTTAGCTCAACAGTTCTCAAACGTTTTTGAATAAATGCCCCCTTGGCCTCATCATAAGCCTTCCAACGCCCCCTTGACCTCATCATAAGCCTCCCAATGCCCCCCTAGTTTTAAAAAGTAAAATAGACTAATGCCCCCCAATGGCAAGCACTGCCCCTTATCAACTGAATCCCTCTCAACACCCCTGAGGGGGGGGGGGGGGGGGGGGGGGGGGGGGGGGGGGCTGAACACTACCCTAGCCCAAGTCAGAGATAAAATATTCTAGTCAAGTATGTAATGTGCTAATGTATCAGAGAGATCATACTTAACTGGAATGTACTTGTTATTTTTAAATGTAAAATAATAATAAAGTGTATAATCAAGAAGGTTACCAGCATCAACGAAAACATTGCCCTGAGCTTGGTTGGGAACTTCTATTTCATAACTCAAATATGTGTCACTCCAAGAAAGAATGAGTTCTAAAATAAAAACACATAGAGTACTTAGACCAAGGATACAGGAAAAAAGACAAGTAAAACCAGTACTGAGGCTTAGCCTACCTATGATGAACTTGGAAAAGCTAGTGAGCAATCATTAACAATAGTTCATAGAGGCATCATTATAAAACTAGGTGAAAACTAGATTCTCTTTAGTTCCTAATTAGATCCTCAGTTCTGATAATGAAAAGTTACTTTTATATAATAATTAAAAGGTAAAAAGTGGGTGTTTTATGTCTATGAGGACATATAGACATTTAGTAAGGGGAGGATGTAGCCCTATGAGAAATTAAGTTGGATTCTGAAGTTATTATATTTTTATGGTTGTTGATTATAATGTTAAAATTGTGCATCTAATGTGTTCATGTTTAAAATTGTATTTTGTTTAAATGTTTAAGAAACCAATGAGCTTCAAGGGTGAGAGGTCAAGGTTCGAGGGGATAAAGACAACGGTTGGGAGAGTGAACGAGAGAGTTGGAAACGGAGCTTCAAGATTGAGAGGATAATTACCATACTGACGGGATAAAGTTGATTTAATAGAGGAACGAATAGTGACTCATTATTAACATACCGACGGGATATCGTATAGAATAATAGAGCAACGGCTAGTTACTCATTATTATACATATATAGATATCTCCAAGTGTTGTGCTGCGTTTGTATGACGGAACTCGGACAGATTTGTGAAAGCTGCAAAGAAGCTACAGGAACAGCTACGGCAGCTAAAGAGTAGCACAAAGTCTGGAAGACTGTTGGAGAGACTGACCAACCCGGGCAGTCATTCACACAACGGTTCCCGTATCGTCAGTGCCCGACTAGGCTGTGGACTGGCGCAACGGCTTCTTCACTCCCCCTCGCCAAGACAGTGAGGACGACAGTTAAGAGATGATTTTGTTTGGCGCTTTGGCGAAGTAGCCATTGTGTTTAAGGCTCCTCCGCTCCCCAGCTTCAAATCAGTACTGCACCGTTCCTCTAAAAGTTGGTTGGGTACCCTTCATTACTGTGTATATTTTAGTTCGTTAACTGCCGGCTTAGATATTATAGGTTGTACAGTTTTATTGAATGTGTGTATGCTAACCGGAGGCTGTGTTTGGGTAGATGCTAATAGCATGCTATAATAGGTCATACTGGTGGGTGGGCTAGTAGCATGCTAAGCGTTGCAAATGTGTTGCTAAATGTTAAATGCCATCTGAGGTAAGTGACTGGACGCAGTCAAACGAAAATAAGTGTGTTATATTCTCTGTATTTGTAAAGTTATAATCTTTTCTAATTCCTATTTAAAGTAAATTGTTAAATGTATTTCTTTGTGGTCTTGGTTTATCTCAGTAACTTATCGTAGCCCGACCTATTATCCCGCACGACCTATTATCCCGCAAGGGCTGGTACACGTTACTTAATATTGATTTCGGTGTCATCCAGGATCGCAGATTTCGGAAAACTTAAGTCCCTGCCCAAAAAGGGTATTTAAATTAGCTTTGTAGCAAAAATTGCACATATACAGCGTATTGAAGTGTATAAGATAGTGTTGTAATACTGCGTGTACAAACCAGCCTGATACAAATAGTAGAATTTTGATTTCGCGACGTTCGGTGTAAATTCTTTTTCTTGTTGAGCTTGATTCCCAACGGCATTTTACATCAATGCGGGATAATAGGTCGTCGCCAACTTTGTTGCCATTTCGCGACTGTACAAAACAAATCGGAAAATACGTTAAGAAATGTTCCTGCTGAGAGTCAAACAAGACTTTGTGCATGTTCTACACACCTGTCACTTCTGAAATATGTAAGGTTGATTCATTAAACCATATTTATATTGATAAAAACATATTTGTTAAGCGGATATTTTGGTGGCCCGCGGGATAATAGGTCGCGTTACTATACTGGTTGGGGAATTGATAGTAGTAGCTTACTAGGTGAGGTTTAAAAGTATTGTGCTTACAAAAGTTAACCTAAGTGGGAGTGATGGAGATAAATACATTTGGTATTGGTCTATTTAGTGGGTCTATTTAGTGGAAGTTATAACGTGCCTAAATATAGTAGTAGTAAATGTCATAGTGTTAGCAGGGTGCTTAAAACTTATTAACTTATTAAAACCTATTAATTAACTTATTAAAACCTATTAATTATATAGTCTACAGCATCCTCTCTGTGGCCCACCAACCTGTGGTCTGTAGTTGGCTTTGTGATTAGACATAGCTGTCACCTGCCACTGTATGCGTTTGCCAGTGTAAGTGTTGCCTGTGGCAGTGTGTACTGTCGGTCAGTGCGAAGTCCTGGCATACTGTCCCTTTATCTGTGTAGTGTAGGGATGCAACGGTTTTCGGTATTTTAGCGAACCGTTCGGTTCGCCCTGTTCGGTTCGGTTGACCCAGGTGAACCGCGATATTACGGTATGGGTGACATTAAACTTTTAATTTAATATGTGGCTATAATGAATGCAGGCATGTATTGGGCGATAGCATGACTGCTTGGGACCCAGGGGATGAGTTCTGCGCTCCACAACCATGCAACAACCAATCAGAATTGTACTGACTTTCCCAATAGCCAATCAGCGCTCTGAATGCAGACGCTGGAGATCCATGTGAGAAGAAACAAAACTTTCCCTGTTGCAGCACGATCATGGTGAGTCAACACGAAACGGAGAAAAGAAAATTTGAAGAGGCACCGTCATCTTACAAATCAGCTGTATGGGAACATTTTTGGTTCAGTGTGGAGTATGATGACAAAGGGAAAAAGATCGTCAGCAAGCAAAGCACGGTGTGCAAGCACTGCTTTCCTACGATCGCCTACTCCACAGGTACATCCAACATGTTGAGCCACTTGCCCCGTCATCACCCGGCTGTAACTCTAAGTGGAGCAGCACGGTTTGTCGCCGAAAACACAACCATCCATTGCTGCAGCATTTCAGCAACAATATGCTTATAATTCCGAAAAACACAAGGCAATAACCAACTCAATGGACGTCTTCAAAGGGAAAGACATGCAGCCCTATTCAGTAGTTTTAGGCACGGGATTCCGTCACATGATAAAGACCATTGACATTGATCCTCGTTTTAATATCCCCTCCCGCACGCATTTCAGCAGCAAAATAATTCCAGAACTGTACGAAGTGACTAGGAGAGAGAAGGTTTGTTCTGTTGTTCTTTAAGGGTGTATTTATAACAGTTAAGTATTTTCTAGGGTTTAAGTGTGTGAATGACAATGTTTGTTGTTTGAGTTTATTGAATAATGTCAATGTTTACATTTCACATTACTTTACAGTATACTGCACTTTACTATATTTAATATTGCCTGTTTTTGACAGAAGGCCAGAATAGTGTTCCTTGTTTAAAATACATTTTGTGATTTTACTTAATATGTGCCCTTTTTACATTTAATTGCATCTTGCATTGTCTCTGCAAGTGTGAGTAGAAGCACCTTGTTGACTTGAAATAGAAAAGACAAATATAACCTAATGCGTGTTAGCGGCAGGATAATATTGATATATCGAAACCGAACCGTAACCGTGGCCCAAAAACCGTGATACAAACCGAACCGTGGCCACACTGTACCGTTGCATCCCTAGTGTAGTGTATTTGAACTGAAAAGGCCTAATTGTGTTGTAGCCACAATAAAAACGTTAAATTGTAACTCCTCGACTTTTGTGATTTATTGCTGTATATGTGTATTAAACTTTCTGTGTTCAATGGATTGATCCCCGATATACATCTCTTTCTCTGCCTTGTTAACATTGTCTGTGCCACCTAAAAAAAATGCTTTGGTGTTCAAAATGCTTTGATGGTCAAGTTTTTATCAAGTTCAAAAGTTAACTGCTTTTGTTTTCAGAGTGAGGTCAGGAAATGGGTTGTTTACTTGGCTCTTGCTCTCGCTCGCTCGCTCTCACCCTCCCTCTGGTGTGCTGCCCAAATGCTTGGGTGTTGTGTGATGCACAACAGTCCACAATTTTTGGCTTAATTTTCAGTTTACTGCAACAGTTTTCAGAGTGAGGTCAGGAAATGCAGATGTTTAATGAATGGTGGAAAAACAAACTTGTCTGGTCTTATATCTAGAGTATTAAGCTAATTGTAGGTCACAAAAGGGGAATATTTTAAGATGGCAATGCTTAATTCTAGAATTTTAGCAATCCTAATATTAGTACATTTATCTCAAATTCAGTTTATACGGCTAAGACTTCATCCTAAATTTAAGCGCAATACTCTTAAAATAAGATAAATACAATGCCTTAAAAGGCTAAATGTAAGAAGTATAATCTTGTTTTAAGAACTATTTTGATTATTTTGAGTCAATAAGAACTGTCAAAATAAGTTTCCAAGTCTTATTTTGGAATTATTTCATCTAAAAACAAGATTAAATTAGATTCGATTATTCATCTTATTTTAAGAATTCTTACCAAGACAAATTTGCCTTGTTCCATTGGCAGATTTTTTTGCCTTGATTCAAGCAAATAGGGCTTGTTTTAATCTTTTACGTCTTATTTTTGAAAGGCCATTTTTTGCAGTGTACCAAGACTAAGGTTATGACTATTCCTGTTTCGTCCTTCTCTCTCAGATTCTTTGGTGTCAAGATTTTGAGAAACTTTATATAACTTTATATATTATATAGTCTTTATAAACTACCCAATATGATCCTGCAGACATTTCTTTCTTCTTTATAGTTATTCTCCACTGGTAAATTCTTCAGAAAGTGCAGACGATGTGTAGCCCAGGGTTTCTGTGTATGCTCTGACCTTACATTGTTACATTGTTGGAGGTCTTGAATTTTTCGTGAGGTTAAGCCTGAAGTTTACCTTGTGGGTTTGATTAATTCTTTTATGCACAACTTCTTAGGAGTGATCTTCGGATGATCTATCTCATACTTGCTAAAGTCTCCTCTGCCGCCTTTTTGACCAGAGGTCCATTTTGGAATCACTTGTACAATCAATTGTAAACAATACAACAATACATCTGCTGCATACCACACCCGCATCTTCAGCCATCTTGAATGATGACTCACATACTCTGATGAATTTACTTTAGCACTTTCAGTCACCTGATGATGAGCCTCCAGTGTCTAAATCAGTGTTTCCCACAGAAATTTAGGAGACTATGGGGGGGGGGGGGGGGGGGGGGGGGGGTGGACGCGCGGCGGGCGCATGTTTACCGGTTAGCAACTTTGGGGGGGGGGGGGGGGGGGGGGTTGGGGGGGGATGTTTTTTCGGCCTTAAATTCCTGATTTCGCAGGAGCTTCCAACTTTTGGGGGGGGATAAGCCCCTACATAAAACCTATTTTTTTTCCTGTGACCCAGCAAAACTAGGGGGGTCTGGGGGCATGCTTCCCCATAAGATTTTTTTTAAATAACCTTTTAAATAGTGTCCTCTAGTGGGTTTTAGGAAGATAAATTAACAAATTGAGATTTAAAATATGGCACAAATATAAACATATTGAAGACATCTGCTGAGATTTTGTTTGGGATATGTGTGAAGCAAGAGCACCCTGACCCGGGAGAGAAAGCTTAGGAACAGCTACTACACTTTGCCTCCACATATTAATGTGAGGCCTCCTTCTCTGCAATGACTGATCAAAACAAAGCAGAGAAACAGAGAAGAGCTTGGTATCAGCAGTTGCCTCCCTTTGTTTTAGGAAGAGAAATTAACAAATGTAGATTTAAAATATGGCACAAAAATAAACATATTGAAGACTATAATGGTCTAAAGGTGCTCATTATAGTTAATGTCAGATATCCTCTGTTCAATTTTCAAACTCTCCCTCACTATATTACTTTTTTGATCGAGCAATATTTCATGACACCTGATACGATGCCAACGTGACCGTTTCAGAGTACTTAGCCGAGTCTGTTTCTCTGACTGATGTATCAAAGAATGTACCTTGTGCTTGCCCAGCTCTGCTTTTAGGAACTCCTGGGCTATGTTAGCATCCAAGTTCAAGGCTTTAAAATGCGACCGTGACGTCTGCATATTAAGCAAAGGGGTTTTCCCATTTCGCTCCGCAAATAATTCCTCCCATTCAGGCAAGAACGCCCGGTGTTCATATTCATACATTCGTTGAGCTCTACGCTTTGCTGGATCCATGGCATTCTTTCAGTAGCTACCGCTAGTCTGGCTAGTAACTCTCTGAGACTGGGTGCACACATTAGAATGTTTCACTTTGAAACATTAACGTTACTTGAAGACATCTCTCAAGATCGAGTGATGACAAAATATACATGAATAAATACCCCCATTCAAATCGGACAGCTTTTCGTCTGTATTTCCAAATATATTGCGAGCAAAATATGCATTTTAGATGGTTTAGATGGCCGGCAACTACTAACTGCTATCTTATCTTCAAACAGAAAGTAACGTGTGCGCATCGGGGCAGAAGTCCGCCTTGCGCATACAGAGAGCAGAGGACAATTGTAAATGCGCGATCATCTAGTGACAAAAATGACATGCCGTTGTGCAAATAAGATAAATAACACAAAGCTATTTATTGTGTTTAATAAAATAACAAGCTATAGAGTATAGACCTGTTCTATAGGAAAGGTATCCTTAACTGACTTCCGTTGTGATCTGGCGCTTTATAGAAAATTGAATAGAGCAAAGTTAACTTGACCTTTCAGGGAGGGTGCCGTTGGGGGGGCGGGGCGCCCCCCTTATACAATGGGTAGGGGAAACACTAACATATCTCAACAGTGTTTTGTTTTCGGCACAGTCGCAGGCAGACAGCCGAACTTCGTGCTTTCATGCAATTCCAATGAGAGCGACACGAACTTCGTCTGAGCAAAAAAAAAAAAAAACTTCATGTGCACGCAGAGACTATGGCGGCCGAAATTAGACTATGGCGGTGCGCCATAGTCTCGTCAATGTGTGGGAAACACTGTAAATTGTTAATGCAATCAATGAGTTCTGGCATGATAGTTTCCTAAAGCAACTTTGATATTAATTACCGTAAATCCTCCAATTGTGGCCGGGGCTTGTATTTACTTAGGCTGCACAGCGCACCGGCCATTATTTGGGGCAGGCTTGTATTAGGGGCAGGCCTTTATTTCTTACTTATCTTCTGTTATAGAATTTTATTATTTAAATAATGGGCATAATTGCAGTAGGCTAATATAATTCAATGCATATGCGTTCAACACTGCCTGCACATCGCGTAGCGCTTTATGTGCGGTGTCAACGTAAACATAAACATCGGAGTTAACGTCTCTACTGTCAGTCACGGAGGAAAATATTTCCAAAGCCTTGATTTTAATCATTTTTCTAGACACTCTATTATGCTTACCGCGGACTGAAAAGAGCTGGTTTGATATCGAGCCTAACTTTCTTTCTACATCCACCTGCTAGTCGTAGCCTATTGCATTCGTCTCGGGTCGATGTCAAATTTCTTTGCTGCTTTTTCTCCCGAATGTTCTTCAGCAATCAGCATACACCATCTCTTTGAATTTAATATCAAAGTTACGTAAGTCTACTACTGCTTTATGATCCCTTCTGGAACGTAACAGATAAACAACAGTAGGCTATACGATACGTGCATTTAGGCTAAACCATAACAAATTGCCAGACGCACCTTCATGAACAATAACAAATTCGCCTTGTCGTCCTACGTGGGGAAATGTCTTTTTTAAATGCAAACAGCCCATGAAATTAGCCAACAATATTATATAATATATAATATTAAACATGAGGAGAACATGTATTTGTGAAATGCGTTCAATTAAATTGTGATGTCTACTTTGAGCCGACGGACTGATGCTGGTAGGCTACAGTAAATAGGCTACTTTATTTTACCCCCGGCTTGTATTCGGGGCCCGGCCTTTATTTGTCCGTAGCCCGGCTACTATCTGGAGCCCGGCTTCTAATTGAATCCCGGCGTTTATTTGAGGATTTACGGTATTCATTAGTCAATACTTGTTCAGAAGAGTCAAGAAGAGTATATTCATCATTAAGTCTTAATAAGAACAAAGACATGAAAAAGGGAGTCAGTATGAATTGGATCAGACACATTCAAATCACATTTGGGTATTCCTTAGATTGCCATCTTGTTCATTTCACGGCATGAGAAGAGGCACAGACACACTTTCTTTCTTTCTCTCTTCCTCTCTCTCTGTCTCTGTATCTCAAACACACACACACACACACACACACACACACACACACACACACACACACACACACACATACATACATACACACACACATACACACACACACACACACATACACACACACACACACACACACACACACACACACACACACACATCGAAAACCTTCAGTTGACCCTGGATTTTGATCGTTGACCACTGACCGAGCTTTTTGTGGCTTTGAACAGACACAGTTCAAATCATCGGTGGTGGGCTGGACCCCCGAATTGTGATATTAATACTTACCGTCCAGCTGTGAAGCCCATTTTTTAAGGATGGATTCATAAAAATACACCAAACTGTATTTGCTTTGTTTCCACCTTCGTTTCGTGCACATTTGGCGAACATATCGTTGTAAAGTCTCTGTTTTTTGATCGGGCGAATTTTCAGGGCAACTATTTGAGACCGTGCGTTTCAATGACAACAAGACGTAAGCAACCTCGGGTGTCGCTGTCTGGAGAAATAATTCTTGCTGAACCTTACCAAATACTCTTCTCTCCAGGGGAGATTGCAACTGGAGTGACACATTTTAGATAAGGCACATTATCTATAATATGTAATACATTATTACTGAATGTTAAAACAACATTTTCTCTACTTTAAGTCTTGGAGTAGGTGATGTTGCCTCATCTTTGCGTTTCCAATCATTTTCTATGGTTAAAAAGTAAAACCCCCTTACCTGTTCTAAAATCAGCGCAAAGCACGGACTCGCGGGGCTTATTGCTTTTCTAAAACTGTTACTACACATATTTGATATGGTTTCATAAGGCATAGCCTTAGTTCAGACCAGAGCCATGGCTTAATCTATTGATAAAAACACAAGCACACAAAATTCACTTGACAAAATTGAATTTATTTATTAAATGGGAACTTAATTTGCATTATCATACATTAAGAAAGTAATTGACTTTTTAACCATAAGGCTATGCCTACTCTAACATGATGGGTGGTCCTATCCCTTCAACAATGTAACATGAATTCATAACATGTATTGCATACACGTGGGAATGCTAGCAGTAGCAAAATGGGACAAAATTAAGTGCTGTACACATTTAGTGCCTGGAGAAAAAACACCTGTAGTACAATTTTCAAATATAAGTTGGTCAAAGTTCCTGCAGTGTGCCCATTCATGGCTGAACCTGCAACCCTGCAAAGAGGGGGAAGTGGCCAGAAATGCCCTAGAGGCTTTAAATCTGGAAGAAGACCAGGAATTGCCAGCTAATATGGCAATAGGATACCACCGCAAATGCTACATGCTGTTCACCAAAGCACACATTGAAAGAGCACGAAAGAAGAAAGAAAAGGCAGCCAAGGACAGTGAAGGTTTACTCAGAGTATGATTTCCTTTTCGCCTGTATTATATGAGGTCTGTGTACCCAACAGGGTTTGAGCAAGTAACTCATAAAAGACATTGACATGACAGAGAAATGGTGTAGATGAAACTCCTTCATTACTAAGACATTAAGGTCCATGGCTTCCACACTGACACTGCTTGATCACCTCAGGGGGGAGGTTTCTGGATTTCCCCACTCAGCTGCAATGTTTTTGTTCCTGAACGTAAAGGACTTCGTTAAAAATATACTATAATATAGCAGGGGATTACAACAGGGGTGAGGAACAATTCATTTTAAATGTCATTTCAATTTTTTTATAAAGCCCCAAGGGCCGTACTATGGATACAAAAGGATTTCCCCCCAGCACTTTAGGCCTATATTGAACGTGGTCACCTTTACAACAGACCCCACCTTCACTAAAACCCTTGAAAATAACTTCGTTGTATTGCAACTGCAATTTCAAACATTGCTTTACAAACCATGTCATATTACATGTGAAACTGCATCACAGTAAATGCATTATGTTGGCACGAATTTGTTGTCTACATGTTGTCTGTGTTGCCATGTGGTTTACTCCCAGCTGGTTGCCTCATATGCATGAACAAAAATAAACAATTAAAATATGAAATAGCCTACCGAGAGTAAGTGGCATATATTGCACCAGTCAGATGGGCGAGGGATCTGATGGATGTCATGTTTTTTTTCTTGTAGCCTAAGATGCTACCTGTAGAGATATTTTTTGACATAAGTTAGTTCACTGAAGTGCTACGCAGTTGTCAATGTTTAAATTGTATGACTGTTGTAATTAAGCTTGTCGTTTGGACTAACGGGAGGAGAGACTTTGTTCAGTAGACGCCTATGGCCATGTTCATATGAGGAGAGGGGATCTCGCTTCACGTCTATTGTAATCAATGTTTCACACCCTATACTGACGAAATCAACAACATGTAGCATTAAACAGGTTTCATTTATGACAAGAAAAATAGTCATGTGTTGAAATATCCACTCGAAGTTAAACAATTCTTACCTCAAAGCTGTATCTCAGCTATTTTCCAGTGGGAGATGAAGTCGATGTGCATTTCCTGGTGTGACGATGCGACACCGAGAAACGCAATTGGTTGAAATACCCCAATCCGCGGTTTTGATTGGACGTCACGCCGGAAAACTTTTGATGATATTTTTGAGAACTTAATCGTAAAATACTATTAAATGTGCAACTTCCCGCGTTGGAAACAAATGGCTATATGTTTTTTATTATCTGGTTCAGCTTCCTTCAAAAAATTAGCTTCACAGCTGCAGGGTAACTATCAACTCGAGAACTAAGCAAGATAGACGGTCTCAGCCCACTGACTATCAAGGCTTCCTGACAGTTCAGTTTTGTTAGAGGATAAAAACAAGCATGAAAAGGATCTTTTGTTATTCATTTTTCGTTTTGAACAGCCCCAACCTTGTAAAGGGCCCAGGGGCCCTTCAACCACACCTCCACGGCACAACCACAAACCCGTCTGTAGCTCTCATACTGTGTCTGTACAAAAGGCCTGCAGAGGCAATCTGGCTCATTTGAAATGCACACAAACTCACAGAACATTAATATTTACACAGGGAGTAAGTGGATTATGATGTGCATAACTACATTTGATATTTGAGATCATCGTTTCGTCCATTAAAAATTAATTGGACTGCATGCATGCATTTTCTTTGCGTCAGACTCTCAAGTTAAATAATTTACTGTTTTTATAATCGTGGATTTTTTCTTCAGATTTACTGTCTTACAGCAAAAGGGTAAATTTGACAGGGGTTGGGTCCCTTTAAGAGGATAATGATGGCAAGGGCTCATCTTTTTTGTCTGTTTTTATTATTGTGTTTACATGACACATTTAAACTTTGATCAAAAGTTTGTCAGATCGGTTTAATATCACTGCAGGGGAGCCAGAAACCGCCCTCGCAGCAAGCCTGACAAGCCTGTGTGTGTGTGCCTAGCAAGCCTGTTCTTCAACGCCGAATCTGATGGTAATTCTGCTTTTTGACAGTTTGCGCGGTTTTGTCCTAATTGATTAATGCCGATGGAGAATTTCCCCTCTGTTTCGGACGTGACACGCTAAATCCCTACATCATGCAGGATCACGTCTGGTGATTGCAGATTAAGTATCACCTTTGATTTGTCCTTCTGAACTTCTGACGTCAACCTGGTGGACCGATTGGCTTGTGGAAATGATGCAATATTTGTAATATTCCATGACTGTAATCAACTTTGTGTGAGTGTGTGTGTGTGTGTGTGTGTGTGTGTGTGTGTGTGTGTGTGTGTGTGTGTGTGTGTGTGTGTGTGTGTGTGTGTGTGTGTGGATTATAAAGTGGTCCCAGTGGAAGTATATTTACGATACAGTACAACCCTAAGTGAATTTAGTGTACATCTGGGTGTGAGTCAGTCAGTGTTCGGACATTCAAATCCAGCATTCCAAGAAGCTGAAAATACTAAAGCTATCTCAGTCAGTTTAACAATGAAAGTGAGTGGTGTTTTTGTCAAGCTATGGGTTGATTTTTATGAGGAAACTGACGCATTGTTAGCATTTTCAGTACCACCACTTCAATGACAAACTTTAACTTCAATTGTCTTTCGATCTTTACTGTTTACTTTAAGACTTATCCCTACTGAGGGCCCTTAAGTGATGAAGCTGTAGTCACTCTTCGGTCTAAAAGCAACAATCGGCTATTTGAAAGTCGATTATTTCAAACGCTTCTTTTCGTCACATTCACTGTTTGCTTTCATCTTCCCTTTTCTCCTTATTGAAACTACTCACCCAACACTACTCCCATCATTAGCTGTTCAAACTTTATGGTCAATAGCTGTGGTGCCTGAAGTCGCACATCAAGTAAGTAGGGCCCCTTTGAAAGGTGTCCATCTGCAGTGCTGTGGAAAGCCTTTTAAAAGGAACAACGTGTCAAAAATCCATATGCGGACAGGTGGAACTTGAAGGTAGTTTTACACACAGGGGGCCCTATTAGTCTTGCGGTTATCTCTGTGTGTGTGCGCTCATCTAAAGAGCAATTCTGAAATGTGTGCCTTTCATCATAGAGTTAGGCATGACTGAGTATCTGTATGAATTTGTGAGTATGTGTGTTTACTTAAGGGCATGTGTGTGTAAATGTGTGTGTATCTCCTTTCAAGCCAGTATCCTCAACTACATCACATGTTTATATAGAAAACACTTACACACATTTAAATGTTAATTAAGTATAATGTATTTTGTTGGTCCTCCGCTGGTCTCTCTGTGTCTCCCTCTTTAATATGTACTTTAGGTTAAAGGATTGCAGCCGCCTCGGCTAGCCCTGAGGTGCACATATCCAATGGCTGCTGCGTAGTCCTCTTCAGAGAGAGCGCACAGGGCTCAGAGCTGTAACCTGGAGACACAATTTCATTTCTCAGCATGTGGAGCCGCTGTGTGCCGAGGCACGGCGAATCAGTGCTGCATACTGGGGGAAAATCAGCGCACACTTTTCTCGGTGAATGGTTTTCTCAAATACACACACACACAAACACACACATACACATAAACAAGCCCCGACACGGTGTCTATCTCTTGTTCTCTCTCATACTTTCTCTGCCTCCCTTCAATACCTTCTCAATACCAAACGGAATGGACCCCTGTAGACAGAGAATGTAGCAAGCCAAATAGCTTTCTAAAGATGACTTACAAACATTAAAAAAAAAAAAAAACAGTAAGTCTGAGGTGCAACTGGCCCAAGTTGGAAGCAAGGCTATACCAGCAATGAAGCATGGGCTATGCCTGGGAGATATTTGCAAACAAACAAACAAACAAATAAACGGATTTACAAATAAATAAATATATAAAGGGGCTCCTCCATCCTCTGAGGAGCGGGTCAGTGATGGAGTGTGCTGTGATGCTGTTTGGGAATGTTGTGCTCACACACACACACACACACACACACACACACACACACACACACACACACACACACACACACACAGAGATTCACACACACAGACACACACACACACACGCAAAGATGCTGAGTTGGGATTCATTATCACACATCAGATCAGATTTCAGTCACAAGCAGCCTGAGAGGATTCATTTGAAAAATGAGATTCTACAATCCCCCGATCCCCCCTTCCCTACCGCCCGCCACTACCAGTATTCTCTCACACACAAACATACCCACACGCACAGATAACCACACGCTCAGATATAAAGAGAGACAGAGAGGGAGACAAACAAGAGCACACACACAGACAAAAACACTTGCACAGAAACACAACATACAGACAAACACACACACACACACCTTCACCAAAAAGCTTTAAAACTGGAGCAATGCATAGGCAAATACACACACCTTCTTTCAAACACCTCAGACACACACACACACACACACACTCTTTATCTGTCCCAGTGTCTCTGTTTGACACACTGCTTGTACTTGAGCCGTGTCATCCTGCGCTCCTGACATCAACAAAACATGCCGTGACACAAGTAACTATAGTAACTGCTGACAATCGGGAAAAAAAAAAAAAAAAAAACTTTGAGTCGCCCCAGCCTATAAAAGTGCAGCCCTCTGCCGTGACTCAAAGGGATAATAGAACCAGCAAAGGGGTAATAGTATGATTAATATAAAAAAATGCAAGCGTCACAAGCTAGAAGTAGGAAAAAGCATGTGTGATTTCCTTTCCTATCATCTATCATGTTTAGACTGGATTAGATTTGATTCACCTTTTATTCACACTGTGCATAGTACATGTACAAAGCCAGCGTAAAGGAGCTAGCATCTAACCAGAAGTACAAAAGAATAGTATTATTGACCGATATGAGCAGGTATAAGTAAATACTACAGCATAAGTGATGCTATAACGTATAGGGTTGGGTACCGAGAACCGGTACCAATACGGCACCGGTTCCATACAACCGATACCTACCCGGATCGAAATGCAACGCAGATTTCGGTGCTTCCTTTCGGTGCCTGAGCAGATAATTATTTTTTTTTTTTTTTTTTTTTTAATTAAAATTTTTATAATTTAACAAAACTAGCGATAGCTAACGAGAAGTAACGTTAGTGGCGTAGATCTTTCCGAGTACGATCTGTATACTTTTTTGTGTTGATAACAGATTTCGTGGGGCACATATAAAACTGCTCCATCTCCCAATATAGACTCTCGCCTGTGTCGCTCACGCTGCATTCCGTATGGGACTAGTGGAAACGGGATTTGTGTTGAGGAGTTGCCATGGTAATGGGTTGACTTGCGTGTGGTTTCGGTTTCAAGATAAGTGTGGTTGTTCTAAGCAGAAGTTGGATACGCTTTATTAAACGGAGAGCTACCGTCTCATCCAAAGATATTCCTTCTCAATGTGAGTTCTTAAGAGAGCACTAACTAAACTTTTAAAGGGGCAGTACACATTCACGAAACCAGTGGGTTTAAATAAATGCAAACTAATTAATATTTGTTTTACTCTGAAGGCAAACATGCTCATATTTCTGCAAAAGTATTACTTAAGTGTGAAGTGTGTGTACAGAGTTTGTTATGTATTTATTTATATTTATTTAAGTATACTGTACAGTTGTTATAAGTTAATATATTGTTCATAGTTTGAAGTTAAAAGGTTTGAAGCCAAGTGTTTTGTATTTATTTTTATTTATAGTATACCTTAAACAGTTAATATATTGTTAAATTTGAAGAAAACTATTTGCCTTGGCAATAAATAAGCCTAATGTCTTTAATTAAAAAAAAAAAAAGTATCGATTCTGGCACCGTTTAGGCACCGGTATCGTTTTAAAAGTATCGGTTATGTACCGGTATCGGAAAAAACCCAAACGATACCCATCCCTAATAACGTACAGCATGCACAGTGTTATTAACAGTGCATATCAAGAGAGATTGTTATATATGTAGAATATATTAAATATTGTATGCATAGAGGTAAAGTGGACAGAGTTGGAAGGGGGAGTGCATATATAAGGGTTGTACGTAGAGCACAGACAATACATGCACAGTAGATATAATGAGAGGTCCAGCCTGTGCAAGAATGAGCAGGGCAAATATAACCAGAATCAGAATCAGAATCAGCTTTTATTGGCCAAGTTAGTTTGCACAAACAAGGAATTTGTCTTGGTGCAGTGGGTCTCAGTGTGCTTACACATATTACACAAATATAAATCACAACACAAAACAATACAACAGTGCAAAACAATACAATACAACAGTGCAATGGTCAACAATCCAATAGGTCTTAAAACAATATCCAAGGAGTATATAAACAATAGTGCAAAGTGGAGAGTCCAGGGAGAGCAGGCATAATACTATATGGTATTGGGTTATACAGGAAGGGTGAAATAGTGCTGTAAGCAATCATGCTTGGCACGGTGGTGTGGAGTTCAGCAGAGTCACAGCCTTAGGGAAGAAGCTTCTGAGCCTGCTGCTGCAGGAGCAGAAGCTCCTTTAACACCTGCCGGATGAGAGGAGAGTAAAAAAAGTCCACCGTTAGGGTGGGATGCGTCCTTGACAGTGCTCTTCGCTCAGGCAGTAAGTGTTCTCAGTGCTGGGCAGCTGGGTGCCAGGGATCTATTCGGCAGTTTTCACCACTCACTGGAGTGCTCTACACTCTGACGTGGAGCTGTTGCCGTGTAACACTGAGACACAGTCGGTGAGTATGCTCACGATTTTATGGCGGTTATAGGCAACCAGTTTCAGGTGAGCTTTCTTAAGACTCTGCAGAAAGTGAAAGTGCTGTCGCACATTTCTGATCCAGGTGCTGGCCCTCATCCATGTAGGCCGTGCCCTCTGATCACGTCTACCACTGTGGTATCGTCATCAAATTTTATTATGATATTAGAACCCTGTACAGGAAAGCAGTTGTGGGTAAATTTCAAATCTAGCATTACACAACGTAGATTTAATTTTCACTGAATTGAAACTAATTGAATTCTACTGAAGACAGAGCTTAAAGGAATGGACAACATGGTGGGTACTGGATGGCACTTCTAACAACGAGAGGACGAGACTCAAACGCAGGACCATGCTGTTTTTGCTGGAGGCTGTGAGAAAGCTCCTGGGAGAAAGCCTGTTTGTGACTTTCCAATTGTGACACACACACTCACACACAAGGAGAACACACACAAGCACACACACACGCACACACGCGCACACACACACACACACACACACACACACACACACACACACACACACACACACACACACACACACACACACACACACACACACTCTGTTCCCCAGCTATGCCAAGCAGTATGCCACCCCTTAAACCACACGCCTGGAATGTTGATTCACTTTTGTAGATCCAACTTCTGACCACGAGCCTGACACAACCTGACCACTAGCCTCACGCTACCTGAAACAGCCTTTTTTCAGTTTACCCTCAACCATCCACACTGGTCCCAATCTCACAAGTTCCTCGCTCTCCTCAGGAGGATGGCACACTCCTTACTGTAACACACACCAGGAACTTCTGACTAGCCTGGCCCCTATCCCCTATGTCCTCCACCCCAAAGAGACCAACTCCTTACCCCTACTACCCATCCTCACCTTTGGCAATGCAATCCCTTACCCTACAAATATGGTGACTCGCTTTCCTCTAGATCCAGCCCCTACCAACCCCTGCAAGCCAGCCTCCCACCACCAACTCCAGACCATAATTGTTGGCAAGCAAGATGCAACCTCCAAGCCTCCAACTACTTTCAGTCTCCAAAGGACCGTGTGGCCTTTTTTGCATTCAAGACCAGAGTCAGCCCTAGGTCTGTCCCCATAGCGGAAATGTGCCGTTAGTCTTCCTTGGAGACCTTACACCTTCAGCTCCTACCATTGGAGCCTTGTTTTGCCCTGTAAGATGGAACCCCTAACCACACACACACACACACACGCACACACGCACACACACACGCACATACACACAAGATGTAAACCCGAACCACCCACACCCCCAACCCCTTTGCCCAGGAGGATGCTACCACAAGCATGTCCAGCTCCGCTCTGTATGTCCCTCCGCCTCAGTGAGTCCCACTCCTGTCACACTTACTCCAACTGCCCGCAGAGAAAAGCAAAGGAAACACACACACACACACATACACATACAGAGACAAAGAAATACACACACATGCAGACACACAAACACACACACACACACTTACACAAAGTCCCCATTCCACGCAGCCTTATGTAACAATTCCATCATAAGTAGAACCCCCTCACATCAAACATCCAGCGCATGATATCTGCCACCATGCTGTCAAACCTAATTAAGTCACACCAATCAGCATCGGCAAGCAGAGGGACTTTTTTTTGTGCTGGCGGAAAAAGAACTGTGGCGATCCCTGTACGCTTCAAAGTTAGAAGCAATTCAACGTGGTCCAGAAAGACAGTTTTAGGCAAATAGGGAAAAAAGCGAGGCGAAAAAATAGGAACAGAAGGAAAGACGCATTGACAACCTCTAGATCAGCATTGTGTTGAGCCGACATGCAGGCAGTGGCCGTCAGCCAGATAGAGCTGGCACAAAATGCCTGTGTGGTAAAAGACCAACTGTAATATCGGGAGAAGAGATGACAGGGTCAGGGTGGTAAGACCACCTGTGCTATCTGATGAAGAAGAGTGAGAGAGAGAGAGAGAGCCAGAGAGAGAGAGAGAGAAAGAGAAAGAGAAAGAGAAAGAGAAAGAGAGAGGAGGGAGAGAGACAGAGAGAGAGAGAAAGAGAGGGGAGGAAGAGAGGCAGAGTGAGGGAGAAAAACAAGAGAAAGAAAGGAGAGAGGCAGAGTGAGAGAAAGAGAGGGGAGGGAGAGAGAGAAAACGAACGAGAGAAGAGGGAGAGAGAGAGAGAAAAATAAAAAGAAAGAGAGAGGAGGGAGAGAAGAAAACACAGGTGTTAATGGGGGCTTCTATGGCAATGAGAAAGCACAACACCTTCTGAGTGCCCAGTCCTCCCGTGCTTTTATTTCACAACTTTTCTCGCTCCTCTTTGTTCGCACTTTCTTTTTATCCCTCCTACATTTGATTGTCCTTGCCAAGCAACTTCCTACGGCTCAGCTAGCCTGATTCCACAGTGATGCTGAAGAAGTTGAAGAACACATGAAACACAAGCAGACACAGAAAGGGAGAGAATGACAAAGGAGAATGTGAAAAGAGACCAGACTGCAGTAAATCCTCTTCCCTTCTTCTCCAACTTTCATGTCTCCTCTCCTGTGCTTCACAATTCTCTGGTCCCTTTTCCTCCAACGATATTTTCTGCTCTTTCACTTTCATCTTCTCCTATCTTTCTCTCCTCTCCATGCCCCCTCGCTCTGCTGTTCTCCTACCCATTCTCTCCATTCGTATTCACAGTTCTGTTCTCTGCTCACCTAACCTCTCCTTTTCTACTCCTCTCCATACTGTCTTCTCCTCAAACTCCTTTTCTCCTCTCCCATCACCACTCGCTCTTAAAACCTCACCTTTTCCAGCCTCCCTCGGACCTATCCAGATATCAACTGCTTTCACGTCTCTGTGAGATGAGATGCAACAGTACAGTACACCGTATGAGAAGTTCTTCTGAAGTGTTATAGCCATATACTGTATATACGTATATATTCATGTAAAAAACAACAATGACAGTCTTTTCTATGTTTGCATCACTGCTTTATGGTACATTTTCACTCTGCCAACAAAACGATTTGTGATGGAAAAGGAAACAGGAAATTGATTTA
This sequence comes from Sprattus sprattus, assembly GCF_963457725.1. Lineage (NCBI taxonomy): Eukaryota > Metazoa > Chordata > Actinopteri > Clupeiformes > Clupeidae > Sprattus > Sprattus sprattus. The sequence goes on along the minus strand of NC_137921.1, from coordinate 13,715,138 downwards.
AAAAATATTTATTTTAAGCATAAAATACGATTGAGCAATTATCCGTTCTGTACGCCCACTGCGGTTCAATACACAAATGTAAACCAAGGGATTTCATTTGCGTCGCCATCACTCGGCCCTATACATGGTAGAGCAAGGGGAGTCCACTCGTTAGCGGACACACAACAATATCTCGCAATTGCCTTCCAGCAATAATTTTGACAGAAAAACAATACAAAGAAACTAGAGGGGTACTCGTTAGCGAAAGTGAAATCAATAGGTTATTCTGTGGCCCACTTTCATTGATGTCGAGCCAGTATTTTTTGAGTAATCCTTCATACAGACTGACAAATTAACAAACAAACTGAAGCGAAAACCTTGGCGGAGGAAATATCGACAGCAGTGGGAGTATTTCTTGCCAAAGATTTTCAGCCCTTTTCGTGTTTTCTTTTTTTAAAGCAGGATTATGTCACCTGATGGAAAAATGAAAGGTGATATAATGTCCCCTCCTGCACACATTTCAGCTGTAAAGCTCTATGAAAAATCACGAATCATGAATCATGAATTGACTCAGACACCCTGTCTAGCTCTCTCCACTGATACCTGGACCTCAGAGGAAGTAAAAGATACCTCTACAGAAACCAGGCTTAGGTCAGTCATACTGCCATTTTTCTGAATAGAAAGTTTTATTTGTCTAGAGGGAAAATGAATTGTTTATTGATTTAAAAGAGTGATTTAAAATACATGAAAAAGTAAAATAAATCTAAAGATACCGAAAGTGAACCATTATCATGGCCCAAAAACCATGATACATACCGAACCGTGGGCCCGCCATGGGAATCGTGGGCCCACTGTACCGCTGCAAATCAAACCTTTCCCACCACCTCTTCTCACCTAAAAACTCTCCCCACATCTCATCTCCTCTCCCAGCTTCTTCCTCCTCTCTACAGTAAACTCTTGTCTCTGCCTCCACATATAACTTATTTCTGCCCCACCTCTCTTCTCCTCCCCAAGCCTCCTTGTAGCCTCTTCTCTTCAATTCCCTACTGTCCTCTACTTTGCTCCTCTCTCTCCTATCGCCTCCTCTCCTCTCTCAGCCATCTTATCTAAAGCAGCCCTCTTCAAACCCAGTGCTTCCCAAAGTGTGTGTGTGTGTGTGGGGGGTTGAATATTTTTTTCCCCCTCCCATTGTCAAAGGGGGAGCCTGCCATGAAAAGTTTGGGAACTGCTGCTCTGACCTTTCCTCTTTTTTTTGTCTTGTGCTGTCATCTCTTTTCTCCTTTCGCCTCCTCTACTCTACTCATCTCTCTGTTCTACCCTTACATCTCTCATGTCTCATCTCCTCTCCTCTCCTGTGACATTTTGGAGACATTTCTGGTGAAGCTACATATTTAATGAGAATGGTTTCAGTAAAAATATCACTACCTCCTATAATGTGACTGCCACTCTTTGTAAGAAAATGTCTCAGTCTAAGGAATGCTGTTATCTGTGTTTAGCACATGCTGTTTGCATCAGAAGTGACCTCTACATATACCGTTCTGAGTCAATGGGCCATACTAGGTGCCTATGAGTCTTGTTCTATCTCTACCCAGCCAGCCTCAAACAGATTGCTGCTACCCGATAGGGTTTGCTTCCGAATTTGTAGCTGCTGTGTGCAACTGTTAGATACGTGATTTACATCCCCTCAGTAGTATAATTGAGGGCTTCTCAGACACTTGGGAGACAGCCACAAGAGAGATGGAGAAAGAAGCATCACAAAGTTATCGCACGGACACCTTGGAGCGGAGACATTTTGAAAAAAACTCTGGACACCATCTATCCTCTCTGAACACCACCTATATCTGATGGACAAGAAAGACTTTGAAATCTATCTTAGTCTACTTAGCAACTGTCATAGTCATTTCACATCTATTTTATGGTTAGTCTTTTGTTTATTAAACTCTCTCGTCCACGTCTGTTTTTTCCTGTGCCGGGGGCCCGGAGGCAGTTGGGCCAGGGAGCGCCACAGGGGTCGTTGCCCAGCAGCACTGCCGATATTACCGCCCATCGCGGCGGGAAACGAGGTCTGAGCTCCGTGCTTGCATAACCACCACTAAGCTGCATGACGCCGTATATCAAAGCTGAATATTCCTCCGTGTTCTCTCTCTCTTTCTCTCTCTCTGTCTCTCTTTCTCTCTCCCTTTTTTTTCTCTCTCTCTCTCTCTCTCTCTCTCTCTTTCTCTTTATCTTACAATGTCTCTCTCTCTCTCTCTCTCTCTGGTGACAACTGACATTGTGCAGCACGCAAAGACATTGTTAACCACACACAGGCCAGTAGGCTCGATGCATCACATATTGGCCATGCTAACGTTTATTTTTGTGTCTGGGTGTTTTTTTTCTGGTCCCACTTATGAAATCATTCATCTGTAAGGGCTTTCAGCATGGATGACTCACTCTAATGTATATGAGGGGCGTTTAGAAAAGAGTGGGCAAAACAAGCACAAGACAAGCAGCTGAAAGCATAATAACCAACAAAACACAATTCATCAATGATGTTCTAAAGATGTACAGTCCCTTGACCTCTTAATTTCTCTCTCACTCTCCGTCTCTTTCAAATTCTCTCTTTCTCTCTCTCTCTCACACACACGCACACACGCACTCATATGCAATATGATGTTTAATTTGCAACTAGATTAGATTATTGATTAAATATACTGCAAGGAATGACTCTACAAAGTTCACTGGGAAAAGTCAGGTAGTGAAATTATCATAGAATTAGCAATGACTGTTAAGGTCATTGCTCAGTAAAAGCCAACGAATAAGACTGAATAAGGAACGATAGCTCCACAGAAAGGCTAGAAGACGGCGTATTGACATCTGTCTCACTACGCAACATCAAACAAGTGGGTAATCCTGTTTTGCTGTCTATCAGAGCAGATGTGATATGTTTGTCACAATAAGGCTTCAGGCTTAAAGTAGGATAAGAACAGACACGCAGATATGCATTATAACAGCGCAATCTTCAGTGTAATGTTTCTTTTGTAAACCACGGCTTCATGCGATTTTGTTTTGAACACCTTTGAAGCGGTCCCCTGTTTGTTGACTATTACAATTGCATATCAATTTGCCAGATTTGTTGTGAAGTTTAAATGAACTGTCACAAATTGGTGGTACAGAGAGTAGCAACTTGTTTTAGATGTCTGAAATCACTTTTAGTATCAATACATCTGGGCTAAGGACCATCTGGGCTGAGGACCATCTGGGCTAAGGCCCACAGCGATTTTACAAAGGTAAGGCACAACAGAATGCTGGGATGTGCTTGCTTGGCAATGAGAGGTATGGAACTAATGACTGGGCTTTGCCATAGCAACCATCCATTTAGAACTAGTAATGGCAGCTTGTCCGGTGAATCAATACATAAATAATTGATACAAGAAGTAGTTCTATAAACAAGTCAGTTTTAGCGACCAAAACTGGGAAATTATATCGGCAAATAAATACAATGCAAGTGTGGCGACCGTGGTATAAGCGTGATAATGGACTTCAAACTGATTGGGTACCAGAAAATGCTGCACTCTGTGTTATAACATTGAGGTATAACGACCCCCTACTGTGCATTATGCCTTACATACAACAATTCAAAAAAGGAAATAACTACAATTGTAAGTAAACAGGTGTTACCAAGCAACACATTAATTTAGTACATTTAGTTAAGAATGATACTAATGGACAGAATTGTATGTGCCATTTCCAACACATTTTCCCTTTTTTTTCAAAGTCAAGCCAAGGCCAAGAATTCAGTTCTTAAGGATGAAATGTTAACTTTGACCGCACTGGAAGACTCCTGTCTGCTAAGATAAATAACCAAATGCAAGAAAGTAAAGCTTCAAATGAAAAATTGTATTTAGCTTAGCATCATAAATATGGCTGGGGATTTGGGATTTGGGATATGTGGAATGCAGAATGCAGCCTCTGTCCTTTTGTCCCCTGTCTCGTGTTCTCCGTCATCTGACTGTTTGGGAATGAAACAATCTCTGTCTCTCAGCAGACTCCCAGAGTTACACATGATTCTTCCTTACAGACATTAATACAGATTATTTTTCATATAGCTATAGAAGATCTATAGACCATTTTGTATTGCCTAATTAATAAAGTACAGGTTTCTTTTTTTTAAACTGATAAATGTACTTTTTTTCAAACTGGGGAAATGCAGTCAAGTGATCCTCTATTCGTGTTTCATCTGAATGAATTCAAATCCTCTGGCAGGATAATGAGCCATAGAGTGTTCGCTGCCGTAAAAAACCCTCAAAAAAATATATACACATACGACAGTTGAGTTAAACGAAGCTGAAGGCAGCCAATAAGACCCCTTTGTGTCACCCGTTCCACGCTATGACAACCAGGCCCCAAGCCAGATGGCCCATTTTTCTTGATTAGAGAAAAGTAATGTGTGAAATTGTACTTTTAGGGACCCTCTTCATAGGATAAAAAAAAAACATCCAAGCTTCAGGAACAAACACACCGTGAAAAGTCAAAAGATTCAAAGAGCATCTTGAGAAATGTCAGCGAGACTCTGTACTTTGGGGACAAGACACAAATGTGTAGAGGAAGTGTTGCTCTTTCAACTCCAGAACCGTTGCTCCTCAAGCTTATTACCCTCCAGTCTCAAACCCCCAGCTGAGGACTAGACTCAAACCTTACAGTTCAGGGCTAGCCGTGGGTTTCTGACTCTAAATGCTTTCTATATTTGACAGTACAGGAAGCCAACAGGAGAGAAAATGGGAACCTTCCCAAAAACAATGTTTACACACACACACACACACACACACACACACACACACACACACACACACACACACACAAACGCACACACACACACACACACTGACAGGGTAACTTAAAGCAGAAGGGATGTCTTCCTTAGTGGCTTACACCTCCAGGTGAATCAGAAATAACATCAGCAAAAAATAGAAAAACAAGCCTTTTTGGAAGGTCATCCCCTACCTGTCAGCATCCAGCCTCCTAATGTATGGATCCCCGATGCCCTCAAACCCAAAAGGCACTGACCCACACAACCTCCCCAACAACACTCCCACGCTTGTTTGCGCCTTGCCGTGCCGTGCATCCCAGGTCTACGGCGGCACCTTCGCTAGTTCACAGTCATGCACCCGTAGCTTTACCTACCTTTCAGGGAGCGGCAGGGTGTCCTCAGATAAACTCATGGAGGCCAGGTGGGGTCCAGGGGACGCTCCCTGTGGGCTCACCCCAGCTGGGGTGCGTTGTCTTCAGGCAGAGCGGGGGGGAGCCACCACCACTGGGGCAGGGAGACCGGGGGAGTCAAGTGTGCGGCAATCCAGACGGCATGCTGAGGTGCTGCTCTGTCTTTCGCACTGTCTGTTTCTGTCTCTTTCTCTCTCCTTCACACACATACACACACATGCATGTGTGCATACACACACTCACACAAACACACTTACGTTCGCAGACACATGCACAAACACCCACCACCTGCCTACTCACACACTGACAGACAGACCCAATAAGAGAGAGGACTCACAAACACTCACTCAGTGGTGTGTGTTCACACACACACATACAGACACGTTAAAAGGCACACCATTCACAAGGGAAATGACCGCTCTCTCCCTGTGTGTCTCTCTCCCCCTCTCTCCTGCTTCCTCACTCAGTGGCAGTCAATCACACACTCACACTCGCGCAGCCAGACGTGTTTTTTTGTCCTAAATCCGCGCAGCGTGGAAGACAGGAGCTGAGTGCAGGAATGACAGTCCAGCCAGTGAGCAAAGAACAGCACAGCACTGAGTCCGTTTGTCACTCTGACTCTCTCCCTCTCCCTCTCTCCCTCCCTCTCTCTTTCTCTCTTTCCCGCTCTCTTTATCCCTTGCTCTTTCTCTTTCTCCCTCTCTCTTTCTCCCTCTCTCTTTTCCTCTCTCTCTTTCTCTGTCTCTCTCTCTCTCTTTCTTGCCCCCCTCTTTCTTTGTGGCTCTCACCTCTCTCTCCCTCTCTTCCCCTCTGTCTCCTTCTTTCTCTCTTTCTGTCTACTTCTCTCTCTGTGTGTGTCTCTCTCTCTCTACCTTCATTTTCTCCTTCTCCCTCCCCTTACCTGTTTTCACCCTCTCCCTATGTATCTTTCTATGTATCTGCTTTCTGTCCGCCTCTCCTTCCTCTCCTTCATCAGTGCATGTGTTCAGGGCTTTACAGCCCTCCTGTCCAGGTTGTAGAAGGATTGTTACAGAACACAGTACACCAGCCATGTCATAAACCTATTTTTACTGTTTACAACAAACAGCCCATGCCATATGCCTCCCTCTCTCTCTCTCTCTCTCTCTCTTATTCTCTGTCCCTCTCTCTTTCTCTCATTATCTCTCTCTAATTATCTGTCCCTCTCTCTTTCTCTCATTATCTCTCGCTCATTCACTTGTTTCCTCTTTCTCAGTCTATCCCCCTATCTCCCTTTCTCAAATGTGTTCTCTCTATCCCCCTCTCCCTGTCTCTGATTCCCTCTCTTCCCCTCCTCTCCCCACGCTTCCAGTTAAACTACTTCCCCTTCCTCTTGCCTTCAGACCTGTTTAACCTCATTGCTTTGCTATTCTCTGCCCAACCACCATTCAGTGCCACGACCCAGGGGATCTCCTTACATGATTTGTTAATGCGAGTTGTGACATTAAAATGCATGATGGCCGTGAACTCACCATTACGAGACGTGCGCATTTCCTCTGTGGTGCAGCAGATCCATAGCTATGGTCCGGGGAATTTCGACTGAGCTTCCGCTAAAGATATGCCATGAATATTAAGAGCACTCACAGTGATACTTGTGATATGAATGATGAAGTATAATCAAAGTAGCAATGTAGTAATGTAATGAGGTAGTGTAGCGAAAGGGTAAGATTGTCATATTCATTTCTATTCTATATTTGAAATCATAAGAGGTCTCTGAACTCTGACAATGGGGTCATTTATCCAGATGTGAATCTCATGAAATCAATTTGTTTCAAACCTTGCTTCACATGTAATTCACACACGTGTGACTATAATGTAACCTAATACAAGGTTTATTACGTAGGGGGTATTTCTGCACGCAACATTATTCATGCAATCTGGTGCACAATCCTATTCCTGCTGTTCGCTGCTGACAATGATCTGACTATAGGGCTGAAACAAGCTTTATCAGGCTGGTGGTTTGCACTCAAAACATCCTCTGGCTATGAACTCCATTCACTCGTGTGCTCTCTTTCTCTCTCTCTTTCTCTCTGCTACTCTGCATCTCTCCCTGTTTGCCTCCCTCACTCTATCCCTTCTCTCTCTTGCTCACTCATTCTCTTCTGTTCTCTGCTTTTCTGTCTTTCTTTACCCTCTCTCATTTCTTTCCCTGCCATTTCCATCCTTTTTTCTCTCAGTCTCTCTGTTTCTCTCTGTCTGAATTTCTTTCTTCCTCCCTAACACAAAAATCTCTCTTCCTCCCCCTCTCTCCACACTCATGCTCCTCCTCAAGCCTATGCGGGTTTATAACCCAATTACTGGAAATGTTTTGTATGTGAGTGCCATCACAGTAAGATCTGAGTTTGTCCTAAGATACTCGCTCCATCAAAGGAAACATGAAAGTCAAGTCAGTCATTCTCTCGCTCTCTCTTTCTTTCTTTTGTACCTCTTTTCATTCATTCAATCATCCATCCGTTTCTATCTCGTTCTCTCTCTGTTTTTCTCCATCACTATGTTTACTTTCTGCCCCCCTCCGTCCAAAACAATATCTCTAATTTCCTTCATTGTCTCCCGTGCTCCCCAATCTCTCTCCCTCCCTCTCTGTTTCTCTCTCCCTCCCTCTCTCTCCCTCCCTCTCTGTTTCTCTCTCTTTCTATCTCTGTTTCTCTCTCCCTCTATCTCTGTTTCTGATAGAAATTATTTTCAAACACTGTTAATGACTTAAGAATATAATAATCAAGCGCCTTGTATTAATATATTCCTTGTATGAATCATGTGCTTATGAAAGCAGGAGCATGACTTTTCTCTGTGTGTGTAACTATAATATTAGGTACCACTTAGTCTGCATATGAACAAGAGCATGTTTAGACCAAAAGGGGGTAAGAAGGGAACTGTGCTTCTTAGGACCTTGTGCAAAACTGCCATCCTTGCAAGACTGGGAGCCTCGGATCCCTGCTGAAAGCTAAACTTCTGACTATATAAACCTTGTGCGATGGGTTTATCATTGCCTTGTGCTGGGAGGGGAGCCCGATTGTTGCAATTGTTGTTGTTGTTTGTCTAATAAATATACTTACACGCAGCTCCAGAGTCCTGAGGTAACTAGGGTGAATTATCACCTATCAGTTTCTCTCTCCCTCCCTCTCTGTCTCTCTCTCCCTCCCTCTCTGTTTCTCTCTCCCTCTCTCTCTGTCTCTCTCTCTCTCTCTGTCTCTCTCTGTCTCTCTCCCTCCCTCTCTGTTTCTCTCTCCCTCCCTCTCTGTCTCCCTCTCTTTTCTCTCTCTCCCTCTCTCTCTGTCTCTCTCTCTCTCCCTCCCTCTCTGTTTCTCTCTCTGTTTCTCTCTCCCTCTCTCTCCTTCCCTCTCTGTCTCTCTCTCCCTCCCGCTCTCTCTCTATTTCTCTGTGTCTCTCTCTCGCTCCCTACCTCCCTTCCTCTCTCTCACTCCTCCTCTCTGTGAGTGTCCTTATGTATCCCTGGTGCAGCTGTGCAGTGTTGTGGTGCTCCAGTAAGTCTTCAGCATGGGACTCCCCGTCCTCCTCCCGCACCAACCTCCCACCCCCTACTTCGCTCCCTCCACCTCCTCCACCCACCTCCACGTCCCTCGGGGAGGAGTGTCTGACCTCTCCCCCGAGTGTGTGAGATCATGAGGGCCTTGGCTCAGCTGGTCAGTCAGCTGCCAGGGGCTGCTCTTCTTCAGAAACAGACACTGCAACGCATCTCAACGCAACGCCGGAGGTTTCGCAAGTCGCAACACTCACAGGAAAGAGACCCTACAACTAATCCAGCCCAGAGGAAAGACAGAAGAGAGAGGAACTCATGACAGATAGTGAGAAAGAGAGAAGAGAAGGAACTCACAAGAGACAGGGGGAAAGCCAGAGAGAGAGAGAGAGAGAGAAAGAGATAGAGAGATAAAGAGAAATAGAGACGAGAGAGAGAATGGGGGCAAGACAAACCTGTACATTACAGTGAGAGAGATCGCAGAGAGGTCAACAGAAAAGAGAGAAGGAGAGACAGAGCGGAAGAGAGAAACACATGTGTATGAGAGTGTGTATGCGAAAGAGAATTAAAGAGAGATGGAGAAAGAGAAGAATGCATTATAGATAGAGACTACAATGATGGATGGACACACACACACACACACACACACACACACACACACACACCACATCTCAGACAGCAGATGACTGTGGATCCTGTAGTGGTGTGGGTCTACAGCATACTGGTCGGATGAGAGCCAGGGCTGTGTCAGCATCATCAGCATCATCAGCGCACAGGCATACATCATTTAAGCGCCTGAGCACATACTGAGACGGAAACCACACCTGGATTGGCTGAGCAGTTCTTTTAAGTGACTGAAGCAGAAGCTTTTAACCAACTCATTGTACATGATCTTCTGAAATATTATAATATATCAGCAGGCTTCCTTACAAGAGATCTGACCCTCTGACCTTGTCTTAGCTTGGCATTATCCGAGTTTAAGAAGGTTATTACTGTGTCAGTCTGTGATTTCTGATCATCACTGGGCTTATTCTCTTCTCTTGCTGTTCATGATGCTATCTGTGTATAGTGAGGGTGTGTGTGTGTGTGTGTATGTGTGTGTGTGTGTGTGTGTGAGAGAGAGAGCGAGAGAGCGAGAGAAAGATAGAGGGAGAGAGAGATGAAGCCTAAAGCGTGATTATGAGATAGGGTCGCTCCCCTACCACGGCTGTCCTCTACAATGACCTGACTCTGGCTCACGTGCCACTCAGCATTGTGTCTCTGAGCACCGCCAGCTCCCAGGGCACAGGGCACAGCGTACGAGGTGTCGCCCCCTGCTGGGCAGGCAGAAACAGAGGCACTGGCACGACGGAGTCCTCATGCTGTTACATAACAAACAGAAGCTATACAGAAGCGTCTTATTATAGATTTTAACGACATTTTTTTTTCATAGTGTAACTACGTTGTTTTTCTCTCTGTTGTGATGTGATTAGATGCCTTATAGATTGTGCAAATCACTGAACCACAATCCTTGGCTTATTTCTGGTCTGCTTCCACATCTCTGCATCTTTTTGTGTGGAGAATTGATGTCATACTCTACTGCACAAGCTCAGTGGACTCCCTGCTTTCGTTGCTGGTCACTGTTAGACAATTCCACATTAACTCACATCATTGCCGGCCTTGCCACTGGTGTTCCTGGAACCCCCTAGGCTTCCAAATAGCCTGAACACATCCTTCTGCATTAGAGGTTATGGTCCAGTATTTAGCAGAGGCTTTTATCCAAAGCGACTTACATACATAAACATCCCACAGTGGCTGGAATCAAACAAGGGTCGACCGCTCTGAAGGCGGCAAAGGCGGCACTGTACCATCAACACCAAATCACCTAATTCAATTAACTGTGCGCACCCAAGGATTCACAAAAACCTACAGCCCAGGGGAACTAAAGATTGCTTGCTGTGCTTGATAGAATATGTAAAATCTCCAGGGTTTTCTATGAACGATCGGACTGTTTGTTCACTTTCTTACCACATCTGTCTCTGTTCGTTTAAGCGTTAATTTACGTTTGCATAGCAGTCTGCAGGTGGACCGGTTAGGACAGCTATAACGACGTGCAGTATGTTTCCATTCAGTCTAACTAGTGTGAGGGCTGCTCGTCGTGATTACTCTCAATACATAGTATTATGCATATGATTTGCATTTCTGGAATTTTGTACTCCAAACCAAACTAGGTTGGAATAGGAAACCTTGTAGGAATTCATCCTCCACAGATTCCATTTATTATTCATCATGAATATTTTGTAGCACATCTTTTCACACACATCCCCCACCCCACCCCACCCCACTTCCCCTCCATCAATGCTGTGTAATTCCCACAGATACTGGAGAAGTTGCCTGTTTTGATGCAACCTGGAAGAGAATGAGCCCCTTCTTTCAAGAAGCCCTCCAGGGTAAAACTAGGCTTGTTCGTGAAAACAATCACGAATACCATTATTCTTTTGATCTGTCATCCACTTCGAGCATCAAAAGAATTTCTGCTGGAAGAGGAAGGATCCGTTTTTTTAAAATAGATTATTGGTAAGTGGGAGATTACGGTGGGGGCACAACCATCTATGGTGTGGGAAAACAGTTTCAGCAGCACACAGAGTTTTGATTACTCGGTGTGGACGGAGCGAGTGCACCTGATAACCTTAAGCTGCGCAAATCCCAACCTGACCGTATGGCCAAACACACATTTTCATAGCCTGATCAGCGCAGATGTAATCAGTGTTATTCTGTCCAACTTTGTACAACGCTTGCATTCGGGGGGGATTGCTGGCTTGTGGATAGTATCTGTGGCTCAGAGCCCAATCTGTAAAGCCATGTGGGGATTTTTCCCTTTCACCCTCAATCACTATCTAATTTTTTACACATTCACAAAGACATTCAATTTATCTCAACTTATCTCTTTCTTTCTGTTTTCACCTGCTTTCTTTACGCTGCAGCAGTACACTGATAACACCTTTGCGTTTTCTAAGAGTACCCTTATGGATACACTGCTGTCCACTCTGTCTTAGCATTGGACTCCCTGCCACTGCACCCTGAGCTTGGTAAACCTGATTTGCGTTGACAGAAAGCGCTTCAGAGTAGACGGACAATGAGAGATAGCTAATGAAACGTGGCCAGCCTGCACTTTCCTGCCGTTTCCTGCTCGCTCTGCACGGTCAGCACGCCAGGAGCCCTCCAGCGACCGTTTCTTACCCGCAACTGCCACTGAGCGTTAGTCTCCATGGCGACACCTCCCAGGGAGAGGTTGCACTTTTGCTCGAGTGAATTGAAGCTGGCGTGGCCCAAACACTTGTCGTCACGCCTCTGGATGAGGTTCTCTGTCCAAAAGGGTTTGGCCTGTGGAGGTACAGAGAAGAGTGTGGGCAGGTGCCGGGAAGGAGGAGGGGAAGGGAGAGGAGAAGAGGAAGGGAGAGGAGGCGAGGAAGGGAGAGGAGAGGAGAGGAGAGGAGGGAAAGAAGAGAGGAGAGGAAAGGAGAGGAGAGGAGGAAAGGAGAGGAAGGAAATAAGAGAGGAAAGGAGAGGAGAGGAGAGGAGGAGAGAGGAGAGGAGGAGAGAAGAGGGAAAGTAGAGAGGCAAGCAGAGAAGATGATCAGAGAGCGGAGAGAGAGGAGGGAAAAAAGGGAGGGGAGAAGAGGAGAGATGATGGGAGAGGGGAGAGAGAGCAGGGAAGAGGAGCGCAGGGCAGGGCAGGGCACAGAGGAAAGTAAATGAGAAGAAAGGTTTGGGAACTGAAGAGGAGAGAGCAGAAGACAAGAGGAGAAATTAAGAGAGGGGAGGAAAAGAGACAAGGAGAGCTGACAAGAGTAGAGGAAAGCAGTGGTGAAGACAGGAGAGCAGAGGAGAGGGGAGGGGAGCAGTGGAGAGGAGAGCAGTGGTGAGGTGTGCAGAGGGGAGGGGAGCTGACATATAGGGGGGCAGTGGTGAGGGGAGGAGAGGAGCCAAGAGCAGAGAAGGGGGGTCGGGGGGCTTGGCCAGGGGTGTGTTTTCTGAAAGTGTCATGGAACAACTACCATAGGTCAATGATGGAGAGACTATTTTGAGAGTCAATGATGCTTTAGTAGTCAAGCCTGGTTGTATTTGCACTGTGTTGCCATTGCCCAGCCTTGGAATGTTCACTGCTGAGCTGCTGTAACATGCTTTGGCTATCTGTAAATAAAAATATCCATAAACAGTGGAGAGGAGAGAAGAGGAGAGCAGAGGGGAGGGGAGGGAAGGGGAGGAGAGCAGAGGGTAGGGGAGGGGAGGGGAGGGGAGGGGAGGGGAGGAGAGCAGTGGTGAGGAGAGCTGCTATTAAAATAAGAGAATGAAAAAAAAAAACGGGAAGCCGAGGGAGTGAGAATCAACCAGGTGCCCACCCTACTGGCCCCTACCCCTGCCTGGCCTGATTGCTTCTCAGCATGAGACCATTTTCGGGGGAGAGAGCCATGTAAGGGGGGGGGGCGGGGGGAGGTTTACTCAACGGTGACGGTTTGGCTTCAGGGCAAGAGAAGCTTGCTGCGTTCTGTATTTTGCACGTTGAACCAGACTCTGATTCGTGCGAAAGGCCCATGTAGCCAAGAACCTTAGCGATTAGCTCTGCCTTGTTACATAATGCCATCGAATGTCTCCTTGGCTTTATAATCGGCTTTTACACTGAAGTTTGCTAGATCACCCCATTAGAATATCATCAGGTTACTAGGCAGATTATTTAATGTCACATATTTGAGGTTAAGTACCTTGCACTTTTCACTACCTCTCCTTCAAACACACAGTTGCATAAGTCTTTCGCTCTCTCTCTCTCTATATCGCTCTCTCTCTCTCTCTCTCTCTCTCTCTGTGTAGGACTTGAGCTCTGTTGTTAAATGGCATTTAAGAGACACAAATAAAAAAAAATCCGGTGTCATACAAGCCGCAACTGTTTTAAGAGGCAGTACAGAATAGTTTAATTGAAAACAGGTTTCAATGTATTTTTTTTGTATAGTTCTCTGAATTGTAGTATTGCAATATTACATGTTACAAGTGAAAGGCCTTTTTTAAGTTTATTATTTTAAATATAAGATTAAACATCAGATTCAATTTGATGGCAATGGTGACACATAATGACATGGTGGACCTATAAACACACCTGTTATTCCCACTAGCAACCCAGGATATTCCGCTTTTATCGCAAGATGTTGCCAAACATACCACCAAAATCATCAGTTGGCAAACTAGCTGCCTTTTATCACTGTCAGCTGTGCTGTTGATGGTGATGACAATGCATGGCCTTCTGGCTTTTAACTAGTTAGCTTGCTATAGTTTCAGACAAAAGATTCTTACCACCATTTTGAGGAATTAAAACGTGGATATGTGCATTGATTTAGGGGTTTCCCAACAAATTAATGAGAGATTAAGGCACTCCTCGGTGTTATATGGTTTCAATGAGAATGAAGATAAGTATGTTTCAAACAACTGTAAAACGATACAGTTCCTTGTGTAGAACTAATATTTTTCTGTCCTCTTGAAATTGCTGGCACTTAAACATAAGTTTACTGTACATAATGTGTACTTGAAACCATTGCATGTCTGGCCTATACACAAGGTAGTTGGGTCTATAGACTAGTTAGTTGGGTCTATATACTAGTTAGTTGGGCTTATACAACACCTGGTAGTTACGTCCATATACTAGTAAGTTGGGTCTATAGACTAGTTAGTTGGGTCCATACACTGGTTAGATGGATCTAAACACCTGGTAACTACGTCCATATACTAGTTGGTTGGGTCTATAGACTAGTAAGTTGGGTCCATACACTGGTTAGTTGGGTCTATAGACTAGTTAGTTGGGTCCATACACTAGTTAGTTGGGTCTATAGACTAGTAAGTTGGGTCCATACACTGGGGGGGTGAAAAGGCAGTAAATGAGAGGCTGTCTCTCGATGTTATTATGATGCTCAATAACATTTCAGCAGTTAAGCCTTCCTCAGACGCAAGCCGATGACGATTTGGGAGCTGACATGTTAACATGCCATTACACTCAGGGTGTCTACTCCTGCTGAAAACATCCGTGTCTGCAGGCTAAACATCTGTCTCTGCAGGAAGAAACATCGGCCTTTGTGGGCTTAATCTGCAATGTTAGTTTTTTTCTCCTGTAAAAAGTAATATGCCAGAACTAAATGAATCACACTTGGATGGTACTAAGTTCACTTCCACTACCAGTCCTTAGGCTTCTTCAATTGCATCTTCAAGGGGAATCGTTAACTCAATTAAGTAAACAATGCACTCAGACTCAGAGTAGAATTTGATGCCTGGTCTAATAGCAGGCACAACTATTCACTGTGGAACTTGAAGTTGCCTTCGGCCAGCAATCTCCAATGCCACACTTTGCACCATTTGCCAGTACTGTTTGTAAGTGACTGGTGTCCACTTTCCTGCCTCTCTTGCACAACAGAAATTCTACTTGCCCTGTCATCAAAAAGTTAACCTCATCTCATATATTCTCAAACAAACAAACACGCCAATGAAATGATTACATACCCTAATAGAGTCTCCATATGTGATGACCCTGGGTCAACCTAGTTTTACAACCAGACAGAATATGTTGGAATGAGCTAACACCACTAAATCTTGCACCTTCCGTCTTCATCAACTGAGAATAGGGTTCTGTGGAGTTGGGAGGACATCATAAGTGGCTCCAACAATTGATTTAAAGCAGTTGGCATTTATAGACCACAATTAAATCCAGCTGATCTTCCTCTCCTTTATATTATGCCAGTTCATCCATTGCCCTTGCTTTGCCTGAGGAGCTGCTGCTGCTCATCTAGTTTCCTCTTCTTGCTCGCAAACAAAGCCGGTGACCATCGGCCTCCTCTGCCACTCATGATTTCCAACTGTCGCCTAGCACAAACACTGGTCTTCCCCTCTGTACCTGCCCAATGATATCCCTATGTTGTAGTGAGCCTTGAGCAAGTTGAACCACTTGAACCACTTCTGTTGGATTCCACTTCTTCCCTGATTTTAACCTTTAAAGCAGAGTTCTTGACCACTGGATCCATAGACTGAGATAATGCCATCTCCAAACTGCTCTCCGCAAGTTTAAACTCCTCATCCAAGCTGGTAATTGGTAACTTCAAAATGTCCTTGTCCATACAATGTTACGGTACTGAGACAGCATGCCACCCCAAGCCATTTCCTAGCTGCCTTATTCATGATTCTCTCAAATTTCTCCTCTGCCGAAGGGGACATGTTGTCACGGAATGTCGGACGACACAGGGAATGCTGGAAGTCGCGATGTCAAGGCTGTGGGGGTGGTGATATGGAAATAACCAAACAAAAACAAGGGAACAAAGCGATCTGGGCATCGCGAAATGGCGGCGAAACCAGTCGGGAACTGAAGTCATTGGATTTAAGTCCTTTTTTTTGATGGCAGTGAGGGAAGTGGAGCTTATATAGGGTGTGAAACAGGTGCCTGTGATTGTGTGATCGGGTGAGTGCCAGGTGTGTGGGATCAGGGGAATTAATGAAGTGCAGCTGCTCGCAATCAGGGGATTGTGAATGGAGGAGAAATGCAGCTGGAAATGTGTGAAAGTGAAACAGTCGTGAGACATGGAGCAGTTGTTGTCAGTGTAATCATGTTGTTCATATATGCTTGGACAGGTGGTAACGGGGTGCCGTCCTGCAGCCTATGACTACCAACAACCCATTTAGATGCCCTTATAATTACCTCCATTGCCAAAATGAAAAGCCAATGGTAAAATGGTGCATCCAGTCATAATAATAATCTCCAAATGGGATTTAATAGGCTGGCTGCGTATCATTGGGCTTAAATCATAATAACAGCCAGTATTTCTCTTATTTAGCTGTGATGGACATCTAAATCTACAGTAAGTGTATTCTCGCCAGAGACGGTCTTAGCTTTTATTACATTATTTCTGATAGTAGATAGTGTTATAAGACCACCGCACATGACAGTAGATGAGACTGCATGCTCATTATTGGGGAAGAGGTTAGAGCTGTGGCACAGGGCCAAAACTTTGTGCACTCAAGCGAGGCACCACGCAAACACTGAAAAAATGGCAGCTTACCAATCAAGATATTCCGTCGTGCTTGGAAAGATAACCTCCTGGCATATAACGGGAGCACACTTTGATGCAAGATTATACAATTATGCAAAACTAAAGGTTGAAAAAAATAAACCCCTGGCATAAATAACATTAAACAAAGCCTTCAGACAGAAAATCCAGAGTAATAGCAAAAGATATTGGTGTGTTTCTATTAAGTTGTATTACATTTTGAGTACATGCAGAATGTAAATACATTTAATAAAAAGGTTTGAAACAAGCAAACTTTATGCATATTTTTTAGAGTGTCTTCAGAATTGAATCAGCGTAAATCTGTTTAGCAACAAAAACAGCTACATGTTGCTCTATTAAAGCTGCATGCAGGGAAATGACTGCTTATGCATGGTGGGAAGGCCTCTTGGATATGGTAATTGCTAATTTTAGAACTGCACTTTGAGGCCATGAACTCAATTAGGTAGCTCAGAACCATGACTGGTCATTTCGGCATTTTTGCCTTAGTCCTGTCCTCCCTTCACTGGCTACCTGCAAAGTCCACAGTTAATTTCAAATTCTTCACCTCAATGGCTCTCCCCAACACAGCTTATTTCCCCATTGTCCTCAAAGACCACCTGAATGAGAAGGCAGCAGCCCTCATATTAATTATTAGAGTCTGGAGGCATAGTCTCTTGTCTCCTGTCTCCTAGGAAATACTTTCCCTGCATCACTTCAGGCACTCTCTCTGACTCTCTCTCTCTCTGCCTAGACTGTGTCTGTATTGTAATCCAATACAGTTTTTGCCAAATGAAGTTAGTTGCTCTGCATGGTCCTCTAGTTGTCCGTTCACAAAAAAAACTCTGTGTTCATACAAAGTCTTGGCTCTGTAAATGGAAAAACAAAAATAGTGGCTTGGAATGAGCCATTATACAAGTCAATCAAAATGTTGCTAATAGAGCACAGAGGAGAGGGGTGTGATTTGATTGGCTGTTGATCAACAATCTTTCGACAGAATCTCAACTCTTTAGGTATTCCTATTGTTTACCAAATGGAGTCTGGCGGTCAAGCAACCACATTTAGAGGTTAACAGAGACGTCATTTTCAATATTTCTCAACCAACAAAATGATCTGTATTTCTATCTGTATTATGATAGAGGACCAGAAGTGGATGTGTACTTTATATCGGATGTTAAATGGGGCCATTGCGGTATTTTCTAACCTAATTTTCATTGGCAATGCAATTGTTATGTCTTATTGAAAAGTATCAAACTAATTGAATATTGGCATTTGACTAATTATAAAATATGTTTTCACATGCTCATACTATACCTTTTATCTCTTTCTTATTTTTATTTTTTAACTACACTAAGTTTAATCAATTGTCTGAACCTCACTCCTACTCTTTTATAAAAAGGTTTATAAATCCAACTCCAAGTTATCAAATTAATATTCTTCCTTAAATTATAATGCAAAAAAGAAAATATTGCTCCAGAAAATGGTTTATGGGCAGTTTTATTTTTCATGGCTATCAAAGTTTGCAGATATACACAAACAACATTTCAAACCAACGGCAAGACCACTGACTTCACTTAGGGAGCTGAACAGACTGAAAAGTGATGCCCTGGTTGCTGTATGTCGGTTGGACGGGTAATGATCTACTTTGCTTTTGGTGGCAATTATATTTTTTTCTGAACTCTGTTTTGGAGGAGTGAGATTTTTCAGTCTGTGAGTCATGTTGTAAAGGCCTGTGTTAGCCCCTGTTTAATTAGTCATCTGTGCAACGTCAAGAATAGACCCGTCAACCTTCCCTGCCTGTTGAGTGCTGAATGTGTTTAATAAGCGGCACAAAGTCAAAAAGAACACCCCAGTCATCACCCAACTCTCTCCCCCTGATACGTTTATCTGCCTCTATAACTGCACCCTAATACGTTTATTTGCTTTTTCATTCCTGGTAGATGGACGACCACGCACCATCTCGGAGAAAATAACAGGACACTAAAATATACATAATATATTCTACTTTTTGTGCTTCTATCCCCGTGATTACTAGAGGCCATCCCACCGTGCTTCAGCAGTCATTTCCCTCCATGCAGCTTTAAAAGAGCAACATCAGGGCTGTAGTGGAGGGTAAACGCACGTAAACGCCGTTGATGCACCTCTGGAATTTTGGAAATAGCGTTTACGCAGCTATTAATAGCGTTTACCCATCTCAAAGTGGCGTTTACGCATCTCAAAGTTCTCTGCGCCTAGTATTCTGCCGTTGTAATAATCCGAAATAAATTTGGTTTCATTTTAAATCACCTTAGACTAAATTTCATATTGTTGAACATATGAACGCTGTATTCTGAATAATTTTTATCTGCACTGTATTATGGTCTGTGACCCTCCAATACGTGCCTTGCGGCTGCGGCAACACCAATAAAGATCCAGGAAGTATGTAAAGTAAACACATACACGTTGTGGATAAGCCTTTTCAAAATGGATTCATTAGCCATGGATATCAGGCGATTTTTGAAGAGACCATTGAGAGCTTTCATTCACACAGATGCCCACAAAAGGCCTCAAGATCAAAGTAAGACTGAAAAAGATCAATTCACATTTTTTTTACGTTGCTTTGGTTCGCACAACATCGCATTAAGACAGGGTCACACGCTTTTAATAACGTGCTTTCAAATACAATGAAGCAGGTTACAAGGGAGCCTTCCCGGTTCAATCTAAATACGCCTAATAAAACGTAAATTCTTTCAGCAATTGAAGATGCATGAGTAATTATCCTCACGCATATCACACTAATTCATTGAAAATTGTAGACAGATTCTTTGCAAGCCAGTTAGACATATAGTGTAGGCCTGAAATTATCAAGTTTAAGTGAACCCAAGCAGCTCCTCTTTCTTTATTAATAAGTGTGGCTCTTGGGTGCTCCAGTGTACCTTAAATGGTAAAGCGGAGGTCAGAGTTCACTGTATTTTAGGCCTAACGGCTAGAGAGAGAGTTTTTTACTTACTGTAACTTAAGTGTAAATTTAGCAGAATGACAGCTGTATCCTACCTAGTCAGACACTCAGACTCTGGCTAAAAGGGGTTGTTTCCCTACTTGGGTAGTGTTAGAGACAATTCATATGTGAGGGTACAATTACATACTATTCTAGGATGCCTGGAGGGTATAAGAACAACTCGTAGTCTGTATTTGTTAGAACGATGACCGGTATCCTTCTCTTGTTGCCTTGGCAATAATAAACCCAGCTTTCCAGTGTTCTTCAAGCTTTGACTCTTGATTCCTGATTCGAAGATTAAGTAACAAGTATAGTTTAATTCTCTACATCATAGTTGTCGACCGCGAAAGGTACTGAATAAGGACAAAGAAAGCGTCAGGAGATGTGGTTTTCGCCGCCTGGCTCTCGTTCAGCTGCAAGCGCGCATTAATTGGTAAGAATGGCATACTTTTGCTAAAATATATGCAGCTGAGTGAAGTCAGAAGCGATTACGGCTATCCTGACGTAGTCCTCAGTTAAAGAATTCTAAATTAAAGAGTCTTAAGGTTGAGGAACATTGGAATACCTGGTAATAATATGTCTTATGTTTGTAGAACGTGTATGTTTGTATACTAATGTCTTGGTGAAGTTTGTAGAAGTGTATATTTGTATACCAATGTATTGGTGTGTACGTATTGTGTATATCGTGTCTAAAGTGAAAGTTTACGGATGAGAGTTCACCGTGCTTTCGGTTAAATGGTATGATGTTATGCGCTGATAGTGTGTAGGACTCCACTTCCCAGCATGCTCAATAGACTTACGCATGCGCAGTAGGAGTACAAACGCTACAGGCATATACGGTAGTAAAAACGTTGGTATATTTCTTTAGAATAAAGGTTCAGTATGTGCAGATTGGAGAAGAGCTCTCTGCGAGAAAGAATGATTGCAGGTTGAAGATGAGCTCCTTACATTGTGAGAATGGTTGTGGGCCTGAGTTACGAGTGGATGGTAGCCTATAGTAACAAGTCCGAGCGGACAACAAGATGCGTCAACTCAACTCGGCCACCTTGTGGACACAGGAGGGAATTACAATTGAAAGAATGCGTTTCAGACAGACCGACCGACCGACAGGCGGACGGACATACCCTCTTATAGAGATGCCGGACGCATCTAAAAACGGATAGGAGAGGATCTCTGTTGATTAACGTGATAATTAAAGAAAGGTGTTTAATGTACAAAGAAAGGTGCTAATGTTAAAGAAAGGATTGTGAGATCTCTGCGTTGAAAAAGTGTGTTAAATTGTGAAAGTGTTAAATGTTAGGCCTATGTGTTGTTTATGTCATTGGAATAAAACATAAAGATAAAAGAATATATGTTTTTTGTTTAGCGTCTATGTTTTCGGTGTTTACGGAATGAATGGAACTCTCTGTTTTTAGGTATAGCCTAATGAATAGATTTAGAGGACTAACCGTGTGTAATGTATAGATATATGGAACTCTCCGTATATTAAGATATGTACGGATTTGGAGGAATGTATCGCGTCTAGTGAAGGTTACGGATGAGAAAATTGCGGTGAGCGGCCATCACATTTTTTGTAAAGGTTACGGATGAAAGATTTCATTCCGGGTGGAGGCAAGAGGATCTTGCATTTGTTTTTAATTACGGATGAGATGATTTCATGCCGTGTCACCGCAAGAGGATCTTGCATTTTTTAATTACGGATGAGATGATTTCATGCCGTGTGACTACAAGAGGATCTTGCATTTTTTAATTACGGATGAGATGATTTCAGGCCGTGTGATTATTGAGAGGATCTCAACATTGATAAGGCTTGGGTGTGCAGAGTGAAGGTAACAGGACTTCTCTGCGAGTGAGAAAGTGTGCAAATTAGGAGAGGAACTCCTTGCAAACGTATGACTGTGTGTGGGCCTGGGAAAGTGAATGTACAGCCAGTGGAAATATATGCAGATTATATAAAGTGTAGCGCTATGAGTAATGCTCTCTTCGGTGAATAGTGTGGTATTTATGTTATGTGTAGTTTCAAAGAATGACGATTCTGTGAAATATTGTAAGTTGAAGTATTAAGCATTTAAACTGAAATTAAGTTAAATACATCCAACACATAAGGTACAACACACAAGGGTGCTGGGAGAACAAGATTGACACATTTCCTTAAGCAACAGACATACCGGTATAAACACCACACGCAGTTGTTCAGTTATGAATTGTCAATGAATCATAAATGAGAAATTGTCATTGAAATGAGAAATTGTCATTGAATATTCCGTTAAAGGTAATTTCGTGACTAGTGGAGAAAGCAGATAAGAGACTGCATTGTGAGTATAGTGAATTCTAGAGAATTTGAGATTGTTGTTGTTATAAAGTTTAAAATATAAGTTTTAGAGGTGTTTTTAAGTCATTGGAATGAAACATAAGCTAAAACGAATACATTAAGCAATTGAATTTAGGGTTTAAATTGGAAGACTTGTATGATGATAAGCAGTAGGCTACATTATAGGTTATTGTGAGTATTTTTAAATTGGCAAAAAGATTAGGTGATCGTAAGAAATTTAAATGTGGGGCAGCGAGATAACTAATTTGTTTGTTGAGAAAATTATATGTGGAAAAGACATTGTAATTAATGTTATTTGACAGAATTGTGAGTAGGGGGAAAAAAGTAAGGGCCATATCATCCTGCCATACGAGTTATTTTCTGTCATCAAGGGAGAGAGACAGAGGGACAGCGCGTAGGAGAAGCAGAGAAAGGAGGGGTTAGCCCCTCCCGTACTGCTCCTTGTCACACAGAGGAAGAGGAAAAATCCTTGAGTAAGCTTTAAGCAAAGAATTATTTTTCAAAGTACAGTAATATAGTTTAAAGTATACGGCTGTGGTCAGAAAAGAGAGAGAGGAATAATTATAATACATAGAGCTGTGGTAAAAATTTGAATTCAAAGGATGGCGTTGGAAGAAATAAGTAAATTGAATTCGTTGGAAGCAATTATAAATGAGAAACTAGGCATTAGCGCTGCATTTTGGTCTCTGGCTGATGACACAATAATAGCGGGGGAAGATTATAGTCATACTACAAAGGAAGATTTGACAAAATTGAGACAAAAGATCAGCGCACCACCAGATAAGATTAGAGATAAATTTGGAAAATGGACAGAATCTGATTGTCCTGTAAGGTAGTTTATGTGCTACGCCTCTAGGTAGGCTGGCAGCTGTGTTTATATTTTGTTCGCGCTGGGGTGTTTGTACCTCGGGGTGACCCGTACAGTTTGAGGAGCTCTGATGTCAGAGATGCGTTGAATGAATCGGTGAGTGTGTGTGTTAGATGAAGGAGATAGATGCTGTGTGGAATACAATAAATCTTGCCACCATTGCGAAACCTCCTTTTCATCTCCTGTGTTAAATACTTTGAGCGCCCAACCACCCGTTAACATAGATTACTAGAAAACAACGTAGAGTTTCAGTGGGCCGTTGACTAACTGGAGAGAGAGGGTTACATATAAGAATATGGCGTCATTAACAAATACTATGAGAAGTTTTGGGGTAAGATAGATGATATAATTGTTCTCATTAATGGATTTGTGACGGAAACAATAAAACAGGATTGCTCAAAGGCAGACATGGAGCACTTGATAAAGAAAATTGTGAAAGAAGAAACATTGATTTTTAATGCTTTCAGTCCAGGAAAATAGGATTAGGACAAAAGTTATTTGATAAAATGATAAGGCAATTAAGAAGTGTATGGAGAATGCAGGCTGGGGTGTGGGGATGTCTGAGTGTTGGAGACAGTCCAGAAAAGGGAACAAGATAAAAAGCATTATAACTTAAAGTAAACAGTAATTGATGGGGATCTGTAAATATAACTTTTGGATAACTTTAGTAGTGAGGTGGAAGAGGACAAATTTCCACAGCCAGATTTGTTAACACTAGTGCTCCCATTAAGGTTTAAACAGGAGTAAAAGAGACAGCACATAGTCCATTAGGGAAAGTGTGAGATAATTCAAGAATAGAGTAGAAAACAGAGAAGGCAGTAATTAAGAATCAGAAATAGCAGGAAAATGCTTTATAACAGAGCTGAGTAGAAATACATTCTGAGGGGAGTGTAGATAGAAAGGAAAAAGAAAGGCCAACACATATAACCTATTGACTGTGGGGACATCAGGTTGTGGCTGGGCTGACCTCTACTACCCATATGTGCAAGAAAGTGCTCCAATACAACTCGTCTGGAAAGAGAGATGGAAAGAAAACATCTTGCTTGGATCTATGCCTAAGATCTGAATGCAAAACTAACTGGACTATGTGAGAAGGACAAAGATAGCTCAGGCCCTTGCATCTGGCCTGAGACTTCAACTCATGTCTGCTTGGCATCTCACAGCAATCCCCTCCCAAAGAGTTTCATGGCACATCACGCTCAGCCAATGAACAATCCAACTGGACACAGCCATCTTGACAGTGGCAGCAGCCCTCAGAGGAAAGAGGGAGAAGGGGGTGAAGGGAGGTGGCAGGTGAATAGGCCTCCGACATGACCACCCACACAGCAAGGACTTCTCTCAAGTATATGCGCTATATGGTGGGACGAGGGTATGCTCAGCCATGAATTGGTGAAACCAGGGGGTCTAGTTTCCCTGTACTGGGGTGTGTAGTATTAATGAAAGGCCTAGTGAATTCTACAATTCCAGCATCAATTAAAATGAGTGAAAAGGAAGTAAGGATGCCCATATTAATTTGAAATCATACTCCTATTCATTTGTTAGAAAATTATGTGTTTTGCCGTATGAGAATTCAATTGAGTGTGCCCTAGGCTGGACTTTCTTTGACTAATCAGACACCATGCCTCACAATGGTTCTCCATGCAATTCTTACGCCGCAAATGTAATCAAACCAAGCTGATAGAGAACTTCACTGCAGGTAACATGATGGTCCTTCAGACTTTTGTTACACCTACAAAAACACAGGTTTAGAGTAAATGATCCTTATTGATAGTGAGTATAGCCATTATATGTCATATAAAGATAGGGTTAAAAAGGGGTTTAAAAGATGAGATGATGCTCAACACAAACACTTAAAATAGATTTAACTAGATATACAGTTAGAATTTGAAAAATTAGACATGGTAAACAGGAGAGAAATACGGAGAAAATAGAGACATGGAGAAAAGAGGAGTAGAGTATTGAAAGTTTCTCTTATCAGTATTCTTATTTATACAATGTACAGGAGTCAGTGAAACTTAGAACTAGGCCATTAGGGGTATGGTGTTTTTGGCTTATGTAAATGACAGGGAGGTTTGAAGGAGTTTTGGAATGGTTGGCTTGAGATTAAGGGGGTGTCGGGTGAGAACACATATTCCAATAAGGAATCACAGTTTAGGGTATATATGGGGAGTTTTAATAATATGAGTGGGTCTGTATGGATGTGTGTAATTCAAAGATTTGTGGGTATGTTTGTGCGTGTTTGTAAGAAAGGCTTGTGTGTTTGTGTGATGAAGATAGGTATGTGTGGTTTTTGTTCAGCTATCGAACACTGGATAAGACATGCAGCAGTAGTCAAGTTGCTGTTCTTCTGAGTGACAGGAAGGGGCGTGTCTGTGAGTCCGTGAGGAAAAATGAGAATCTTCCAAACAGTGAAGATGTGAGTGAGGAATTGTGTTAGTTTTATGTTAACACATGAAGGTATAGTTGAATATATGGGGGTTTAAGTGTCTCTTACAGGCTTGGCTGTAATATCTACACTAAGTGGTTTTTGTTGAGGAACAGAAATGGCATCAAGGGAAGGTATGCCACGGGTAATTGTACTTTCAGTGGGTGAGGGGCATGAGGTAGGAATGCCATGCCTGTGAAGTATTAGTTTACTAGTGATATATCTCAGTATTGAGTAGGGTTGATGTAGTATGCAGATTGTGAACATCAATGTAAGCCTTTTGGTTATTATTATGTTACCAAGGGGGGTTAGCCATTATGTATTTGATAAGCCGTGTGGGCTTTGGTTGTTTGCCACATAGGATTCAACAATTACTTTGCAGTAAACTTAGTACTAGAAAATATACTGAGAAATATGTGATGAAGCTTGATGGAATAAGACCATTGGATAAAAAAGGGGATTAACTGCGGGCATGATAAAATATGATTGTACTATGATGGCCACATGGTAACTTCATACATGTTATTAGCCCTGTTGTTTTGTACGCACTTTGATTATAAGTGCGTAAGGGGGGGTATATGAGAATAATTTTGAATTTGGGTTTATGGTCACCCTAATTATGGGAGGTTTGGGATTACAATTTGTATAATGCTATGTTTGTAGCATCTCTAATCAGAGAAAAGGAGTGCGGATAAAACTTTTGCATAATACTTTACACTAAAAGGTGTAATCGTATAGGTAGTTACGTACTACATAGATATGAAAAGGTATTGGAGATATGGAGTGATTTATATTGAGGAATGTCTAAGGACAGAACCAAAATTAAGAGAGGGTAAGTATACTTCTTAAATATGTGATATTATTTTTGTTTTTAGCATTACAGCAATGCTTTTAGTATAACAATAAGAATGTATGGGAAGCATGGAATACAAGTACTGCAAATCATCGATCATATTACACTTTTAGAGCATGTCTAGAGGGCATGTGGAAATTATGTGTACCTGTCATTTCTAATTTTTGGAGATTATATATACACAGGTGGATGCGGATGGACTGATCCAGTCAGGAGACTGGGTATAGGTGAAGCTTTTAAACAAAAAGAGCTTCCAGCCTATGGTGATATCAAGGTTCTAGTGTCTAATATTGTACTAACTTTTTGTACAATTTCAGGACCACAAGGTGATGGGACTACTACAATTTATTGTATCAGGGTTAGAATGGGAAGCATTCTGTTGCAGCAGCTCGACCTGGATGAGAGGCTGTGAAGGTCATGGAAATGCTGCAGTGAATGAATGTTTCTTGTCATTGCAGGAAAGAACTGTTGGATGATATACATGGGAAGTCATTCACATAGAAATAGGACATTTCATGTGGAAAAGGGTGTTGCATACACATTATGAGACCATTGTAAATTAGATGTACACAATTGGCCAGAAACTGATTTAGCGGAAATCCGTGAGTACACTGTAGAAGATTATTTCAATTACGAATGTTTTGACATGACTGATAAAGTGCATGGTGGGGAGCATGTGGGTATTTTTGAAGGAAATTGTAATAGAACTTGGACACTGGTTACCAGTGGTCCTTTTAACACTTCAAATAAGAAATCCAAGTTATACAGGCAAGCATGGGAGCTACGAGGACTTGTTCCTATCAGATGTAAACCAGGCATGACTAACTGTACTAAAATGGATAGATTCCTAGACGGTCAAAGAACATTTATGTATGCATATCATTTCCCCCATTTTCCGCAGGATGCTCCATTAGCTGATATATGGTGGGCTTGTGGAAAAGAATATGGATTAAGAAACACTCTACCTCATGATTGGACAGGGAAATGTGCTAGAGTAGCCATAATGCAACGCACAAAAGTTATCGATGTGGACAGTAGCATAGACGGGGGCAGATTTGAGGAGAATCATCTTAGAAACAAAAGGGAAGTAGAGGAGAGTGATGTTGAGGATGAGGAAGGGGCCACCAGACCATTCGCATACGGGGGATACTTAAATGCTATTGGGCAACCCAGGGGTATCCCACCTGAGTTTAAAGCTAGGGATGAAGTTGGTGCTGGCTTTGAGTCAATTCTCCCTTGGATAAGTATAAACAAAAACACAGAATGGATTAATTACATCTATTACAATCAGCAAAGATGTATCAACTACACCTCAGATGCACTAGGTGCATTGGGTCAGCAGCTTGATGCTACCTCTAGAATGGCTATGCAGAATCGCATGGTTTTGGATTGGATGCTAGCAAAAGAAGGTGGAGTGTGTGCTAAAATACTTTTATCCCCAACAACACAGCACCTGGTGGGAATTTCACAATAGCAATGAGTAAACTGTTTAATTTACGGACAGAGCTGAAGCAGAATGCAGGCCCCCCTGAGATGGGTTCTGTATTAGCAGACTGGTTCAAGAGCATCTTTGGGGGATGGGGGACCTGGTTTGCTTCAGTACTTGGTATCATTGCACTAATCGTATTGGTGTTCAGTCTAATTGTATGTTGTGTTATTCCTTGTTGCAGGTCACTTGCAGTCAGAGCAATAGCTTCTCAATTCACCCAGATGACAGTGTTGGTTGATAAAAGTGAAAGCCGAGTGGGGTTAACAATGTCTTATGGTAACGATGAAGCGCTTGAAATGTTACAGGTTATGAGCAACTAAGACATTATGGGTCAGGGAGGCAGTCCTGACTCCAACGGTGGCATATGGGAACTAGGTGACTAGACCATATTAGCCCTGGAAAAAAAGAAACAAACAAAGTAGCAGGCCAAAATCAAGTGCTAGTCTGCCCTCGCCAGGCAGAGCAATAAGTGGTTTACCACCATCGCAACCTCTGATTCTACGGCAGACTCAAAGGAAGTTGAAGAATCACAACACCAGCAGTCATGTGTTATGTATTGAAAGTATAATGCAGTAGTTGATTTACTTATGAGTATAATGTAATAACTCAGGGAAAATGTAATAATGTATGATGTGAACAAAGGGGCGTATTATTATTCTTTAAAGGATTTTCCATCACATACAGAAAGGCCTCTCAAGGAACTATACTTCCTAGAGATGAATGTAAGCGTAATGGTAAAGTGTAATGGGTAAAAAGAAATTGAGTATCCATAGTGAAGTTAACGTCTATAGTAAAATTGTGTGTGTAATAGTTTATATAAACAGAGAGTGCCTTAGTAAAATAGACAAATGTGCTTGTAGCTTTTTAGACGAAGCTATATTTCCATACTTGTGTATTTTTTATTTTTCATATGACAGGCCATATGGGAATGTTCCATGGTCTGTGTGTGTGTAAAACTCTCCTAGGCGTACCCTAGGGAGGCATTATTGTTCTGTGATGTAAACTACTGGAAGTTGGTGACATAGCTGTATTGGATGTTTGGAGTAATGTGATGTTTAGCATAAGGTTAGTTGTAGGCTTTACTGTATAAGTAAAACTGTGCTTGTTTGCTGTATAGTATAGTGATAAATGTTTGGGTTATAACATGTGCTAGGATAAGGTGTGGATTAATCCACAAAGGGGCGAATGTAGGCCTGAAATTATCAAGTTTAAGTGAACCCAAGCAGCTCCTCTTTCTTTATTAATAAGTGTGGCTCTTGGGTGCTCCAGTGTACCTTAAATGGTAAAGCGGAGGTCAGAGTTCACTGTATTTTAGGCCTAACGGCTAGAGAGAGAGTTTTTTACTTACTGTAACTTAAGTGTAAATTTAGCAGAATGACAGCTGTATCCTACCTAGTCAGACACTCAGACTCTGGCTAAAAGGGGTTGTTTCCCTACTTGGGTAGTGTTAGAGACAATTCATATGTGAGGGTACAATTACATACTATTCTAGGATGCCTGGAGGGTATAAGAACAACTCGTAGTCTGTATTTGTTAGAACGATGACCGGTATCCTTCTCTTGTTGCCTTGGCAATAATAAACCCAGCTTTCCAGTGTTCTTCAAGCTTTGACTCTTGATTCCTGATTCGAAGATTAAGTAACAAGTATAGTTTAATTCTCTACATCAATAGCTAAGTGAAATGTTTAGCTTAGCTATAGAATCTTCCATTTTCGCAGTCATGAGCCCCTTATACATGCGTGTAAAGCTGTTACATTGCGCCTACCACGATAGAAACTCGCGAACGTGTTACAATTGCCTCATGTATAAGGGGTCTAGATGTAAACCGTTAGTTTTTCCGCCGATCGTCTGAGCCTTTCGAGAGAGGTGGTTTACCACGTTCATTCGTCTTAGAAAAGGGCGTGACAAATCAGGCCGATGTGTCATGGGGGAGGCCGTGCGTGACTGGGGGGAGACGGTGACAGGAGGCTAGAAAGTTCACTCCATCATCTCTTTGAAATTCCTTATTCCATGAGTGGTAGGCTACAATGACTGGCTGTTTTAAAATATAACTAATAGCCTAACGAAACAAAATAACCCAGGAAGTTTCATCTTCGAGACGTTAAGGCTTCTTCCAATACTGACAGCTGACTCATAGCTTGCAGGTTTGCGGGAGACGCGACATTTGAGGGATGTCATTTAATTTAAACCTTTTTTGCTTCCGTTAGTGTGTGTGTGTGTGTGTGTGTGTGTGTGTGTGTGTGTGTGTGTGTGTGTGTGTGTGTGTGATAGAGACAGAGAGGACTCAGTAAAACATCGGAAAACACCGTGTCTCGTAAGCCTTAAACTATCAATCACCCCCACAATGAAATATGCCATTACAGTCGCGACAAACTTCTTGGCATTGTGGTGCGCCCAAAACGCAAGCTATAAACGTAGCCATCCTAATGTAACCAAAATATACCTCTGCTGATATGCCTAACCTTCGTTCTATTTAGAATTTGTCTTAGCACTATGCAGGAATAAAATAGCATCTACAGTGTCAGGATTCAGGCGCTCTCGCCTGGCTTCTATAACGCGCCCTGCTGCACTGAAGGAGCGCTCACTCGCAGCACCTGTTGCTGGAACGCATATAATTCGTTTTGCAAGGTGCTGTAGTAGTGGGAAGACTGGCCTGGTTTCTCCCAAAAGGAAAGTAGATTTTCCTCTGCTGATCCCGCGTCTATATGGAAGTTTGTAGAGAGATTGCCGGGGAGTAAAATGCTCCCTTTCCGTTACGTCTGCTGCTGGCTAGTAATACAGACAGCCGGAAAGGTTAATAAACGGAATGAAATAGCTACACATTACACACGCTATGTTTTAATAAAAGCCACGTTACTCACATACTGGTTAACACTGTTTGTTACAGCACATAAATGTTTGTCGCTACATCCAAACTGCGTCACTGTTGTCCCTCCCTGTGCTCCAGCCGCACCATTTTGCTTGCAATGTGAATCATTTAATTTAAATATGCTTATTGGCATTTGTTGCACCTTAATCATTTTCTACAAACATGATATGCTATGTATGGTGTAGTAGACTGAGACTCTATTCACTACTGCACAAAAACTAGACACGTTTGAAAAACTAGACGTTTGCAATGAAGTAGGTTAACTTTCGCCAATATCTCCTTAAGGGAGATGGGTTATGTGCTCAAATTTCCTGGGATCAAAGAAGACGTTAGTATTCATGTGCAAACTAAAAATCACGTCTCAGGATTGCTGCGCATGCAAGTTATTTCGGGTGTCTCAACTGTAACTAATACCACTGTCATATAATTATGAGTCCAGTAAAAGACGGAGCAAACACAGTTTTCTACCGTTGTTGAAACACATCCACGCGTAGACTCGTTTTCTTTCCATCCGAGAGTGGTTATTCAAAGAAAATATTAAGAACTATATGCTGATAGAAAGAAGGGAACTTTAAGCCACTACACTGCCTGTGCCCGATGCGGATCCACGTTGATGTTGTTAGTAAACAAACCAGGTGGGAGCACATCTCCGTGGTCTTTGCGCATGCCCGAGGCAATGTAACCGCTTCACATTTTGCACATGTATACAGGTAACGACAAGAGCCGTTTCCCTTGAAAATCTTCACACCTACACGCGAATACGATACGATAAACTGATCTGATCTCAGTGGCACATGTATAAGGCCCTATGGTCAAATATAAGTGTTGAAGAAGAGCCTACATGAGTGTTCAATCCAACACAGTATGAAGTCCTTGCTGGTGAAGCACAGGAGAGGCATGAACCCCAGAACATGCCCATGCAAGGCAGGTTTCTCCAATGATTAAAGAACAGGGGAAGTGTTTAATTTCAGCATGGTTTCTTTTTATATTATACTTTTCAGCTGTAACACCCTGGGCCTGTTTCCAGAGGCCTTCATTTTTTATTTAGGTCCTATAGACTAGAGGTTCTTTCTTTTGTCTCCCCCACCACCCCCTTCATTTTTGTGAGGCCTACACCTACTTTTCTTAACTGTTTTCTTGACATTTTATCACCTACAAACTCCAAACACATCTATTCACTGTCATTGATTTAATATGACTTTAACTGACAACATAATGGAATATAGCCATGTCAGCCTAACAGAGTTGCGACGCTTTGTGTTGCGTTGCTTCGCGCCGTGTTTCATCGGGTCGAGGATGTCTGATCACAAAATTCATAGTTTACCCACCTATAATTTTACCACTACAGCACTGAGCAACATGTAGCTGTTGCTAAACAGATTTACGCTCAATTATTCAATTCTGAAGACACTTTAAAAATACGCATGAAGTTTGCTTGTTTCAAACCTTTTTTATTAAATGTATTTACATTCTGCCTTCACTCAAAATGTAATACAACTGAATAGAAACACACCAATATCTATTGCTATTACTCTGGATTTTCTGTCTTGTTATTAATGTCTAATTATTATGTTCTACTAGTAGAATCTACTATACATATAGGGTACCTATCTTTAGATTTCTGTTATCTGTTATTTCCAAAGTGATATTCACTATTACCAATGTACTGACATACTGACTCCAGATATGGGAACAGTGATGCATTGTTGAATGATGTAGTGCATGTATCCTTTGAGTTAGCCAGACACTGAGTAGAGGTTTTTTTCTTGTACAAGAATAACTGCATGCTTTTCCTTTAGGGATCAGGCCTCAAATTCGGTCTTAAACAATTGTATACTCATTTATTATTCAATAAAGCTTTGCTACCAGCCAGGTTAATCTTGCTCATCTTGCTCAACCAGTCCAGTAACATCTTTCTGCAACTGCAAAAAAAATTAAATGGAATCTGCCAGCCCTCTCAAGAAAAAAACAAAGCTGTCATTTTTGAGCTTTGATGATGATCAGAGAATGCCAGAGCTGGACAGTAACGGAGTACATTTACTTGAGTACAGTACTTAAGTACAATTTTGAGGGATCTGTACTTTACTCGAGTATCATTTTTGGGGAGTACTCATGACTTTACTCAAGTACATTTGAGAGGCAAATATTGTACTCTTTACTCCGCTACATTTGTATTCATAAACGTGAGTACCCGTTACTTCTAGCCTGGATACCAGCCTGAACTCCGCCCACAAAATTTTTGGTCTGGGAGATTCAGTCTGG
Organism: Sprattus sprattus; assembly: GCF_963457725.1. Classification (NCBI taxonomy): domain Eukaryota; kingdom Metazoa; phylum Chordata; class Actinopteri; order Clupeiformes; family Clupeidae; genus Sprattus; species Sprattus sprattus. Next base: position 13,682,342 of record NC_137921.1, on the reverse strand, counting down.
AGTCGAGCTAGTTGGGAGAGTTTAAACCCCCCAGAAAAGTGATCTGACCAATCAAATTGTAAGGGCGGGCTTTATACGTTGATGGACAGATATAGATAGAATACCGGTATACATCGAACAAAGATGTCGCCGTCTCGGAAGCTTAGTGGGACATATTTTATATGATTTAAGCTATCTACACGACTTTTTTATGTCTACATTGACTCGGTTAGTTGTGTATACGCAAAACGAGTGTTGCCGAGGATTATAGGTCTTAACTGAAGCACTCTAGAGCATTATTGATAGGTTATGTTAACGTGTAGAAAAAAAAACATTGAAACAAATGGTAGCTTCTAGCCTTGAGTGCTAATTAAGTAACGTGCAGGCATAGCTCAACAGATATCGACAGCGCATTCATTTTGAAAGAGGAACAGAGAAACGCGATCAAGGCATTTGTCGATTGAAAAGGTGTTTTTGCCGTCCTTCCTACGGGATCAGGTAAAAGTTTAATTTATCAGATGGAAAGACTACGTTGCTCTGATTGGTTCTAGGTATCCAATTCAGCGAAGAGGAATTTTCTTTCCTGGTTCGTTGAAACACGCCCCATAATCACAGCCCAAAGGGTTTGGTCTCAGACTCATATTCTGACTAGAATTATGAGTATGACATCGTCAGGCTACGTTACTTCTACTAAAACAAAATAAAAAAAATCCTCAATTGTTGTTTCACTCTCAAACGTGATTGGATTGTGCAGGCACCACAGATTGGCACAGCCTATCAGCAATCACCTTCAGTTTTCCGCCAAAGTCAACTCCATGGTCAGATTAGAAGAGAGACGAATCCATGGACGAAACGAAACAATGGAAGAAGAAGCAACAGGTCCATCCCGGGAACGTGTTAACCCGTGGCCCCACCTCGCCAGCCTATTTCAATTTTCTGAACAAGTTAATGATAGTTTTCGCTTCAAGTGTTTGCTCTGTTTACCAAAAGAGAACTTCATCACCGCCTACAAAAATTCATTCTCCAACTTGCGGAAGCATGTCAAGGTACGTACATTCAACTTCCTTACATTTCTAAGCTAGATTCTACCTACAGAAAAGTCCACTAAATGATTGGTTGATGCGATAATGGAGCTTTTTACATTCTCGGTTACGTTTGAGTAGTCGAAGCCACATGCACCCGCCAATTTGCCACCTGTAGCTAGCCATTCAGATAGCTAACTTTTGCCTGACAATAGCCGAGGCAAGCTAATCGTGTAACACAGATAATCAACTGAAGTCCTTTCAGCTTCATGTTTTGACATGCCCCTGACAAATACAAAGAATAAGATCGAGTATGTAACGTCTTTTTTATCATACAAAAGTAAAAGCCTAATTAGTTCAGTTGTAGGCTATGCTAGTTGCAAGCAGGGCATTTCAGCTCACTTGTTTCACCGGAGCGAAAAACTAGAGCTAGCCCTACAGTTTAGTCTAATAAGGGGCTATTTGGCTTTTTAAAAAGTAACAATTCGGCTGGCCTAGACAGGATTACAATAGTGTTTGTTGAACTGTAAGGCTTAAATGCCTATTTAAGTGGGGGTACGCTCTTGAGTGTACTTATACCTGTCTTGTTTTACCATAACATAAATGGCTCTAGCCTACAATTGTATTTAAATACATGAGAGATATGCTACCCACTTGTATTTGCCTGACCTAATATTGCAGGACTTGTTAGAATGTCAGAAGCACCTAAATACTTTGGGGGCTGAGGACGAGTAGAAAAAAAACATGTTCAATGCTGTAGGCTTATTTAGTCAACATCGCAAGAAATTAGCCTACTAAAGCCTCGTGAATGGGGATGTACCCAGAAAAAATAGTAAACATATGTTATGTTGGAGAGACACACAGCCACACGTTATAAAGTTTACCGGTTTTTACTAACAGTTGAGGAATAATGTCATGCACTCGCATTGAGTCATTGTATTCTCAACACAACAAAATACACCAAGTCTTTGAAAATGGATCTCCGTCGCATCAAAAGTTGAAAACAAATAGATAGGCTACCTCATAGATTATAGTAGGCCTAGTTAGAACAACAATCTGGCATGACAACTTGGCCACCTTAACAAATAGATACATATTATTAACCAGAACAATACCAGAATACCACAAAAGTGTCAGTCGCCCTGCGTGCAGGGGTACTCCAAAGAAGGAGTCCTCCTCGACCCCACTCTGGCTCTGCTGGCTGTGTCAACCGGGCCGCGCTGACATGGCCTCGAACACCCGGATCTGTCTCGAAATGGCCTTGTGTGACATCATGATGGTGCACTCTCGTCTTTGGAGCTCGAGGGACAGCTCTGACAGTTCCTGCAATGCATCGTACATAAGGCCCAAGTTGGTAACAAATGAATGAGACGAAAGGCGCTTTGCCAGCCCGTTGTAAGTTTCTCTTGTTGTGCTGCCACGGGTAGAATCCTGTGCTGCTTGCGTAAAATGCCTGTGGAGGGCAGGATAGCTTTTCCACACCGCTTCGACGGCTCTGAGACTCGATGCCACCCATCTTGTGTCCAACACCCAGCCAATTTTACACAGCTGAACGTCCAGTGCATCTGCGCATTCTTTGAGCTCCACTCTATTCTTGTTTGACGTGCTGTACAATGAGTACAGTTTATCCATGAACATTTTGAAATGATTGACGGCTGCCATTTCTTTCACCACGTCACCTACTGCAAGTTCCAGCCGATGCGCGGCACAGTGCCACACCACAAGGTTTGGGAATAGACTTTGAAGTCGAACTGCCACCCCGCTCTTGCGTCCAAGCATCACTGACGCACCGTCACAGGTAAGGGCAACCAGTGTTTTTGAGAGGAACTCCTCGTTGAACTTTGCACGATGTAAGGATTCCAACAGCTTGCGGACAATGCCTTCAGCGCCAAAATCATCCAGTTCAATTAGTTCAAAGAAAATGTTTTCGGCGATTCCATCTCTGGCAGTCGTACACGTAGATACACAATCAATGCACTCTTTCTATTTAGACCTGTGGCCTCATCCAGCATCAGTCCGATTTTTGGACCACAAGTGACAATCTTCTCCATCAGTTTCTTTTTCATGTCAGTAGCGATGTGTTGTTGTATGCGTGAACACGCCACGTTGGAGTGGAGAATCCTTCCCATGTTCAGACCGTTCATCTCCTGGCAATCTATTTCGTGTTCAAATCCGTAGGCTGGCCTATGGCGTTTAGCTTCCTTGTAAGCAGTACGGAAAATTCTGGTAGTTGTTTGGATATGGTCGGATTCGTTATTTATTATTATGTTTGTCAGCGTGTCTTCTTTTGCCTTATTAAGAATTTCGGATGCCATTTCATGCGCTTTTGTATTCCGATGCTCACAGATTTTTTTTCGTAAGGCTCTTTTCTGTTTTGCAATGCCAGGCGCAGACGATTTAACTGTGCCAGAAACCCATTCTTTGACAAGCCGCATACCAGCGGTTTTGTCCGGACCCAGCGACCCCACTTCTTTGCACGTAGCACACCCCAGTCCCGTTTTTTTTTGTTTTGCCCTCGGTCAGCCATGGATACGTTTTTTGTTTTTCTTTAAACTGTTCTTTGGTCAAAATTTCCCCACATTCTGCTTCATCTTCATGAGTAGCAACATCTTCCCGCTCACCATTCCCTCTGACTGCTGTAGCAGGTGCACTAGCTTCGCTAGCTTTAGCTTCGCTAGCTTTAGCCATCCCACCGTTATCTCCCTGATCCTCGGCAATCTCACTCACTGAGCTGCTGCATTCTCCGTGGTCCTCACCACTGTCCACCGCAAGCTTGGGTCGTTTGGGATCAGGCTGTCCAGATGATTTAAAAAACATTAACAAACTTCCTTGCTTCTTCTTTTGCATTTTCCCTCACGAACACTCTACCACCTACTCTACTCTACTCCACTCTACCACCAACGCTCAACAAACTCTATCAAATGGAACGGAAGTGCGTGCACGCTCCTTTTCCGCAATAGATATTTTGAGTATCTCGTTCCATGGGAGAATTGAGAAATCACCATGACAGATATTAAAACCAGAAATTAAAACGAAACAAACTTTAATTTATGTATTTAATTATTTGATTTTTCACACACAAATCCAGATCCAGCTGGCGGAGCGCACGTCAGAGCTTCCGGAGCGCGCGTCAGAGCTTCCGGAGCGCGCTCCGCCTTGCTCCCCTTCAAATTAAGCACTGGTTGCACCAGTAAAACCAATTAAAAAGTTAGTCTGGAGCCATTGGAAAATTATGAAAAACCAGCACTTCATAATTAATAATACTGCTATGTAGACTATATGATGGGTATCTTTTCTAATATTTATTAGTTTTTTATAGTGTAAACTGAAATGTTATAATGTGTTTTACAGAGAAGGCATGAGACACATCTAGAGGAATACTGTCAACTGACTTCAACAGCCTGCAAGAGGCCATCAGAAGGTGGAACAGGCTTCAAGGCGAAGCAACTGAAGTTGTTGGAGACCAAGAATTTTGAGAACCAACTTCTCCTCAATTTGAACAAGGACTTCATGACATTTGATTGAACTGAAGAACAGTACACACACACACACACACACACACACACACAGAGTTGTCACACATAGATGTGTGAGAATGGTGCTTAATACTGTCATTCAATTTAGCTGAATTTTCCCTTCTTTGTACGCTGACCCTAAACACAGCTGATTAGCTGATTTTCTTTAATCATTATTATTTTCTCTTCTTTGCTATGCTGCGTGTATAACACGGTCAGGTTCAGAGGTGAGTCAGAACATTGCTATATTGCCTTCTTTGCTGGTTTAGGTTTATTGATGAAAAAACAGAAACTCACACATACATACAATTGTTAACTGAATTTTCTTTTCTGATATTACATATGTAAGCTGAGCATTTGTTTTTATGTTCCTGAGTATACTGTGTGTTTAACACAGTCAGGTTCAAATGTGGATGCAAAAATCCATTAAAACTAGCAGAGGTTTGTCAGAGCGTTGCCATTGTGCTATTGCCTTGTAGGCAAGTAAGCTTTTAAATAAAGCAACATGGTAAAAAGATGAAAATGACTTGATTTTACTTTCAATTCCATTAACATAGAACATTTTCATAACTCCATGTAGGACATTTCTATACATAGGCTAAATGTGCTGTAAGCACTGTGGCAGTAGAAATACAATATTTAGAAAATGTACTCTTGATACTCAAGTACTTTTAAAAACAAGTACTTTAGTACTTTTACTTAAGTAGACATCTGACTGTAGTACTTTTACTTGTACTTGAGTAAAATTTAGCAAGGGGTATCTGTACTTTTACTCAAGTAAGGAATCCGTGTACTCTGTCCGCCTCTGGAGAATGCACACATTCCAAACCACAATTATTCTAAAACCAAATTTGTTCCTGGCCCACATGGATAGTATGACTCCAATTATCAACTAAATGCTTTTCCACTCTTGACTCTCTTCTCTTAATTGGATGTCGAAAGAGTTGACTGTACTGTATTACGTAAAATAAAACTGGGTTCACTCAAACGCCAAAGATTTAAATTTGTTTGCCTGGACTGAAGGTAAAAAAATCAATTCCCAGGGAACAAACACACAGGGCAAATATAAGAGTGTGTGTGTGTGTGTGTGTGTGTGGTGTGTGGTGTGTGTGTGTGTGTGGTGTGTGTGTGGTGTGTGAGTGAGTGTGCTCTGCAGGGTGCATTGAATGAAAGCACCTGCTGAAGATGATAGCTGTAATTGAAACATCACTACCCAAGGGCACAGCTGGTAGGAGAATCATGTTGTTTGTTTATTCGCACTTTGAATGTGATACCCTCCTCCCTGCATTGCAAACAGCCTCCTATAAGAGGAAACATCAACAGCTATACTCACTGTTCATCCATTCATTTGTAAGGCTAAATTCACTCAATGGATGTCAATCATAAAACAGTAGTCTCTTTCATCGGTGGGAAAATGGTTTGCATGGGATGTCTACAAATTCTAGCACCTTCTGGACATGTGGAAATTACCTTTTACATATAAAGCTGCAGAACTGTTTTTGTTGTTGTTGTTGTATTTGGTAGCCTAACATAGAGAGCTGGCTAGACATCAGACTAGGCTAACATTCCGTTATTGTTATTGTTATATATACTGCTTTGTTTGTATTCAAAGAAATATATGACGAGACAAGAATATGTGTTAACACTTTCTTTGAAGCCTGCCACTATAAGGCCCTATAAAGGTATTAATGATGTTGTACAAAGTAGTTACCAAATATGTTATGAAATGTACACATTTTCTCACTATGGTATAGCTACTGTATTACCTGTCAATGTATAACATATAAGGGGTAGCCTAAGTTCAATATTTGCTGCTATTATAGACTGCTATTATAGATAACCTGTGTGTTAAATGTTACTTTTAAAATTGTACATTGATGTAAAGACGAAGGTTTTAACTTTTCTGGTGTCTGATCTGATATGATCTGTCTCCAAATAGTTATACACAATTTCTCTATGCCACTGCACACGAGTTAGAGAGAGGGTCTAGAATAGATTCAAATGGCATCTCGGATATTGAATTCACTAACGGCTCTGGTTGACTTTCGATTCAATTAAGGCTCTGTCTCCTCCACTGATTGCCAGCCTTCCCTTTGTCTTTCCAAGCATTCCGTTGCTGTGAATTACTTTATTCTTTTTGGTTAACTGAGCAATTCATTGAGTGCTGATAACATTAGTTGTTGGAGAGCCACTCCACATCTGAAGAGCGAAGATTCTTTGGTGTGATGAGACGAAATACGATGCTTAGGAAAACAGCTCTTCCTGTGCAGTCTCCACGGTAACTAAAGGAGTCTCTAACTGGATGAAAACTATTTTAGAATCCTATAAGGTGCCTGATTTGTCCCCTCATTACCATTCACATTTAATATCCACCGAGAGGTTTACCGTGCCAGTTCGAGGTGAGGTTGTGTAAGTATATAACTGCTATGCCAGCATGCTTCCTTTAGTACTTCAGATGACTGTTCATAATTTAGGACAGTTCTATGCCAGCTTTGAACTTCCTAGGGATTGTCTCCAGTTATTTCACTGTAATAGTCCATTCAAAGCCTGGATATGCAATCATAATTTTACAGCTTCTAAGAAAGGAAGCTTTGTCCCTCTGCCTCAAATGTGGCATAATTAAAATGATGGTTATTGTCATAACCATAATTTGTGAATCTTAATGCACACATATGTGTTGAAATGTAGCCTTTGTATTCTCATCTCCAGACCCAGACAGCAGTCAATACAACTAAGATGACTCACACTGCTGTTTGCTGAGAAGTAATGATCACAGAAGAAAAGAAAAGATAAACAGACAGAAAGAAAAGGCAGACGAATAGCACACGTTGCAAAAGAGAATCCTCTTCTTGTTGTCTATGCTCATCACAAACAAACTCTCTTGGACGGTGGAGATTGCACTGCACACACTGAGACAGCCTAACGTGGGCAATTAGGATAGATGGGTTCATGGTTAAATGCTTTTTCTTGTTTATTGCAGTTCCATACGGCTGCTCGCTCCAGAAGACAAAGTCTGCCGTTAACATAGACCAACCACCCAGAACTGCATCCGTGTGTGTGAGTGTGTGAGTGGCAGGTTTTGTTTATTTGTGTCTGTACATCAGTATGTGTGTAAGTGGGTACACATGTATGTATGTGTGAGTGAGTGTGTGTATATGTGTGTGTATGTGTGTGTTCATCTTTGTTTATTTATATTGACAGTGACTCATCCGTTATCCCACTTGTTGGCATCTTTGTGAGGAAACTCTTTTGGGAACCATGATACATAATAGAACCTACATGAAAGGCTGACCTAGTATTTTAAAAAGAAAAGAAAAAAATACACACTGAAATAGGTGGGCATGAAGTGAGTGACTTTCTCAGTGCCTTGCAACTCAGAGAGATACAGCATGTAAGGTTTATTTCTATATTCAAATGGACGCTCGTCCCCAAAAGGGCTGACGCAAACGCCAGTCACAGTGTACTGCCTGGGCAACTGTACAGACACATTCCACCAAGCTTTTCTTCAGGCCTCGCTCGTTAACTAGTCAGGAGCCTCAGAGAAAAGGAGAAGTTCATAGTCCTGCACTGGGCCCCCAGGGTGCCCATTAAAAAAAGATAGCAGCGATTGGATATGGAGCAGTACAGAGCGGTGAAGGAGGGGTGGGGTTGGTTGGTGGAGGGGGGGGTTTAGTACAGAGCGGTAGGGGAGGGGGGCTGGTATGCGGGGGGGGGGGGGGGGGGGAGTGAGCGCAGGGAATAAGAGGTCTGTTTTTGAGAGTGGTGGAGGGAGCGCAGGGAATAAGAGGTCTGTTGTCATCTCTTAAGCAAGCGTTGGATCCACTAGCTCCTCTTGTGTAACTGTAGATGCTACCGAGGTGTCAAGAGGTCACAACGCTATGGGAGTGTCTCCACTCCTCCCCCCCACCTCCACCCGACCCCCACCTCTCTTTCCATGTCTTTTTTTCCTTTGCTAGTTTTTCACAAAGGATTTGCAGCAGACACCACTCGGCTCTCCAGACTCTCTATAACTACTGAAGCTGAATGATAGCCAAACACAGTCACCCAATTAACCAAGGGGAGACTGAATGTTTTAAAGGGTAAGGCTGAATGCTTCCCCTGATGATGTGCAGTAATGAAAGAACTGCTATGATTATGCTGTTTACTTCTATGTTTTGGGCGGATAGGTTGTGCGTGAAATCGAAAGTCTGAAATAATTAAAATGTCCCCTGCTGGCTAAATTGATAATGAGTCGACTGGATGGTGGAGAAAAAGTCCAGATAAAATAGCTCACCTGAAGTACGAGGTGAGTTATACGTAGACAAAATGGAGTCTGAGCAATTGGTCAACAGGGCAGAGTCAATACTCAAAACAAGCCTGCTCCTCTGTCTAAAAAAACCCAGCTCAAGACAATGTAATTAACCTTTTTTAAAGGGCACCTCCCTGCCCTTAGAACTAAATTAAATGATTAAAGTTTGCTGTGCTTTGAGTGAAGCAATGTATGAACTCAGTTTATTAGTCTAGTTTATTTGAGCAGGAAAGATTTCAGTTTGTCAGCATGATTCATCAAGTGTCTTTTAACTGCAGTTAATCAAAAAGTGATAGAAGTCTTTATTTGAGTGAATAATATTACCGTCCACACCACAAATTTTCCTTTTATGCCCGACAGCCTTTCATTAGGCTGACAGAGAGACACTCCATTTTAATTCACTCCTGTCAGACGTTGTCATGCAACAGGCTGATTTGTAACTAGCACAGTATAATACATGTTTGACTGGCATGCATATTGTTCAGTAGGTTCTTGATTTATTTCACTGTCACTTGTGAATTAAAGGCATAGTTAGCATTTTATTAGACATTTAACTTAGAAGCTAAAACAAATACACCCACCCAGTTGTCTACCCAAAGTTCCTTCCTTTGCATGTCGCTTCCAGACTGCCATGGTTTGGGCATGTGATCGACAGTCCAGATTGGCTTCTTGCCGGTGCCATTTTGGGTTTTTTCTTCACCTATTAGCTCCTAAGAGTTCTTCCTCTTGGCATGTGTTATGTTGACAGTTGCCTTAAAGTGGGCAAATCAATGTCAGAGGTGAGACCAGATGATCTGACTCAGCATCAAGGACTACGCCTTTAAGAGGGGTGTGTGAGGAACAAAAAAGCTATGGGAATGCAGTTTCACCCACCAGGTTCGGGCATGCAGCCTCTTCAGGGCAGTCTAGAAGACAAATACCCGCTCTAAGGCCATTAGTTTTCTCTTTTCCTGCATGAGCACTTCAGAACGACAGGCCTATGGAGGGCAGTGCACCTTCACTCTATAAAAAGTCTTCACTTTGTCTTCAACTTTCAGCAACTTGGTCTTGCAGAATTCTCTGCGGGTAGGAAATTGAACCAAATTCGTCTCCACTCCACAGCCATCTGTCACCCAGCCTGGGAGAAAGGCTGTTGTTTTGTTTTTTATTTTTTTTGTCTTTTTGAATGGGCCATTGGTGAAAAAAGTTCTGTTCCCAAACAGATAAGCACACACACTCACACACAGAAAGAGAAAGATAGAGAGGGGTGGTGTGGGGGGGGGGGGGGATAGGTTTTAGTCTGCACATTACAGTAATCGGGCTAACTCTGAAATCCTGCTTTACAACATACCCCCAGGTGATACGTGGCTTATTCATACCAAAGTTGGCCTTGGTTTGATTTCATTTTTGTGACTTTTAAGCTATATTCTGGATGACACTGTCCTGTTGACGGTAAGACAAGCTGTGTGTATCAGAGAAAGCTGCCCTCAGGTCCTGGAGGGGAAATTGGGACATTAGGTTCAAATCAAGCTGCTAATCCAAACTGGTGCTTACTGACCAGACTGCTCACTGCCCTGCCAAGGCTATCCGGCACGCAGAGAATCCCAATCAGGGACCCAAAACCGTTTAGTGGACTGATACCAAACCAAATTAATGTCCAACACACCCTTGACACACATTCACCATCCAAACTAAGAAATCATGGAGTTAAATACTACATAATATTACTGATCTTTTAACTGCTCACAGTATGTCTGAATGAGGTTATTCCCATCAGCCTGATTTCCATTCCTGATTTCAAATTTTTACTTTCCCTCCTTTTATTTCACTCGTCTGTGTCCCTGAATAATTTGATGAAAATCAATGTATTAAAGTAACAGTATGCAGTAGGGATGCACCGATACCGATACCAGTATCGGGTATCGGGTCGATACTTCGTTAAAATACTCGTACTCGTACTCGTTTTAAATTACCGATACCAAAAACCGATACCCAGTGTTGCGTCTTAACGCGTGTTTTCTTCTCCTCTACTGTCTATGCCTGCCAGGTGTGAGAGCGGCGAGTTGCATAGAGGCCGAGAGCGGTATTGCAGACAGATACGTTGAGGTTAAACTTGCAGTTTAAATTAATTCAATAACAGCTTGGATACGATGTGTGGAGGTGGCTTGCGTAAGCTAACGGTTTCGCTAGAGATTTTAAACTTAACACGTACGACCTCCAGTAAAGGTAAGTGCTATCTTCGGCTATTTTATGTTTTGCAGTTAACTTAGAACTGCTGTTACATAGGCAAAGTGTAGGGGCTAGCCTACTGTCTTTAGCGACGCTGCGCCTATAACATATTATTGCCATTTGCTACGGTTGATTGACGGGGACGGGAATGTATTTGTTTTCTCCTCTTTTACCCGGACGCATTTAAGTCTCGAAAGGAGGACATGTGAGGGTAAAAGAGGACGTCTGTCTTGTCTTGTGTTTCAGGAATCTTGTTAGTTTGTCATAAACACCCGCTAGCAAGTAGCCGCTAGCAAGACATCCCGTTAGCGATGTTAGCAAGGTTGTTTTAACACTCTTGGACATTGATGCTAGTATTACGTTTTTTTTTCCGTTTTTCCGCCTGATGCTAATATTAAGTGCTTTTGCGTTAACTTCTTTGCAATGTTATTGTGATAGCTATGTTGGCTAGGTTGCAAACAACTTCCCTAACACAGTCAAACTTCAGGCAAGTGTCAATTTGGCTGCAAGAACGTAGCCCAGTTCATTGTCAACATTAAACTCTAGTAAGAAATCGCTATACCGTTGTGCTGCCTTAACGGTGATTTTGACTCATTTTAAGATAAATGATGAAAGGAGTAAGGCACAGTGTAAGATCTGCACTGTTACAGTGTCGAAGGGGGAAAAGGAAAGAACTTCACAAAGTTCACTCATGCCAGTGGCGCAAGAGACCAAAGCAACCAATCTTTACTGACGTCTTTCAAAAGACAAAAACGCGCACGCACACAGACAGAGGGAGAGAGAGAAGGGGAGGAAGAGAGTTGTTGATCCTTTTGTAACTGAACTGTGCTCATGTTCTTATCATCCAGGATAGTTCTGTTCACTTTTTGTTAAGCAGACTGTGTTGTTAACTATGCAGCAAATTAAATTGCCATCTGTCTATATGCAAATTTTGTCTAATGTGATGATATTGACTCTTTTTTTTTTTGGTTTAAACCAGAAAGCTCTTTATTTTTGGCTTGGGATAGCCTTCTGTTAATGTTGTACTATAGGCTTGACATAACCTGCAGAGGATAAAATAAAATCTTTCATGGAAATCAAATCTTGGAAGTATCGGTATCGGTACTCGGTATCGGCAAGTACAGAAATAAAAATACTCATACTCGTATCGGTTTGTAAAAAAGTGGTATCGGTGCATCCCTAGTATGCAGCAATTGTAATTTAGTGTCAGGGTTAGGATTAGCAATTTTACCTCAAATAACAGCTTAAAAGGGGCGCTACAATGACGTTTAATATGGAGAATGGCCTCTGTGCTAGCATCTTGTTAGCGATTAGCAATTCCTTTGTTGTGCTGCTTTAAAAAGTCTCTTCCCTATTCTTATCTGACAAAGCATGCCTCTACCATGACATAGAGATTATTTGCAGAATAACTTAATCCAATGCACTCATTTCCTCTTTGTCCTTGTCATAATGAACGTTTAACCACTTTGTACAAAAGTTTCTCCAGCCCTCCAGCTGCGATGTTCTGATCTGTTTACTCATGATAAGGACTAACAGCGAAGAGTAGCCGCATTATCTATGTATCCGTGTACGTTTGTCCCAATGTTCACTTAAATAATAAATAATATTAAATTAAACTACATGTTATGTCCATAGATAAAACGAGTAACAGGTGATAACAGATAACAGATAATAAGATAGAAAAGCAGGGTAATTAGGCAGTGGAGTTAGCACCTCACAGATGAGTTCACACCACAGATGCCCTTCGTTCATGCCTGGCCAGACAGTCAAATGCTAAATGTCCCTCTTGATAATCTCATTAGGTCTCTGGGGGCCTAAACAGATACCAGGGAGTTCAGTTTGGTCTCATCCCAGACATCCATCATGGGCACCCTCTCACCACGGACAGCCTGACATTTTGCAGGCCGTGGCCAGCCCCTATCAGCATGTGTCAGATACATACACATGCATATCCACACTCAGCACACACACACACACACACACACACACACACACACACACACACACACACACACACACACACACACACACACACACACACAGGCACTCACACACACACACACACACTGTCACACTCACACACACACACACACACAAACACTCACACATACACACACCATCACATTCACACACACTGTCACACTCATGCACACACCTTCTTCTGGTCCTTCTCACTTCTCACTCTTACACATTCATACAAACAATCAATCTGTCCCTCTCTCACACACACACAAACAAACACACATCTGTTTCCTCCCTTTCTCCCTCTTTCACAAATACAGGCTCTCTTTCCGATCTCTCATGTCTGCATTCACTTTCCTCTGCCAGTCTCTCATATTCGACCTGTCTCCCCCACACACAAATAGGCACATAGATGCACACCTCAATAACTCATGACTGACAGATTTGATTTAGGTCCATTTAAACACTGGTATCATGACAGAGGGTGTGCAGGTGTGTGTGTGTGTTTGTATGTGTGTGAGAGAGATAAAGAGTGGGTGTGTACAGTGTGTGTCTGTGTGAAAGAGAGAGAGAGTGAGAGAGATGGAGAGAGAGAGATAGGTGTGTGGATGAGTGTGTGTGTGAGAGAGAGATAGAGAAATAGAGAGTGTGTGTGTGTGTGTGTGTGTGTGTGTGTGAACTTAAAGTGTGTGTGTGTGTGTGTGTGTGCGTGTGTGTGTGTGAGATATAGAGTGGGTGTGTGTATAAGTGTGTGTGTGTGTGTGTGAGAGAGAGAGAGAGAGAGAGAGAGAGAGCCAGAGAGATATAGGTGTGTGGATGAGTGTGTGTGTGTGAGAGAGATAGAGAAATAGAGTGTGTGTGTGTGAGAGAGATAGAGAAATAGAGTGTGTGTGTGTGTGTGTGTGTGAACTTAAAGGGTGGGCTGTGTGGGCTGTGTGGGCTGTGTTGGGACACTTGAGGCCAGCACCTGCCAGGTTCCTGTCACTCATGAAGATTAATGTGAGTGTCTCTCCAAGCTGCAGTTACGCCCGGATGGCTGTGTGAGACAACTTTCTGCCACCATTTAGTTTCTATCTTAGTTTCTTTAGAACAAAGCCACTCCTTGAGTCAAAGAACAAAGCAACTCTAAACCCAGGGCCTTTCACTGGACCAACATTATGCCATAATCTACAATCAATCCACAACTCTATCCCCTATCTATAAGTGTACATTGTTGTTTCATAACCAGAATGTTTACAACACCAAGTCGAGACACAAAGGTATGTTTTTTGAAAATGGCCTGTCACAAATTAGGATGTCTATTGTTTTTGCAAATGCCTGGTGTCTGCTGAATGCTTTTTAGCTTTGGCAGGGTTCTGAATGTCAAAAAATCGGAGTAAACAATAGGAGTTGTTTGTGTGTTTTGTGTGGCTGCCAGACCTCGTCTCACGCCCGCTGGCCGGGGAATCATAACACTGTTCACTGGCCGGCTTGTCTCCCCGCATACATAATCCCGGGATAATCCGCGTTTTGTACATGGACCATGAGATATGATTTCCATTGGCTCACGGATGCTGGACTTGAAAGCCTGAGTCTCCTCCTGAATTCCCTCTCGTGAGGTGCCAGAGCTTGTGTTTGTTGTTGTAAGGATGTTATTGTTGTTGTAAGGATGTTGTCCTGGGATTGCAATGGACTCTGATGAACTGGAACCTAGCAGCACAGATCTCCAGGTGTTGGGTTTTACCTAAAGCATGTAAGCTTCTTCATGCACAGAGAGCTAAAACAGAGAGTTTAAAGCACAATAGGCATTTACATATTTCGGAGTTTTTTTTGCACCATTTGACTGTATATACAATGAAGAACACTTCACAGATGAATTCAAACATTTTGTGCGAGCTGAAGGGACTGGGCAGGTCTCCCTGTGTTCGCTCTCTTAGCATCTCTTGTATCAGCTCACAAACTCAACTCTGTGCCAACTCTGAATGTTTACAGAACAAATGCAGACATTTGTTTAGGATTAACTTCTTAGACTTGGTGACGTGTAGCCTTGCAGCATGTTACGCCTGTTTTGGCAAACAGGAAATCCCTTATAATTGACCTTGCGGCCTCAGTAAGCCTTTAGGCTTTGAATAAAAAAGGGTGGTCTGTACTTTTTTTGACTTTTTATTCATTGCATTTGTTAACATGTCAATTGAAGGAAATAGCTTGTTTGCTAATTCGTGGCCACATTGGACCTGATGTGGTTGCCGTTGGTTACCGCTGATGTTAAGTTCAAAGACTGGGCCAGGACATAGAGCAGTTGGAATTTCGGAGTTGATCTTGGGAAGAGGAAGCTGCAGGTGAGGAGTGCGCTGCGGAAATGTGCAACAGTGAGACAGTGAGCATGAGAAGACCCAGCGGAATGGGAAGAGCCTCGGACAGGGTTGGGAGAAGACCCAGCAGAATGGGAAGAGCCTCGGACAGGGTTGGGCGAAGAGCGCCTGCAGGGAGTCCGGCTGTATCCTGAGAAACCTCTGGATTAGGCGTCAGATGTATGAAGTCCTCTTCTTCTGCGTTGAATTCTTTCCTACACCGTAACGTGTGATATGGTGGACAGGTAAGGACGGTTCAAATCTCCTTGAAAACGGAAGTGGAGAGCAACAAATGTCAATCATCCCTATGGGCTCCTCCCAAACTCTTATAGAAAAACATCACTAAAAGCCTAAGGGTAGTAATTATGATGCCAATATTTCTGTGCACAGTTATGTCACAATAGTGTTGAAGCAAGCCTGGCAGCTGTAAGATGTTTGTTTTGATGTTTCTTTAATTTAGATGTTTGTTTTGCAACTGCAAAAGGCTCTGTGTTGTAACAAATTAAGTGACCTCTGTTCCTGTTTGTGCCTGGACTGGGTAGATTGCAGGCAGAACATTTGCACCATCCATAAGAAAAAAAGCTTTGGTAGGAAACTTTGGGAATGTACAGTATCACCAAGAAACAGAAATCAGGAAAAAAAAGGTTTTGAAGGAGAACATTAAATGGATTTGTGCATGATTTTTGGTATAGGCCTAACTGAAGAGCTGGTTGACAAAGGGGAGTCTGTCTCAAAATGCAAGGGCCATAACGATACATTAAGGGCTTCTATATAATCAGTGAACACTTAAATTAAAAGCGTAAATGAAACTTTTAGATATATTTCATGTACTCAAACTGGTGTGTGTCTAACAGGTCAGCCCATAAAAAGCTGCTTTGTGACTGTGTGCGACTGCTGTGGCAGGGTTTTCTTCATATCAAGGACCTGCAGACAGGGGAGTTTGCCAGGGACCGGTGGGTCGATGTGAGAAGACCTTGACAGCTTTCCAATATGAAGTCAATGCGCGCCATTTTGAACCATTTCTTGCAAAACTTAGAAATGTTTCGGTCATGCACTCTAGAGCAGGTATACACGCAAGGAAGAGGGCCTTTATTTGCATGCTATTAGGTTTAATCTAAAGTATGTTGTTGCACTGTCTGCTGATAATTCTTGGTAGTACTGATAAAAAGTTGCAAGTTCCTGTTTAATTAGACTAAGACACCCATGGGAGGTGGGGGGGGGGGGGGGGGGGGGGTGCTGAATCATGCTGATATTAGCTTTAACTTGAAGCATGTTGTTGAAATAAGGGCTGATATCTCTTGCTGCCACACTACTGAGCTACAAAGCAGAGACATCTTTGGGATGAGGGAGGGTGGTGTAATATGAAAAGTATTCATCTCTTTTTTTTATTTACTTGAAGTAAATTGCTGCAGCAACTGCTCTCCTTTCTGAATGTAAAAGTTGATGTGAAATCAAACCAAAGCAAACAAACAAGACAACAAAAGCAGCGCACAGCTGATTGTTGCGTTGAGGACCATTCTACTGTCCAAATTACAAACGGGTCACACTCAAGAGGGGAAAGTGAATGCAAGCAAGTGGGCCCACTGCATGAATATTACAGTTTTTTGTACTGCTTACACATGTTTTCTGAAATATGTTTTCAATTTTTTTGTTTCAAAACTCAACACAATTCACAAAACTGCACCCAAAAAATGCGAAAAACCACAAATCTGCAAAATGATACACTGCATTGAAAAATCAACTATTCATATGGTTAGACCCTTTCAATCACTAACTACATACTAGTGTGATACATCTAAAACACTCCTGTCTTTCTTAGGCTAAAGGCTACTGCAGTTGCATTGCTCTTCATAGAGCAATCTGATCAAGCTCCTGACAATATACTGAATGTATAAACACACACATTACAGTAATGTCCTTCTTTTGAACTGGTATATGTGTCTTGCATTTTGAGGAGCAGTGCCTTAAAAAGGTATTCATGTGTTTTAGAAAAGTGAACTAGGAACTTTAACTAACAAAAAGTATTTGATGAAAGTCAAAGGCTGATAATTAGCATATAGTTTTGCAGATTTCCTGTGGGAGCTTTTTTATGTGAGTGACAGGTCTTAGACATTTTGTGACATGAACATTTTTTTTGCATGTAAGCGGTTTAAAAAAAAAAAAACTTATATCTGACACACACAAAAATCTCCTGCGTTCTGTCCCCCCAGGGCCTGGAAATGTGTCCAGAGAATCCAAGAGTTTGGCTGAGTTGGCTCTTTAACAAGCTTGCCTGGCTGGCCCAGAGGGATTGCACAAGACGAGCAAAGCTTGCCTGGCTGGGATCGCAAGAGACGAGCAGAGCAGAGGTGCATCCTCTGAAAGACTAATTAAACTAGCAGAGATGAGACTAAGCATGAAGCAAATGGGTAAGATAAGTGTGTGTGTGTCAACCGCTCAGCAACAACAGTGAGGAAATGGTGTGTGTGTGTCAACGCTTAGTATCAGCAGTGAGGACATGCTGAGTGTGTCAGTGTGTGTGTGTGTGTGTGTGTGTGTGTGTGTGTGTGTGTGTGTGTGTGTGTGTGTGTGCACGCGTGTGCATGTGTGTGTTTGTCTATGTGTGTTTGTCTATGTGTGTAAGAGAGAGAGAGAGAGAGAGAGAGAGAGAGAGAATGTGTTTGAAGTAGACAGTGATGAATGAAATAGGTAAAGACACACTGTGGATGCATTTGATATGTGGAGAACAAAATGAGATAATTAAGCTGTAAAACATATATACCTCCCTTTAACATGTCTCTCTCCTACGCCCCCATATACACATCCCTTTAACATGTCTCTCTGCTACGCCCCCATATACACCTCCCTTTAACATGTCTCTCTGCTACGCCACCATATACACCTCCCTTTAACGTGTCTCTCTGCTATGCCCCCATATAGAGCTCCAATCGCAGCACCCTGCTCACAATGGAGAACCCCACACCAGTCATTCCCATCCTTATTCTGTCCTGACAAGTTTCAAAATAGAGTGTCTGCAATCCTTACGCATGATTTATGCATGGTCCGATATGAGAGTACTGTCATGTTAAAAAGTGACCGGGGCGAAAAAGAGCCCAGGTGACGTAATGTTGACTTTCGAACGACTCCTGATTGATAGTTGCTATGACAACGCTAGCATTACGCCACCCAGGCTTTTTTTGAAAATCACAGCCTGGCGCTGCATTAAATTACTCATAACGCATTTAACTTCAGAGCATCTCACATTGTACTTCGCTACCTGAGACAAGCTTGCTTGTATTTGACCTGCAATAAACCAACCAAAACAACCATGTGCTTGATGTTTGACTGTGGTAGGAAAGTTGTTGACTCGCTAGTTTGTTATAGTATCAAAGTAAGCACATTTCATCAGTTAGCATCTCGTTAGCGTTAAGCTATTCATCTGTTGTTTTGCTTAAATTAAGAAAGCCTTTAGCCTAAGAAAGACAGGAGTGTTTTAGATGTATCACACTAGTATGTAGTGATTGAAAGGGTAACTCCATAAACTCAAATTGAGTACTTCCGTTATCACGTCCACGTCAATCACGGAGTTAGTACATTCCCTTTCCGGTTAATGTCATTTGTTAAAGTGTTTCGTGACTTGTTAATGTGTTTCGTGACTTGTTAATGTGATTCTGGACTTGTTAAAGTGTTGTGGTAATGCTATTTTGTTTTATGATATGTAAAAATGTTTTCCAAAATGTTAATTTGTCTCAAGCTTTGTTAAAGTGTTTCAGATTTTGTAATGTTGGTTTGCACCTCTCGGCCACCGTACATATCTGACGGCACCCACAAGTCCATTTGAAAAGACGGGGGATTGCTAATCGCTTAGAACATGCTAGCGGCGAAACCTATTGACATTGCTTACTTACAGAATACCAGCAGGCAGGTAAAGCTAAAACGTTTAAGTCGCTTAATATTGTGCCTAAACGGACACTATGTACCCCAACACTTTTTGGCTATCAGTCAGAGAGTCTCAAGAGTTGTTCGAAAGCCATCAGTTACTTTTTAGTCGCTTAATATTGTTGCACAACGGAGGAATTGTTAATCA
Organism: Sprattus sprattus; assembly: GCF_963457725.1. Taxonomy (NCBI): domain Eukaryota; kingdom Metazoa; phylum Chordata; class Actinopteri; order Clupeiformes; family Clupeidae; genus Sprattus; species Sprattus sprattus. Next base: position 13,662,972 of record NC_137921.1, on the reverse strand, counting down.
CTATAGAGATGCTAGCGGCGAAACCTGTTGATATGTGTTTACTTACAGGAGACCGGCAGCCAATATTAAGCGGCTAAAAAGTACCTGATGGCTTTCGAACTCTTTCAAACTCTTTGAGACTCTCTGTCCAGGTATTGTCCAGGTACATAGTGTCCGTTTAGACACAGTATTAAGCGACTAAAAAGTAATTAATGGCTTTCGAACGACTCTTGAGATTCTCTGACTGATAGCCAAAATGTGCCCGAGCTATGTGGTATCCGGGTTACGTAATGCTATCGTTGGTATAGCAACTGTCACTCAAGAGTCGTTCAAAAGTCAACATTACGTCACCCGGGCTCTTTTTCGCCCCCGGTCACTTTTTAACATGACAGTAGAACTTCCATGTTGTTGTAGAGAGGTAAAGGTTAACTCATTTCCCAGAATCAGATAGGGATACATGTGGGTGACTTTACACAGACGAGGTGTGTGTGTCTATATTTGTTTCTCTGTGTACATATGTCTGAGAGATGGTGTGTGTATTGTGAATGTCTTTGTCTGTGAGTGTCTGAGAGATGAAGACATATTGTGTGTATGTGTGTGTGTGTGTGTGTGTGTGTGTGTGTGGCTGTTTGAGGGATGAAGACACTGCGTGTGTCTGTCTGATTGAGAGATGGAGACAGAGTGTGTGTTGTGAGGATCCCTGTCTTGAGGGATGGAGACATCTTGTGGGTTGGGAGAGAAATAGAGACAGAATGTGTTTGCCCATTGCCAACAGTCATCAGCAGAGAGATTCGGTGTGTCAGAGTGTGTGTGTGTGAGAGTGTGTGTGTGTGTGTGTGTGTGTGTGTGAGTGTGAAAGAGAGAGAGCTGGAGATGCAGGGAACGTGTTTGTATCTAACACACAGCGGGATAGGGAGAGGGCGGAGTGTGGGAGAAACAAAGAGAGAAATGCATGATTTTGTGCATTTCTGTGTTTGTCCAATGGAGTATGTGTAAATGTATCCAACTGTGTGTGCAAGTGAGATAGACAGAATGTGTGTGCATGTGTTGAAGTCTGTGCGTGCAACAAGGAGTGTGTGTGTGTGAGCAAAAAAACGAAAGAAACATGGTGTGAAAAAGGGTCAGGGTGTTCATAAGGCTGTGTGTGTGTGTGCGTGTGTGCGTGTGTGTGTGTGTGTGTGTGTTTGTGTGTGTGTGTGTGTGTGTGTGTCTGTGCGTGACCATCAGACAACTGAGGAAACAGAGGTGTGTGCAGTAACGCAAAAGAGAGAATGTAGCATATCTCAGCATGGTGTGAATAACACTTCAACATTTGCTCTTCAGCAATTCCCCTAAAGCCCTTTTATATGTTCAACCTCTGAACTAAAAACGAACCTCATGAGTAACAAGCCTACTTTAAAGTCCATCTCACAGGAGTCTAAATCAAAGCCTTTGAATTCAAAGAGTAACATTCTTTCAACTCTGAAGATGAACTTGGAGTCAAACTGAGCAAAAGCCCTTGAGGGGTAAAGCTGTTGTCCAATTACGTCATTCTTTGTGCTGACCAATTCAACGTCAGATCAACACTTCATAGCAATAACAGGCTGCAGTGAAGTGTGTGTGCTCTCTCTCTCCGTGTGAGTGTGTGTGTGTGTGTGTGTGTGTGTGTGTGTGAAAGTGCTCTCTCTCTCCATGTGTGTATTTATGACTAAGTCTCTCTCTCTCTCTCTCTCTCTCTCTCTCAGTATGTGTGTATTTTTATGTGTGTGTGTGTGCTCTCTCTCTCTCCATGAGCGTGTGTGTGTGTATGCCTTAGTTTATTTCTCTCTCTCTCAGTAGGTGTGTATTTTTATGTGTGTGTGTGATTATGTGCATGTGTGTGTATGAGTGCATAAGTCTCACTCTCTCTATGTGTGTGTGTGTGTGTTTATACTGTGTGTGTGAATATATGCATAAGTCTCTCTCTCCCTCCTTGTGCGAGTGTGTGTGCATGTTTATGTGTGAGTGTATGCATAAGTCTCTCTCTCTCCATGTGTGTCTGTGTGTGTGTGTGGTTTTTTTTGTGTGCGTGTGTTTGTGCATGTGTGCATAAGTCTCTCTCTCTCTCTGTCTCTTTCCACATACAGTAGCATGGTTGGAGGACGCGATGGTCGTATAGCAGCGGAGATAGGAGCGACAGATAACGACATGGGGGATGGAGTGCTGGGCAGCATCAGTGTGAAGCACTCATTAGTCTGTGATTTCCCAGGGTACTCCTCTTCTCTCCAAGCCCTTCGCCAGCAGCTCTCCCCTCCAGTAGTGCCCTCTCCCTCATCTAACACCCCACCCTGCGCACACACACACACACACACACACCCTCACTCTTGTGCCAGTGTGGCTAATTGATGAACACATTCTGTGTGCACTGACCGAGACTGAGCAGTGCGGTACAGCGTAGAGCAGCACGTCCAAGAGCTTAAAATAACAGCGGCCGCCGCGAGAGTGACATGCTGGCCTGACTCTTACACAACGACGGCCATGTCTCAGAGGACAGGACCGGCGGCGAGGGAGAGGAGATGAGCCGTATCAATCACGCTCAAGAGGACCCACGCAGAATCACGGGACTTGGAGAACGGCTTAATCATCAAGTCTTAGAATGCCTGGCAAGGGCAGATTGGAGTACCGTGGAGATTCGGTGTGCAGAAACGAGACACGGTGACGGTGCCGTTGAGCCCAGCTGAAGAGGTGACGGTGAGGTGGCAGAGATAAACCTGTCGTGTACCTGTACATAAAATCTATTTCTGGGATGTACTGGAGGTCATTTTGATTTAAATGAATAATGTGTTACAAAGGCCTTATATGTGTTATACTGCCACTTTACCATAGGTACAAGTATGTATATGTATGTACATACGTTTGTATATAAGTTTGTATAAGAATATAGATATAGATACTCCATATGTTTATGTGCCACAAATATTACTATTGTAACTGTAAGATCAGGGAGGTCATTTGAATTAGAGGTTGGATTCCTGTAGGGAACCACTTCTTGTCAGACGTCCTCAGGTCTGTTCTTCAAAGTCATCAGGGATGACTCTGCCCTCATTGGCATTTTTTCTCCTATAAGTCCTCCACATTTGGTAATAATAAACAACAACACTCTAAAGACCACCATCGCTTTATCAGTGTATTTGCGGTCCTGACCCGTTAAGGTGTTCCAATAAAAGAATGCCTTTAATATGAGGAAGAATCAACAATTGGTCAAACATGTGTAACATATTGTAAACAGAGTGGCAAACAATCTGTATGTAACGGTACGCTATATTTACATATTATAAACAGAGTGGCATATTATCTGTATGTAACAGGACTCTATATTTACATATTATAAACAGAGTGGCATATTATCTGTATGTAACGGCTCTTCAGTTCTCTATATTAACAGCTTATAGGTCCATACACATTCATTCAACATGTTGACCTGTACTGAGGACCTCCTGTGGTGCCTTCAGGAAATCTGCAAGGCAAAGACCATTCAGGCAGGAGAGAATCCACATTACAGGGGGAAAAAAGGGAACAGTTTGCATTCCTTAGTTCCTGGGGGCTCTAGCGCTTCCTTTGTATTGCTTACTTTAACCGAGTGGGATGGATGGCTGAATAAAACTGTGCAGTAAAGCAATGTTGATAATGACATCTCATAACTCAAACAGTGATCTACTACATGTTGTAGCAGACCATTGGCATGTTCTCCTCTCCCTGGGCGTGTCATTGCTGTGGAGCAGTGGCACCCCCTGCAGCTGGCCTTCTGATTCGTCCTCTCCTCCTGGTCCAACTCCTGTCCTTTCTTCTTAATCACAGCAACTACTAGTCTCCTCTGTCAGCTGTTTCAGGGGAACTCCATCTGCTATGTTCCTGTTGCTCTGGCAACTCTGGCAAGTCTCGGTTCTCTTGTGTCATTTCATAGGCCACCTCTTTTCCATGGGACTCTTAGCCAGTGGTGAAGTCCAGGGTATACGCAGGTATACGGAGTATACCCACTTATTTTTCAGTCAGCATTGCGTATACCCACTTCTCAAAACAGGGAATCTATCTTGTGCTGTATGGGCTCCTTAAAAAAAATTAAGAGTATACCCACCTCCAGGGACCACTACACCACTGCCATCTGCTTTGTTCCTGTTGCTCTGGCAACTCTTGTCTCTGTTCTCTTGTGTCATTGCCATCTCTTTTCCATGGGACTCTTAGCTAAGATACTTTCTTCCAGTAGGTGTAGTGCTGAGTAGCTTTACTCCTATCCTCCTCTGCTACAATCTTACGATCTTTACTTCTGTTTATCTGAGTTCAATAAAAAAGGCTCAAGGAACGGTTGCAGTATTGAAGGCTGAAGAACAGTGCAGTTCTGCTTGTGTTAGTGTATGCCAGATGGTTCTGAAACTGGGCCATATCTGGTTGTGTACATGTCCCAATTAGCAGGTGTCCTTTTATGAACAAGAAAACTGTCTGATTCCGGCCAAGTGCTGTGTTCTCTCTCTCTCTCCCTATGTCTGTCTCTCTGTCTCTCATTTTCTCTTTCTCTGTCTCTCTCTCACTCTCTGTCTCTCTCTCACCTTCACGCTCTCCCTCTCTCTCTCTCTCTCTCTCACTCTGTCTGATCAGTTCTCTGTCTCTCTTTCTCTCTCCCTATGATCAGTTCTAGTTCCTCCATGTTTATGATGTGACTTCCACCTGTCTCTCACTTAGTCCTCCCCTCCCAGTGTTCTGGCATTTGGTGTTCTCAGGTGTAGTTCTTGAAGGTGCTCTGTACAAACCATCCAATACTTCCCTCTTTTGTGGAATCCTTCCACATATCTATGGACCAGACAGATCTTCCCTCTCGCTTTCAAGTTTGTCTCTCTCTTCCTCTTCAGATCGTCAAGTGTGTGTCTCTCTCTCTCTTCCTCTTCAGATACTCCAGTGTGTGTGTCTCTCTCTCTTCCTCTTCAGATCCTCCAGTGTGTGTGTCTCTCTCTCTTCCTCTTCAGATCCTCCAGTGTGTGTGTCTCTCTCTCTTCCTCTTCAGATCCTCCAGTGGTCATGTTTCACTAGCTACGGGAGCTTCCTCTCTCTCTCTCTGGTACCCATCTTACAATCTACTGCGCTGCCACTTTCAGAACCAGACCTGACTTTCTGCTGGTATTGTAGTCTGAACAACCAAACTGAGACCAGCCTATCAGACAGTCTATCAAACCAGTAGACAGCCTGTGGGGAGTGGTGTAGGTAAGGAACTGTCATTTGAAATATGGCATCAACACTAGGACTGCTGCCAATGATAAACTTGGCCATCAGAGCTGCTTCAATGCTTATCAGAGGTTCTGTGGCATCGTTGGGGAAGTTGTCTCACAGATTTGCCTGAAGGAAAGTGCCCCCCCAGACATATCATGTTTGATTTACTTACTGTCTCCGCTTAGTCTGGTGCTGCTAGATTAAATCTCCCTCGCTCAGTTTTTCTGCTTCATGTTCAGAGAGCAATGAGCCGATCCAATCACTTTCAAAATAATCAGAATCAAGGCTCATCAGCAGTGGCTCTAATCTGATTATAGTCAGATGGAACGTCTCCGAAATGAGCAGCATAGCGTGGCGACACCAGACAAGCACGTTCTGGGGTTTAGACCGACTCCCCCCCTGACAAGTGTCCGAATCTGCAGTGGGTCGGAGATGAAACTGAGCCAGACTGGGCTTGATCAGTAACCTTCTGAGCGACCTGTTTGACCTGTGAATCCTAATCCTGTCTGATGCCCTTGACATTGTCATGGTGCTTGGCGAGACAGAATCAATAAACAGGCTGCATCCATTTTTCTAGCGATGCTGGTGGTCATAAAAAGCTAATTACACCGGCACATATTGACTGTTGATAGAGACCTAGAACAGGTAGGGGCGTGAACAAAGGCACAAGAGACAACAAAAGCGCAAGGTTAAACAAAGGACCACATGGCAGACAGGAAGTAAACACATGTAATCACTAAAAAATAAAAGACCAACATAGGTAAACAAGGACCAAAATAAACCAGAATGTGAGAGAGAGGCAGTAGAGTCAAGTGTACTGTAAAGAGAAAATTAGTCAAAAGAGACACCAACAGGCTGTACAAAGAGGAGAGAGACAATACAGTCACTTCTGTCACTAGGGACATTACAGTCACTAGTGTCCAGGGAGGAGACATGGACATTACAGTCACTAGTGTCCAAAGAGGAGGAGATAGACACCACAGTCACTAGTGAACTGTCCAATGAAGAGGACAGACAATACAGTCACTATTGTATGGAGAGGAGAGAGAGAAGGGTTGCAGAAGACGAGAGGAGTAGTCATAGTTAATATTCACATTATAACTGTTATCATTGTTACATTAATGCCAGTGTATGCCTTAGTAAAATTGCATTGAGTTTAGTGCAGTGGTGGTCCGTCAGGGCCAGCAAGGCCTTCTCTGCTGGCCTAAACATCATCAGAAAATAAATGTAATAAAATACATTTAATTTTAATATTTTCTTTTCATAAATATGTATTAAATTATTCCCCATAGTCCATTCTCTTCATTTCATAGCCTCCAGCGTTGTTTATTTATGTTAGAGCTTTCATCCGATCATATTCCAGCTATCATGTGTTGCCAGGCTCCATGAAATCTTCCCAGAGAACAGTGAGGGCGCCTGTAGTGTTGCCAGGCTCCAAGAAATCTTCCCTGAGGCCTTCAGAATTCACAGTGAAGGCGCGTGTACATCTGAAAGGTCATTTAAGTTGAATGAACTGAAACAGACAGTTGTGATAACCAATCAGATTTCGAGTTGTCGACATTGGGCCAGCTAGAAGGCCTCGCGTTGAACGTGACACGTAAACGTCCTTTCATTGGATACTGAGGCAGGCTGATGCAGTGCCTCAGTGCTCAGTTTAGTTGGCGAATGCGAAAACGTACACATAGCGAAAACGTTGGTAAGACTAAATATAATTACATTAACCAACTCAAATAAACTAGTTTACACCAACTTGATAATTCCAGTTTTTGATACAATTACAACGCCATTTTGTATTGATTTTAAATGCTCCGGAAATATTAATAAAGTCTGTTGTACTCGACTATGTTAAGGTGATGCAATGCTCACTTATACTGCCTTTCTGTATAAATGTATGGTTCGAGAGCAATGGCGTCATAATGATGGTATTAAGAGGTGGATTCACTCTTTTAACTTTCGTGTAGGACATCGCTGAAGGCCTAGTCGTGAAATGCACGGACCGCTACTGGTTTAGTGGGAGTGTGGGTATATGGGCCCTCACTGACACGGAGCGAGGGTAATGACTTTGTCTATGCTCCATTCCTGTTACTTTGCTGGGGGAGGACATGATGCCTATTGTAGTGGGTCATATCATTACGCGATCACTGAACAATCACAGAATGATCAAACGCACAAAGTGAATCTCATTGCAAATGTCCTCCAGCTTAACTATGTCCTTTTAGACTTGACACACAGAGTTATTGG